>NC_067117.1:40564970-40934589 GCF_021347895.1 Acanthochromis polyacanthus
AGCTTTGGACAGAGCCAGGCTGTTTGCAGTCTTTATGCTAAGCTAAGCTAGCTATCAGATCTGCGCATCATGTTCCCCAAAATGAAACAAAATGGTATAAAATGAGTTACAGTCTCTTCACGTGGCTTCTGAAGAGTGGGTTGAAGTTTGAGCTGAGATCAGCTGCTTGTTGGAGATAGTTTCAGCTGACAGGCGGAGCAGCATTTCCTCTGCTGTTTCCTGAATGATGCCCTCACACCATGTCCAGCTTTTTCTGCAGCAGGAAATGACTTCATTCCACCTGCCTAACAACACAGTGTTTTTATGGTCCATTTAGAAGATCATATTATTTGCGTTTGTACAACTGTACAAATTTGTTTTGATGGTGGGGACTGACCCTGTACCTGTCTGCTCAGGACACGAGTGTGTTTGTGTCCTTGTCAGGACAAGTTTCAGGTTCAGATCTTAAGACTGAGGATATACACTCACTGGCCACTTTATTAGATACACCTTGCTGGTAAAAGATTGGACCCCTTTCACCTTCAGAGCTGCCTTAATTCTTTGTGGCATACTTTCAACAAGGTGTTGGAAACATTCCTCAGAGGTTTTGGCCCATATTGACATGATAACATCATGCAGTTGCTGCAGATTTGTCGGCTGAACATCCATGATGTTAATTTCCCGTTCCACCACATCCCAAAGGTTCTACTGGATTGAGATCTGGTGACTGTGGAGGACATTGGAGTCTAGTGAACTCATTGCCATGTTCAAGAAACCGGCTTGAGATGATGTGAGCTTTGTGGCATGGTGCATTCATCTGCTGGAAGGAGCCATCAGAAGATGGTCCACTGTGATCGTAAAGGGGGGGACATGGTTAGCAGCAATACTCAGGTAGACTGAGACATTTAAACTATGATCAGTTGGTACTAAAGGGCCCAAAGTGAGCCAAGAAAATATCCCCCACACCATTACACCACCTGATGGTGCCTGATTCGTTGATACAAGGCAGGATGGATTCATGCTTTCATGTTGTTTACACCAAATTCTGGCAATCTGAATGCTGCAGCTGAAATGGAGACTCATCAGACCAGGCAATGGTTTTCAGTCTTCTATTGTCTAGTTTTAGTGAGTCTGGGTGAATTGTAGCCTCAGTTTCCTGTTCTGAGCTGACAGGAGTGGCACCTGGTGTGGTCTTCTGCTGCTGTAGGACATCTTCTTTAGGGTTGGAGGTGTTGTGGTTCAGAGATGATATTCTTCATTCCTTGGTTGTAACCAGTGGTTATTTGACTTACTGTTGTCAGTCTACCCATTCTCCTCTGACCTCTCATCAACAAGGCATTTTCATTCACACAACTGCTGCTCACTGGATATTTTCTCTTTTTCAGACCATTCTCTGTAAACCCTACAGATGGTTGTGTGTGAAAATCCCAGTAGATCAGCAGTTTGTGAAACACTCAGACCAGCCCGTCTGGCACCAGCAACTATGCCATGTTCAAAGTCCCTTGTCTTGACCACGTCTACATGCTTAAATGCGTTGAGTTGCTGCCATGTGATTGGCTGAAAAGATATTTGTGTTGACAAGCAATGGAACAGGTGTCCCTAATAAAGTGGCTGGTGAGTGTATATTACTGTGAGAAACGAGCCCACAGTAAATAAAAATGTGACAGGACCAAAAAGCGCCCAGAAACTGCACATCAAGCCTGAGGATCAACTCATTTGTTTGGGTGATTTTAATGGGGGTTGTTGACAGTCAGATAAATATGTAATGTTTTCAGAGAATCTTTAAAAAATCTTTAAAATGTCTCCTAAGAGTCAGAGTTAGTTTCACCACAGTTTGCTTCTTTCTGAGCACCTTGTTTGAGTCTTAAAACTGGATGTTTGCTGAGAAAGAGAGAGATATTGAAAACAGATGAGGGATGAAAAGATTGAACAAGAGCAGAGAGAGTGAGGCAGCCTGCAGCCAAACACAGCCCTGTGTGTGGATATATGTTCACGTAGATCCAGTTCAGTATGAGGGTCACCGAGAGGGTTCGAGTCAGTAACAAGGAAATGAACGTCAGTCGCTGTAATGTCCTCTGGAAACACAACGTGTTAGTGTGAGTACAAGTAGGGTGGGATGATTTGTTCTGCTGGAAAATAGCACAACTCCCAGGAATGAATGAGTCACACACACACACACACACACACACACACACACACACACACACACACACACACACACACACACACACACACACACACACACACGTGTGTGTGTGTGTCTTGCTATCATTGTGGGGACTTACCATTGACTCCCATTCATATCTAACCCCTAACCCCTAACCCTAACCCTAACCAAAACAATGGCTAACCCTCAAGAAACGTTTTTGCACTTTTACTTTTTTCAGTAACAACAACATGGCCAAGAAAACACTGTTTAAACTTGTGGGGACCGAAATGAGGTCCCCACAAGTGACATAGTTTTCGGTTTTCCTACAGTTGTGGGGACATTTGGTCCCCACAATGTAGCAAAAACATGGGCACACATACACACACACACACAAACACACACACACACACACGTTTACACAGCTTTGATCAGATAGAAACATGAACACGTTTGTTGACGTCAAGTTAGTATCTGTTAGCAGCAAATTGTGACTCAAACTCAGATCTTCTTCTTTAGTTTTTTTGTGCACGTCTCTGTATAGTGGTATCAAATTATCGTACAATACAATCCAGCCCAATAAGAAGAGAAAAACTGTGAGCAAACACCATTTCCCATAATGCACTGTGGATGAATCCAGCTGCTTGTTGTGCAGCTGTTTCTTGTTTTCCTGCTGGCAGATGTTATGCAAATTTTCCTTTGGCCTTTGTTTGGTGATTTTATGGCTTGAACCAAACCCACTGACATCAGAGCTGAGGATGAGATACAGCTGCTGCTGTTTAGAGCGATCACCTACAGAAACGCAAAAAACTTTAGGAATTAAAGGTGAAGTGAGGATGCTTTAAAAAATAATGTTAACATTCAGAAATGTATGCTCTAAATATTGGGGTTCACTGTAAAAACATAATCAATAAAAAAAAAGGTGAAAATCTTGCAGCAAGTGTGGCAGAAACTTTACATAAAAATCAGTGAAATACTGTTCTGCTCAAAAACGGCATAAGTGATGGCAAATATCTGTAGAAAAATAATTTTTGACCGCTTTAAACATAGTAAAATAGTTTAATTTTATGGTCATACGTTGTGTTTGTTCGTTTTTATGTTTGTTTTCAGTCCACTTTGAATGAGTACTTATTTTATGAGATTTTAATACATTATCTGTAATTTAACAAAACAAGTAACATCTGTAAAATAACACTTTACAAAAATATTCTTTTTTTTTTATCTTTAATGTACACTACTGGTTAAAAGTTTTAGTACACCACCATTTTTCCAGTTTTTTATTGGAAATTCTGCATGTTGATGTCTCATTGTTTTCTTAAATGAAAGCATAGGACAAATAAACAAATGAAGTTAAAAAAAAAATCAAAACCAAAATGTATTCTAAACTTTAGACTCATCAAAGTACCTCCTTTGGCAGATATAACAGCTGAACACACTCATTCTTTCCATAATGGAAATCAAATATTCTTCAGAAAGTTGTTCCTTCTCTGCTGCAGAAGTTCCCATAAATATGTGGTTCTTGTAGGTTCTTTGCTTTCACTCTTCTGTCCAGTTCATCTAAACCAGCTCCATGGGGTTTAAGTCTGCAGACTGCCGGCTACTCCATGTTTTTAAACTCACCATCTGGTTCTTTTTTTCTAAAGTAGTTCTGGTTCTTATGTTCTGGCTCATTATCTGTTGTAGGATGAACCCCGAACCAACTAGAACATATCAGAGGGTTCTGCATGGAGCTGCAGAATGCTGTGGTAGCCGTTTAGGTTCAGGGTTCCTCTCACTCTGTACAAGAACCGACCCCCAGACCATCACGCTTCCTCCTCCATGTTTGACATTTGATGTTCCACACTGAAGAACCATCCTTTCTCCTACTGGACAGCGTAAAAAAATCCTGCTGATGAACCAAAGATTTAAATTTTGATCCATCAGTCCATAGTACCTTCTTCCAGTCTTCAGTAGTCCACTGGTGATGTTTCATGGTCCAGGCAAGCCTCTTTTTCTGATCCTGACGTCTAGCAATGACCTTCTTGCTGCAGCTCCACCTGTCAAACCTGCAGCTCCAAGTCTTCTCTCCACAGTTAAACTGAGACTTCTTACTACGACCACTATGAAGCTGATTGAAGCTGTTGTCCTGTGAGCTCCTATCTCCAAGCTGTTGACTCTCACAAACTTGTCTTCTGGTTCTGTAGTGGTTTTGGGTCTTCCAGATCTCTTCCTGTCAGAGTTTCTTCCAGTTTCTGAGCGTTTTGATGTGAAGAAACCTGGACTCACTGACACCTGGACTTTCTTTACAGTTTCTCTGTAGGAAAGACCTGCATTTTTAAATGTTCTGATGGTCTGTCTCTCTTCTATTGTTAATTGTCTTTTTCTCTCCATTTTTATAACAACACACTACTTTCTTCAGTACAATATACTGTTCTAATAATGTTCTGGAGGGTTCCACGATGTGTTCCAGCACTACTTTATGCAGACAGAGGGGGTTGGAAGGAATCTAGAAGAGTTGGGACTCCTGTAGGATTTGGTAGCACCAACTTTCAAGGTGTGATCAACCTCCATTGCTGCAGAACAGCTTTAAGTTGTTAACACATTTCTGTTCCCTTTTTGTACAATTCTGAGATGTACATTATTTTTCACTTTTGGGTAACTTTACCTTTTTTTAACCTCTGGCAGTTCACCACTTACCTTTGGACCATTTCAGGCTCTTCATTGGACTTGAACTACTTGAATTTCAATAAAAAAAATAGAATAATTAAACTTTTGACCGGTACTGTATATACATTCTTTCTTTCAAATAATGCAAAATATCTCTCTCTCTTTTTTTTTGCTGATTTAAATACAGTATAATTGCATCATTTTGCAGTCAGATGTTGCAAAAGAGCAAATTGCTATCAGTAGAAATTAAATTTTTGATGTCAACATTATGGTTTTGACCAATTTATTTCAACCTCTATTTTTACTAAAAAGAGCTCAGACATCATAAAAACATTAAAGACAACAGGCCCACAGTGCTTAGCTGTAAGAACCTCTCAGTCACGGCTCCAGATGCCGTCACCTGATAGAAGTAAAGCTGGAAACTGGACTGTGGAGATTGTTGGTGTTTCCTGAGGTGAAAGAGGAAGGAAACAGATCAGCACTGCTGAGTCTGTTCACAACAAGCAGAGCAACCATGAAAAAAAATGCAGTTTTGAACTGTAATGTCCTGAACAATTTTTTAGTTAAATTGCAAATAATACCCAACAAAGTCACAGAAAACTGTATTAATCTACATTAACCGTAAAAAAAGTTTTAAAAAAGCAGAAACACACACACACACTTCACAGCTGTATAAAAAAAAGTCCACATCAGAACTCTGCATTTCTTTAAATGATATTTTTTGTTTGTTTGTTTTGACCATAAAATTACAGGGTTTTTACTGTAATTAAATCAACAAAAACATCCATATTTTTTATAGATAGCTGCTGTTATTTGAAAGAAAAGTTATGTATATTAAGTATTGAAAAATGAAAAGTCTTTTTGACTTGTTTTAGAGATTTATCCTGTTTTGTAAATTGCAGCAATTGCCAAGTGAAATCACAGAAAAAGTATTAATAATAAAAATTAAAAATTGATTAAAAAAACATAAGCAATGTCCACATCAAAAATGTGTTTTAGCAAAATAATAATAATTCCTTCTTTGACATTCTTTGTTCGACTGTAAAATTCGACTTTTTGTGTGTCTGTTTTTTGTTAAATCTGCTAAAAACTATCAGTATTTTAGATATTTGCCATTATTCTTGCAGTTTGCTGAGTTTGAAATTGTGCATCCGTTAGTATTTCACTGGAAAATGTTCCATATTTCTGTGTTCTTGAATGTGCTTGTTGTTTTTTTCATTCTAAATGTTTCATGGTGACATTATGTCTTTGACTTTCTGTTTCTTCTGCAGTTCGTCAAAGAAAATCTTGAGATGAAACTATTTTACAGTTTACTCTTTTATAGCTCTGTCAGATTAATTTTCAAGTGTAGTAACAGTATAAATTATAGAAATGAATATTTTTCCAGCAGACTTGTGCAGGTTTGGCATATTCATCCATCACTTTTTCAGCGCTCTGTTGCCTGTTTCCTTTCTCTGCAGCAGCTCTGGCTGGAGGACAGCTGTTGGTGTTTGATTTTGGTCAATTTATTGTGTTCTTTAATCCATATATACCATATCATTTACTATGTGATAATTTGATCTTTTTAATGTAATTTATCCAAGCTACTTTATAATCGCTCCAAATTCTCGAGTAGCAGCTGTTTGGGAGTCTGGTTCAGGGTTTGTTCAGGGTGCACTGACCAGAAGAAAGCAGCTGGTGGAGCTCTGCTCCAACTCAAGTGAAAGTGGAGACACGTCTGCTTCAGTGTACAAGTAACAAACTATTTGTTCACTGCAAAGTAATCTTTATTTAACTACAGTTGAGAATTTAAGACTGCATATAAATACTGTGTGTGTTTACACATATTTAAGTCTTCATGAAATCCATAAATTAGCAAAGAAAATATACAATTAAGATGTTAGAAATAGAAAACGTAAAGTTAAAAAAAAAAATGCTCATTTAAAACTTCGATTTAGAGTAAAAGTAAAGAAAAGTTTAATCAACCACATTTGTTTTAAACACCCACTGTTCACACTGTAGACATTACATGAGTGTGAATGTGACCACCAGACTAAAAATCATTGTAAATGAAAAATTGTTCTCAACTGATCTTACCTGGTAAAAAACAGTTTCTTTCCACAGGAGTTTCTATCTACAGGACATCAGGATACTAAATCACTGACTCACCTGCAATATCTATAAATATTTTGCACATAGCTCCTGTCTTTGTACATATCCTTTGCCTGTTTGCATATGACAGTATTACACAAGGTGACAACATTTCTACATCAAATTGATTTTTAACTATTTTTTATCTCATTTTATTTCTATTTTCTATTTTATTTCTGCCTAAGGTCGATGCTGCAGAAGAAAAGCTCCTCCTCTCTTCTCTGCAGACGGCTGGTCCCTCAGAGGGGTAAGAACCAACTATGAACTGATTTCTGTCATTCACTGCATCTCAGCTGCTGTGATGGGACTCCATTAGAAGAGGATGCACAATGTGCCAAAACTCTTATTAAAAAAAAATCTGATGTGGAAAAACAACAATGTGCATGTCAACTTATAAACAGTGTGTTAAATTCTCTTTAATGTTCCTTACTGATGTGGCTGACTCAGAATCATGCTTACTAACCCAGACATGTTGGTGACCAGGACAGAATAGATGTTTTTTTCAAGCATGTAACAAATAATAAGAAGGAAACTAAAGAGTATCCAGTGAAATGATAAGAAAATGTGAACAGCAAATACTCAATTTAGTTTATTTGAAAAACTTAATTAATATCCAGGTCAAAAAATACAATAGGTCTGAAAATGAGTAGAAAGAAGTAGGCTATATACTGATATGGACAATTTCCAAAGCCAGACTAGCACTTAGGAATGCTAGTGACTAGATAGATATTACTGACTAATAAAGGAATGCTGGTCATTATCCTAGGAATGCTAGTGAAGAGGTGGATGTTAATAACAAATCTAGGAATGCTAGTTCCTAGCTTGGGAATGCTTGTTGCGAACTCAGAAATGAAACTCACTAGAGATCATAGTCACTAATGCTAGTACTTGTAGGCTTAGAAATGCTAATTGCTCATTGCTCCAAGGATGTTTGCCACTCTCTTATTAATGCCATTTATTAATTTAAGAATACTACTCATATTAGTTGCTAGCCCAGGAATACTCCTTGCTATCTTAGAAATGCTAGTCAATAAGGAAATGGTACCTGCTAGCCTAGAAATGCTAGCTGCTAGCTCAAAAATGCTACTCACTATCAAAGGCAAGCTGAGGGGTGCTAGTGATTAGCCTAGAAAAACTCATCACTTTCCTATAAATGCCACTGCATAGCACAGAGATGCTAATTAATAGCTAAGAAATTCTAGTCATCAGAGAGTGGTAGCTGGTACCTGAAGAATGCTGGATGCAAGCATGCGGTGCTAATGACTAGCCTAGAAATGCTAAGAGTTAGCACAGTAATGCTAGAAATGCTAAGAGCTAGCTCAGTAATACCATTGAGTACCCTAGAAATGCTAAGAGTGAGCACAATAGTGCTAGTGACTAGCCTAGAAATGCTAAGAGCTAGCCCAGTAATACTAGTGACTACCCTAGAAATACTAAAAGCTAGCCCAGCTATTGACTGAGGTCAGTTTGAGATCCAGAGGTGGTTTATGAGGATTTTGCATCTTGCTGAATGAACAGCTGAGCTCGGTGAGTTGCTGTAATGGCTTCAATACTGACTGAGAGTCCTCCAGCCTAGATTATTTACTTATTTGAGTGATGACTCCAGTTTGTTAAAAAAAAAGATACTACCACTACTACAAGACTTTTTTTTTTTTTTTGAATTGTTTATGGCATCATAAGTGTGTCATTCTACAGGAAGATGTTATGCTCCATAGAGGTGCAGGATTTTATTACGTTTGCACTAAAATGAGCCTGCAGTGAGTAAAAATGGGACAGGAGCAGAAAACAGTCAGCTATTCTGAGGCTCAGAGGGTTAAAACACTGATTGGGTTTTACAGTATATGATGCACATGAACATAAAGATGGTTGACATTTAAAGGAATTTTTTGTCAAGTATTTCAGTGCAGCAGCATTTTCTGACAACAACAAATCCATTACATCTCAAACACTATTGTTGGACATTTTGTTTACTTGGCGTGACTCTTGTAAATCGGAGTTATTTGTGTCGGTGTTTGTACCGCCGGTGTCGCCGTGTCTCCTGTAGCTCCTAATTATAGACGGCGTGTTTCCCCTGACGACCGTCACGTCCTGTTTGTCCAATGGGAACTGAGTGGACGCACACATTGTGAAGGGTTCCTGTTCCTGAGGGTCTGTAGATCCACTCAGGGAGGTGGTGAAGCTCAGGAGGCTCAGACTGAGGCTGAGGAGGTGAAGAACAAGCTGGAGGAACAAGCTGCAAGAGAAGGAGGAGAGCAAAGTGTGAAGGTTAAAGGAGAAAGAAGGAGGTGGAAGCAATGTGACTGTGAAGGAGGTGAGAGGAAGAGAGGAGATGTTGTCTGGCATGTGAGGAGGAGAAAGGAGAACTGATGTGACTTTGGGGTGAAAGTGTCCTGGAGGAACAGGAGAAGAAAGAAGAGGAGCAGCAGAGAGAATTCATTGAAGCTTGTGTTTGAGGAGCAGAGTTGGTCTTCATGATGGGCTGCTGTCTGTTTGTTTACTATCGGGTGAGTTTGATACTCAATGTATCCCAGCATGCATTTCGGCAATGAACAGATTCACATTTTTTTCAGTTTAAACATAAACCAGCAGGACCTCCATCATGCTCGAGGTTTGAGGTGTGAACGAAGTTAAACATAATGTTAAATGCAAAATGTAGTTAAACTATCAAAGTCTTCATAGGAGAAACACTTCTGATCCACAAACATGTCTTCAGTTTCTGGACTTTTTCTTTGATCTTTGATTTTGGGGAGATGTTGGATAAGTGGCACATTTAAAAGTAGTGGTGTGTGATACTGCGAGATTTGGTGTCAATCAGATCCCAAGTAAATACAGGACCAATATCGCTGATACCAAGACTCCAGACTAGCGTTTTCAGAAGTTGGCAGGTTTAGAACAAAGGTACTGTTTATGGTCATCCACATCTGGAATGAAGATGGGGCTGTAAATGCTCACAGGGTCTAAGAATCAGACTAATTCCTGGGTAAGTTTTCTGTGGGTCAAGAAAGAATCTGGGTGCCGATGAAAATCCCAATGTGAGGGATAACCTCCTTTAACAATGTTTATTTTTGACAGTTCGGTCAATATTTGTGCAATACTTCACTGAAACAGGAAATGCTCTTTAAAGAGGCATTTTTACATTACATTTTTTGCACAGAGTTGCTTTTGTAATGATGAATGCGAAAACATTTCCCCCTATGGTCATTGTCCACCCACCTCTAATTCAAAGTGTGAGCTCCCTGCATCTTTCTAAAATAAAACAGATTTGTATCCAACTCAAAAGAAACACAGAAATTAGCCACATTAAACTGACATCCAGTTGACTGCATTTGTGCTGAATTCTACTGCTGGCGACGGAAGAAGAGTTGAACCTGTTGGTGTCAGACTTGAAGGAGAGTTACTGCAACTAATGACTCTGCAGCTCCGAAGAACATCCTAGAGATGGTGTTTCATCTCTCCAAAGTCAGCTAAAAGAAATAACTTAAAATTAATGCTCAGCCCTCCATAATGTCAGTAAAAGCTGCGACGAGGGAAAGTCTTTTGGATATTTCTCCTGATAAAACTCGTGCAGCATCCAGACATGCATCGCAGATGACCGTAAAGTGGCTGGAGTGATTTAGCAACATGTATGTTCCTAGCAGCTAATTTCTGTGTTTTCTTTCAGGCAGACTGGAGACAAATCATTCATAAAACAAAGAATGTTTTTAGAAATCTGTATTTTTGGAAGCTGCATGGAGATTATGCTTTTTCCCCAGAATCTGTAAAACAGAAGTGCAGAGTGACACACACAGACAGCAGGCTGAAATATACCACAAGCATCCTTTAAATGTGAAACAAGACACTGGTTGTAGTTGGTTCATAGAAAATTATAGAAGGGTACCAATAAATTTTGACATGTCTGTATATTACATACTTCACCAGTTAGTAAAGTCAGAAAATCAAAAATAAATGTTATCTGATTTGAGTGGGACAAGATGATGTAAGACTTCTGCTAAATTAGGTGCTTCCCACCCATTTTAAACATTAAAAACAAACATCTCAAATGTGATGCTGAATGGAATGGATGTAAGACGTTGGAAAAAAGGTAGTGATGGTGTTAGCGTAGACAACTGCTCTGTGCTCCCATACAAAAAATTACAGCTTATATATATGCACTGCCGTGGGGTCACTTAGAATTGTCTTTATTTATGAAAGTAAAGTACTTTTTTCAGTGAAGACAACATTAAATGAGTCACTGTGCAATTATGTTAGCACATGAATAAAAGTGTAAGTTTTCATGGAAAATATGAAATTGCCTGGGTGACCACAAACTTTTGAACGGTAGTGTAGGTCAACTGTAATTAATACAGAGCAACTTTAACTCCTTTAGTTAAATGGTGGTGTCTACATAGTCTACCCACGTGGCATTAAAGACTTTTGAACGTCATAGGGACTGAGATTGGTCTTCATCTAGGCTGAAAATCTTAATTAAACAAAGCTATGGTGTAAAAAAGAAAATCTGTAAAGACAACTGTGAGAATCTGGAGTGCCAGAGAAAATACGTTAAAATTGGAGCAAAATCTTGAAAAATTGTAAAAATAAATAAATAAATAAAATAATAATATGGCAAATATTTGTAAAATAGTGGCCTTAAAATTGAAGAAAAGTGTAATTTTACAGTAACACATTTGCCATTTTTAAAAATACAGGTTTTTGATGTGGGTAGAGTATATGTTCACTTTTAGCCTGTTTTTTTACAGTCAGTATGTAAATTAGGTCGGTTCTCCAGTGGTTTACCTCATATTTGTCTGGACGTAGTTTTTGTGTGTCAACAAACCAGATAAAATCAGAGTCCATGAATCTATTGTGTGGGGTTCCCCAAGGCTCCGTCCTGGGCCCTATTTTATTTTTACTGTACTTGATCCCCCTGGGTAAGATCATCCAAATGTTCAGGGATGTTTCTTACCACTTGTATGCCGATGACATCCAGCTCTATTGTTCTTTTAAGCCGGCTGAGATAAAGAAGCTTGATTCCTTTTTCCATTGTTTGGCAGAAATAAAACAATGGCTTAGTGAAAATTCTCTTCAGCTCAACGCAGACAAAACTGAAACACTCGTCGTCGCCCCTGATGTCTCAATTCCAGGGATCAAACAGTACCTTGGTGACTTAGGGCAGTCTGCTAAATCGAGTCTTAGAAATCTGGGTGTTTTCCTTGATAAAGACATGTCTCTAGTGCAGCACTGCAAGCAGCTGACAAGAAACTGTTTCTTTCAACTAAGAAAAATCTCTAAACTCAGGAAAATGGTCTCATGTAATGATTTAGAGCTCATTATTCATGCTTTTGTTTCATCACATTTAGACTACTGTAACAGCTTGTTTTCATGTCTGAACAAGAGGGAGCTTTTGAGGCTGCAACTTGTGCAAACTCTGCAGCGAGAATTTTGACCCGCACAAACAGGCGGACTCACATATCTCCCATTTTAAAGGAGCTTCACTGGCTGCCAGTCTCTTATAGAGTCAACTTTAAGATTTTGGTTCTAACCTTTCGGGCCTTGCATGGTCAAGCTCCTTCTTATATTTGTGACCTGCTCCAGCCTTACTCCCCTGCGAGGGCTTTAAGGTCTGCGGATCAGAATCTGTTAAAGGTGCCACATACTCGGTTTATGACCAGAGGAGCCCAATCATACCAGGCTGTTGCTCCCAGGCTTTGGAATGATCTCCCGCTCTCTCTCCGCTCAGTTGTGTCTGTTGATACTTTTAAAACACAACTTAAAACCTTCTTGTTTGCTCAAGCTTTTGCTTAGTTTTTGGGACTGTTATGATTTCATTTTTAGTGTTGACTATTTATGTGTATTTAATTGTTGTTTTTTATTCATGCTGTGAAGCACTTTGTGGCTCTCTGTCTGTGAAAGATGCTATATAAATAAAATTTACTTACTTACTAGGACTTAATTCTGTGATTTTACTCTATTATCTGTATTTTAACAAAAGAAGGAAAATCTGTAGTTTAAAAATTGTTTATCATTTAAAAACTGTTCTTAAACATTTTATTCGAACTACAGCTTATGGTCAAACACCTTTTAATTTAAATGAAAACTTTTAATGTGTATTATCATTATTACTCTTATTATTATTGTTGCAGGCCTGTTTATTTACAGTTAGCATGTAAATTAACACCTATTTGTGATTTGGGGAAAACGTGTAAAACTACAATGAATTATTCAAAAATTACAGTTACAACCTGTTGTAAAAACGTTTTCCACTTTCTACAGTGCATGTTCATGATATGCTCAATTATGGAATACTATAATGTTTGAAGATTTTAAAAACTCTGAAAATAATTGCATTATCTATCAAAAAAAACAAAACGGCACCAGTAATTAGGTACAGTCACATAATATCATAGTGTTAACGTTTACTCTGAAAAGATACCTCACAACAGATACGTGTTTCAGTCCGTTTATGGGAAGTTGAGCAACCTTACATGGTGTGGAGATCCTCTCTGGTTGCCTTAGCAACAGTGAGTTAAAGGTACAGTCTGCCAGGTTATATAACGTCCAGCCAACAACAAAGTCTCCACACAATAGTGAACAAACAGCGGGCTTCCTGCTATTGTTGTACTCTGCTGCACTGATCCCAACATCCTCCTGCTCCTCTGTTTTCCTCCTCCTCTGTTCTGCTGTCCCCTATTCCTCCCCCATTCCTCCCCCATTCCTCCCCCAGTCCTTCTCCTGTCCTCGCCATCTACTCTCCTCTCCTTCTTTCCCAGTTCATTCCAGCTCAAATCGTTGGGTTTTTAAAAACCTGACCATCTCTGATTGACCTGAAACTTTTATGGCAGATGGTCTAGATGTTTATAAAGATATCTGTGTGGCTTCATATATCTAAAACTTTCTGAGATCATTTAAAAAAAGAAAATTGCCCATTAAAGTACTTTCAACATGTTTTTTGCACATTTAAATTTGGGGCTAATTGGATGACAATATATTAGGAACTATTAAAGATAAGTCTAATGTAGCGATAAATACTCAGAAAGCATCAGTCACTGTCAAAGACTGAATTACCATTTGTAAGAATTTAAATTTTTTATGTGGACGTTAGTTCTAGTTTTAACCTGCACGTGACGAGTCTCCAAACCAAACTTTATATTGACAAAGTTTGGTCCGGAATTATCCCCCTTCTTTCTACCAGCTGCAATCAGGCTTTTCATTTTACAGTAATTCACTTAATTACAGTAATTCATTTTAACTTATGAACTATGTGCTGTGCATATGTTTCCAAATTTTAATAACAATACTACTAAAAATAAATTAATTTATAGAGCACTTTCAAAGTGCTGTACATAGAGATAAAAACAATACAAATACCAAAAATCCACAAACATACTGAAGCACTAGAAAGGACATCAGTGAAACAAACTGTTTAAGACTCATATGTAGCAGTAAACCAGCGGGTCTTCAGCTTAGTTTTAAATCCATCAGTGGAAGATTCCTGCCTGATTTCAGCAGCTAGACTGTTCCACAAAGTTGATGCATGGAAAGGAAAAGTCCGTTCCCCAACATCTTTCTATCCCAAAAACTGGGACACTCAGAAGTCCCGTCCCCTGGAAACGGAGAACACCAGTGGGGACATACAGGTTCACCAGACTGGACAGGTACGATGGGACAGTTCCATTTAGCAGCAGCACCTTAAAGTCTGCTCTAACCTGAACAGGTAGCAGAAAGACCAGCATGAAAAAAGGACATTACAGTAATCCAGCCATGACAAAACAAAAGCATGAAGTAAAACCTCAGAATCCTGAAACGACAGAATCTTGGCGGTGTTTCTGTTCTGTATACTATGTGTGTGGTCATACTGATGACTACTAGTGTATGTTGGGTTGTCTGTGTGTTGACATGCTGCTGTTACAAGTCATTTCCTGTAAAGGATGATCAAAGTGTTCAATTCTATCAGTTGTTTTGTTGACCTCAAAGATGGAACTTTTCATTTTAAAAATATTTCTACTCGCCACCACATCACACCTGATCTACTTGTCCCGTGTAGGAGATTCTGAATTACTGACATGATGAGAAATCAGTGAAATGTTCAGACTTTTGCCCTTTCTAGTTCCTGGGATATTGTATGAAAAAAGTGCCAAAAGTGGGTCGATGGGCAATTGAATGAAAATTTATCTCAATAAGTATTTGATGTATTGAGCTAAAATTTCACTGAAGCCATTTTTAATATCAAGAGTTTGTGGTAAAAACAAGTTTCAAGCAAATCAGAGAGGATGGAGCAGCAGGACACTGATCATTTGAGACTGAATAACAGTTCCTCGTCTTCATCTCTCCTCCTTTTCTCACCTCCCCCTCCTCTTTTTCTCTCCTCTTTGCATCTCTCATAAGGCAGCACAATAAATCATTACAGCACCAACATCAGGGAAACTTAACTCAACATTTCATGCTGCATCTTTAATGCAACAAGATACCTTCTCATTTTCATCACTGATCTACAAGAGCAGTCTGTTTGATGTTATTTACTCTGCCATCGTCGGTTCCACGGAAATATTTTGCATTTTCTGCCTATCAGCAGTCTACACACACAACATCAGTTCAGTAAACCATTTAAAGCAGCACGCAGAGCTCTGGATGACCATTGTAAAGCCACATCTGAATGTCATCCAGAGCAATAAACTATTCTGGATACCTTTTCCATTGTTGCACCGTGTGGGAATGCTTCCAAACAGCTCACACAAACAACATCTTCGCAGTACATACTCATTTTTTGTGCTTTATTAATATATTTTTGTATTTTCCATGCCATTGCAGCCCCAACAAAATCACCCCAGTCAGCCTAGAATGATTAATTCTACTTATGTTTTGCAGGGAAACTAAACATGTTAACTTTGATTTTAACCACTCTTATGAATTTCTCCTCCTCTACTTCCTCTCCTCGTCTACTTCCCCGTTTACATTGTTTCCTCTCCTTTGCCCTCCTCTTTTCTCATCAGGTGTTTGTGTGATTTCTTCCTGTTTTTGTTGCCATGGCGGCATACAGGATCTGTTTTGTCGTTCTCTGCACCTGTAAAGCTTTCCAACAGATAAACAGTGGTTGCTATAGTTACCACAAAGGATACCTGGCCTGAACAGAATTAGTGATGACTGACTGGAATGTTGTTCTCTGAGTCACCTTTAATTATTACTTTTTGTGCTCAGCAGTGTCATTTTGTTTGTTTACGTCTTTTGCCCTCAGTTTTGCCTCTCAGGACACCTACAGGTTGCTTTTAGACCACAGTTTGAACCCTGAGAGGTCACTGAAACTACTGGAACCTCCTCTACAGATCAATAAAGGCATGACAAACACAGTTCAATCTCCTGAACTGACTACTTTGAGGCACTGGATTTCTGTCTGCAATTTTATAGACATCAACGAGGGCTTTTTTTGAACATTTAAAATATTTTTTTGGTTTTGTTTTTCCTTTTTTTGACACTAGCAGTCAAATGACAGGAATGACCACTGAGCTGCAGGACTGGTGTCCATCACAATGAGCCAAACATTCACATTATATTTGTATACATGTTTATTAATGTGATGAAACCCTCTGAACCCCAAAACTGCCAAGGAATTTTTCTTTTATTTGTTTGACCTTTATTTTACCAGATACAAATGTCTGAGAACCAGTTCTCATTTGCAAACATGACCCGGCCAAGAGGCCCAGCAGGAACAAGTACACCTGTAAACTACAGACACCAGTAGACATAGAAACAGAACACAGAACTACAGTAAACCGCTCAGCAAGTAAGAAGCATGGAAGCATATACACGTGAGGGAAAACAAAATGTGCATGAGGTGTAGAAAGTGTGTGTATATGTATGTATGTGTGTCAGTAAAGTCTGAAGAGATCATCATGAGGGCTGCACAGTGGAGTAGTGGTTAGCACTTCCACCTTGCAGCAAGAAGATCCCTGGTTTGCATCCCGGCTTTCACGGGGTCATTCTGCATGGGTACTCCGGCTTCCTCCCACAGTCCAAAAACATGCTGAGGTTAATTGGTTACTCTAAATTGCCTGTAGGTGTGAATGTGAGTGTGATTGTTTGTTTGTATATGCAGTGGTGTAGTCTAGCTTTTTCTAGTGGGTATACTCCGGCATCATAAACCAAAGCCAGGTCAGGTTCTCATATATGTGCGCGTGCACTCAAACGTGCGCGCGCACACACACACACACACACACACACACACACACACACACACACACACACACACACACACACACACACACACACACACACACACACACACACACACACACACACACACAGCAACAGCAGCTCCTTTATTTCAAACTACCAATTAGATACTTATAGACATTATAGCGTCAGCAGCTCCTCCTCCAGCCATCAGGTAGAGCTGACGTTTCCTCTTCATTTGCAGAGTTTTGTTCATTTATTTTTGTGCAAAAAAGTTTTATTGAAATTTTAAACAAAAGTAAGAATGCCTGTTTTTGAAAGAAAACAAATGCACAAAATGAGTCAATTATAAGGCTTCTCATAAAAACACTGAATGAAAAAGAGTTTGTCAGAACACAAATGATTCATATTTGCCTGGTTAGGCTAAAATATGAGGCTACAAACTAATAAATTAGGAACAGTTTGGGAGCCAAAAGAACCGGCTTTTCTTTGGAAGCCGTGTCAAAAGCTCTCTGAAAAGAGCCGAACTTCCATCACTACTGTCCTCTCTGTCCCTCATCTCTCAACTGGTTTTTTAAGGCAGAGCTGCGATGCAATGCAGATACTTCATTAACTGAGCAGCGTCACGTGGGATGCCTGAACTCGTACATAATTGGTCTGTGCGTTTCTGAGCTGATAGACCAATGATAAACACTGGAAAGCTGCACCGGTAAAATACAAGTGACCTGTCAAATTTACACCCGTATAGACGGCGTCTGTGTCCGGATCCAGACCGCGGTCGGCCTTTAGTGAGCCCTGTTCTCAGCCAGACACCTTCCCCCGTCCCACACAACTTCACCGCTTCCTGACACAGAGAAGACGAATTTATGAACGGGAAAGTGAACATTATGTCAAAAAACATACTGATACATATGTTTGCACATTTTTAAGTGGTTATATGGAAATTCAGGACCTTTTCTAGTGGGTATAAGGCGTATACCTGCGTATCACGTAGACTACACCACTGTGTATATGTAGCCCTAAGACAGACTGGTGACCTGTCCAGGGTGTCCCCTGCCTTCGCCCGAGTCAGCTGGGATAGACTCCAGCACCCTGCGACCTTAGTGAGGACAAAGCGGTGTATAGAGGATGGATGGATGGAGATCAGCAGGAGCAACAGTCAGCCACAATCTGTTGGAGTTTAAGCTTGAAGGTGTTGAGTGGAGTCAGAGTTGCATATTTGAGGGTGTTTTGTAAGGTGTTCCAGTCGTCAGCTGCTGCAAAGTGAAAGGAGTTATGGTCAAAAACAATAGAAGTACTGGGGATGCTGAGCGTGATGTATTCACTAGACCTAGTGCGTTATGAATTATGGGTGAGGTGAAGAAGAGAGGACAGGTAGAGAGGTGTCTTACCCAGAATTGACTTATAAATAAAATGAAATTGGTGGTGAAGCTGCTAGGTGTGAAGGGAGAACACCTCACCAATTTACAGAGGTCACAGTGGAGAGTGTGGAAGTGTGCATTAGTGGCAAAGTGGATGGCTGAGTGATGGAGTGTCCGGGGTTTTGAGCACGGTACTTGGGGCCATTTTGTAAACGATGTCGCCGTAATCCAGAATCGACAGTATTGTCGTCATGACGAGGGAGTGTTTGGCAGCAAGAGTGAAGGAGGCTTTGCTGACGAAGAGGAAGGCTTGTCTGGCTTTGAGTTTGGTCTGGAGGTTGTTCTTGTGGTGGTGAAAGACAGAGATGAATCCAGCCAGAAGTCTAGATATTTAAATTGGCCAAATATAAGTCTAAAATCATGATCATTCATCCATCCATCCATCCATCCATCCATCTTCAATCTGTGGCTGGATTGTGGAGGCATCAAACTAAGCAGATCATTCCAGACTCCTTCCTCCCAGCGACTCTTTCCAGTTCTTCCTGGGGGATCCTGAGGTGTTCTCAGACCAGATGAGATACATAATCCCTCCAGCGAGTTCTGGGTCTTCCTCGGGGTCTTCTCCCAGGCGGACATGTTCGAAAAACCTCCAAAGGAAGTCTCCCTGGAGGATCTGAATCAGATGTCCAAACCACCTCAACTGGCTCCTTTCGATGCGAAGGAGCAGTGGCTCTACTCCGAGCTCCCTCTGGATGTCTGAGCTCCTCACCTTATCTCTAAGGCTGAGCCCAGACACCCTACACAGGAAGCTCACTTCAGCCGTTTGCATCCACGATCTCATTCTTTTGGTCACTACTCGGAGTTCATGACCATAGCTGAGGGTTGGAACGTAGATGAATGGTAAACAGAGCTTCTTCTTGTGGCTCAGCTCCCTCTTCACCATGACAGTTGGTACAACACCCACATTATTGCTGACACCGCACCAAGTCGCTTGTCCATCTCATACTTCATTTTCCCATCACTCGTGAACAAAATCTCGTGATACTTGATTTCCTCCACTTGGGGAAACAACTCCCCCCCCCCCCCCCAACCCAGAGGGAGCAATCCACCGGCTTCCACCAGAGAACCATGGCCTCGGACGTGGAGGTGCTGATCATCCTCCATTTCATCAAAATCTATGCTACATGTCACATTTGGGAATTCACCAAAGATGAAACGTGTGCACTCAAGATTCTGTAAAAATAAGCAGACAAACAAACAAACAAAAACAGTACAGCTGAAATTCAGCTGTGACCAACAGATACAGGACAAAAATTCAGGGACTTTTCTTCTGATCTGCAAATTGCATGTAGAATATGAACACTGTGAAAATCCAGCAGTAAGGATCTGTCACAACAGTGACAATAACTGCAAATATGTGTAAAATAATCATGTTTTTGCATATGTAAATATAATAAAATATTTTTAAAGTGTAATTTTACTCATTCACTGGTTTTCCTGTTTTTTTCATGACCAACATGTAAATTAACAGCTGTTTTCTGAAATTTTACTGTATATTCTCTATAAATGAACAACACAAGAAAAATCAGTGAAATAAGTAAAAAACAATTATACACACGTGGACAAAATTGTTGGTACCCCTCAGTTAAAGAAGGAAAAACCCACAATTCTCACTGAAATCACTTGAAACTCACAAAAGTAACAATAAATAAAAATTTATTGAAAATTAAATAATCAAAATCAGCCATCACTTTTGAATTGTTGATTAACATAATTATTTAAAAAAACAAACTAATGAAATAGGGCTGGACAAAAATGATGGTACCCATAACTTAATATTTTGTTGCACAACCTTTTGAGGCAATGCAATGCAATTAAACGATTTCTGTATTTGTCAATGAGCGTTCTGCAGCTGTCAACAGGTATTTTGGCCCACTCCTCATGAGCAAACAGCTCCAGTTGTCTCAGGTTTGATGGGTGTCTTCTCCAAATGGCATGTTTCAGCTCCTTCCACATATGTTCAATGGGATTCAGATCTGGGCTCATAGAAGGCCACTTTAGAATAGTCCAACGCTTTTCTCTCAGCCATTCTTGGGTGTTTTTGGCTGTGTGTTTTGGATCGTTGTCCTGTTGGAAGACCCATGACCTGCGACTGAGACCAAGCTTTCTGACACGAGGCAGCACATTTCTCTCCAGAATGCCTTGATAGTCTTCAGATTTCATCGTACCTTGCACACTTTCAAGACACCCTGTGCCAGATGCAGCAAAGCAGCCCCAAAACATTACTGAGCCTCCTCCATGTTTCGCCGTAGGGACAGCGTTCTTTTCTTCGTATGCTTGGTTTTTGAGTCTATGAACATAGAGTTGATGTGCCTTACCAAAAAGCTCCAGTTTGGTCTCATCTGTCCAAAGGACATTCTCCCAGAAGCTTTGTGGCTTGTCAACATGCATTTTTGCAAATTCCAGTCTGGCTTTTTTATGAGTTTTTTTCAGCAGTGGTGTCCTCCTTGGTCGTCTCCCATGAAGTCCACTTTGGCTCAAACAACGACGAATGGTGCGATCTGACACTGATGTACCTTGGCCTTGGAGTTCACCTTTAATTTCTTTGGAGGTTGCTCTGGGCTCTTTGGATACAATTCCAACGATCCGTCTCTTCAATTTGTCATCAATTTTCCTCTTGCGGCCACGTCCAGGGAGGTTGGCTACTGTCCCGTGGGTCTTGAACTTCTGAATAATATGAGCCACTGTTGTCACAGGAACTTCAAGCTGTTTAGAGATGGTCTTATAGCCTTTACCTTTAAGATGTTTGTCTATCATTTTTTTTCGGATGTCCTGGGACAATTCTCTCCTTCACTTTCTGTTGTCCATGTTCAGTGTGGTACACACCTTTTCACCAAACAGCAGGGTGACTACTTGTCTCCCTTTAAATAGGCAGACTGACTGATTATGAGTTTGGAAACACCTGTGATGTCAATTAAATGACACACCTGAGTTAATCATGTCACTCTGGTCAAATAGTTTTCAATCTTTTATAGAGGTACCATCATTTTTGTCCAGGCCTGTTTCATTAGTTTGTTTTTTTAAATAATTATGTTAATCAACAATTCAAAAGTAATGGCTGATTTTGATTATTTAATTTTCAATAAATTTTTATTTATTGTTACTTTTGTGAGTTTCAAGTGATTTCAGTGAGAATTGTGGGTTTTTCCTTCTTTAACTGAGGGGTACCAACAATTTTGTCCACGTGTGTATACCATTTTCAGTCCCTAATATACATCATTTTTCTGTCAAATAATGACAAATACCAATAAAATAACAGATTTTTGTTGTTTTAAAGACAATTAAAATAGTACAGTTTTACAGTCAAATGTAACAGATCACATTCAGAGGAATAAAGACTTCTGATGTGGATATTTTTTACACTTTTATCTTGTTTCTTTCCGGTCAACATGTAAATTAATGCTTTTTCCCCCTGATTCTACTAGTTATTTTGTAACTTAGCAGGGAAATTTGGTACATTAACAGTAAATTGTTCACAAGGAATTGTTAAAAATTGTTAAAACTTTAATTTCTTGGAGGACAAATATGTAAACAGATATAAATAAAAGTAGAAATAATTCTATGGTATGTGGAGCCGCCAGTTTTGAAAACACTTGTGGGCACTTGGAAAATGTTAAATCTATTTTTTTTTTATTTTTGTAAAATAAATGATCAAAAAAATTCAAGTTTAATTTTTTGATTTTTATGATTTATGCCATTATAAATTTATGAGACTTTATTAATGAGTTCTATGTTGTTTTCATTGTAGTTTTTCTGTTTTCCTTGACATGTAAGTCTTAATATTTCAGTGAAAAATGAGCCCACAGTGACAGGAGCAAAAAATGAACTAAAAACCGTTCTGAGTTCTCATGTGAAGGTCATGTTTGCTGTGTGTTTTGTGTTGCAGAAGAAGAGGAAGCAGGCCAGCAGAGATGCAGACTCCCTCAGCCTCTGCAGTCTGGACATCAGCGTAAGTTCACCTACTAATAACTGTCTTTTGATTCATGCTTGGTTTGTATTGAAACTCTCGAGCTTTAGCATCCTTAAGCGTTGCTGACTTTTACATTGACAAGCTGAAAGTGCTCCAGCACTCGGGGGGAGGTGTGTTATCTCCTTTTAAAATATAAAAATAAGTAGCAATTGTTATGCATGTCCTGATGGAGTGGTGCTGCTGAGCTGTGTTTCTCTGCCTTGTCATGTGAAATTTGATTCATATGGAGCTGTTAAGATCATTTAAAATATCCTGTCAATAATAAAATCCATAGATTCTGGTTGCAGTCTATATTTAGGACTAGAGATCTTTAACTACTGTCCTTTGGTGCGCTGTTTTTGAGTTGTTTCTTGATGGAACACTACTTTTTCTCATGAAACTAAATGTTAGGAAGACATCAAAGACTTCACATCATCACAAACACGCCATCCCCATCATGAAGCATGATGAGGATGGTATGTTTGTCCCCAGCTTGTAAATCCTTCAGACGATTTTTAGTCTCTTTCTTGTAGGGTTTTTGAGGACAGTCTGCTCTAAGGCAGATTTACATGGGTCATGTTCCTTCTATTTTTAATGGTAGATTTAACTGTACTCTGAGGGATATTCAGTGACTTTGAAATTTTCTAGGATCTGTCCTCGCCTTATGTTTTTCAGGAAGCATTTCACAGAGTGGCTTGAAATGGTCTAATGTCATCATATTGTAGTTTTATCCAGGACTGCTGATTCACCAGCTACAGGTGTCTACAGGAGCACATTCACTGCACTCAGATCATCTCCATTTTACTTCTAGCATCAACAGGCCACACTTGTGAGCCTGTGTAAAGTAGATGAATACTAATGCAATCACTTATTTTGCATTTTTAATTTTTCTGTTTTCGCTTTGACTGGAAAGAGTCTTTTTTTGTAAATCCCCGTTGCCAAATCAAATTCACCATGATTTAATGTTGAAAAGCAATAAAAGGTGAACATTTCCACTACAGGTTTTGTTTACCATACATGTCGCCTTCATGTCTGAATGAGCACTCTGATCAGTTTTCAGTAAACGTCATAATGACAGTCGAACAAGGTCAGACCTATAACCATTTCTGTATCACTTTCAAAATGACACAAGTCTGAAGTGGTCGCCCAGAATTGGAGGACATTTTACGTCCCACCCATCAAATTTCAGATTTCAGATTCAGATTTCAATAAATGTTGTCCTAAGGCCAAATCTAAAAACAATTAGGAGAAAAGAATGTCTGAAGATATTTTTAAAATACCAAATAAGTCTGGAGTTCCCTTAAAATGACATTTTTCTCTTGTCCCACCCCCTGATGGCCAAATTAAATCTCTAATAAAACAGCTGAAATGAAATTTAAATCTAACAACATAGTATTTTGAATAATAATACTTATGTATGGAATATGTATCCCACAGCACATTAGTATAAACTGTTGATGATGTTTTTACCATCATCAACATTTTGTGTCTCGTTTTTGTTGTTTTGTGTCTCGTATTTCTCATTTTGTGTCTTATTGTTGTTTTGTGTCTTATTTTTTCATTTTCTATATCGTTTTTGTCATTTTGTGTCTCACTTTTGTTATTTAATTTCTTGTTTTTGTCATTTTGTGTTTTTTGGTCATTTTTTGTCTCATTTTTTCCATTTTGTGTCTTGCTTTTGTTGTTTTCTGTCTTGTTTTTGTCATTTTTGTGTTTTGTTTTTTCATTTTATGTGTTGTTCTTGTCATTTTCTGTCTTGTTTTTGCTATTCACATCATCAAACAGTTCTCCTAAAGAATGTGCAGAGCTATGTCCTCTCTTCTATTTTCCATATTTTCATCCAATGTCAGCCTTGATTGAATGTCTCTCTCTACCTCATATTATCAGGATCAGACTCATTCTTTGGACTGTTTTCCATCAGTCAGTTTGTCCTCTTGGTCAGCAGTAACAGCTAGCTAAATATCTAGCTTCTACTGCTGAGAAAAAGATCACATTAGCATGGATTAGAGTAGGGTTAGCAACAACACATAAAACATGGAATAAAAATGGTACCATTGATGTATAAGCTGAGCCAATCAAGCCTCTGATAGTTTATTACCTGTTATTGGTGAATGTGGAGCAGAACACTGTGAAAGAGAAGGTATATTTTTAAAACCTTATGAAGACCAAATGTCCTCCAGTTGTGGACTGACCCTGGGGCTCTGTGGGGCAGTCGGCCCTCGTGTCGGGCCCCTCCTGTAGCCCTGTGCCAGCAGCCCGTTCCTTCCTGGGCGTTTCCCTCCCAGCTCAGTGTAGTACAGGATGTCCACCCTGTTCACATCAGTCCAGGGGGACAAACAGACTCAAGCACACCATCAGTCTTGTTCTGTTCCAACCAGCGCTGGCAGATCTTGGACCTGGAATAAATAACGCTCCATTGTCTCTGTGCTGTCCCTCAGTGAATCACACACAGTGATTCATATCTTGATCTTCCTGAAAGTCACCAGGACCAGGAGACTGACTTTAATGTGTTTTATTTTAGCATATTAAAGGTTCCACACTGTGCCCCTATTCAGTGAATTAGCAGATTTTTCAGCTCAAAATACTGCAAACATGGTTCGTATCACCATGACTGCAATCCCTAGTTTTAGTCCTATTCTAATTGTGTGAAACCAGGACCTTCTGTTGCTTGTTTCTTTATGTCTGAGTGATCATTTTACATGAAAATATTGCTGAAATCACAGTACATTTACTGTTTTAACTGATGTTGGTGAGTTTGTCAGACAGTGCTTGGAATTGGCCTTGAAGTGTCTGCTGGAAAACACGTCATGTTAAGGAGTTGATTCTTGTTTAGTTGTCTGAAAACACAAACAGGAAACCGTGTAAATGAGAAGAGCTTTTTGGGGATTCGGCTTCATTAAAATGCCTTTCATGTGAGCACAAAGAGTAGGAGAGAAGCAAACAGATGTAAACACTGGCTGAGTTGACAGAAAACGATTAACCAACAGCTGGTCCTTGTTCGCTGGTTTCAGATCTATCTTTACATTTCCACCATCTCTTAATGTCCCTCAGCTTTAGTTTCCACAGAGCTCTGAACTCTTGGCGCACAGTTGAAGCTAGCAGTAATGTTAGCCACATTAGCTGCAGAAAATGCTAACAGTAAGGATTTTCCTGATGCTGTGGTGGCTTGATGGCTGGAGGAATGGCAGCAGGGAACGTCTTCATTTTAACAGATTTTATTTCCTCCAAGTTTCTAAGACACACAAAACACATTAAAAATGGATTTGTATTACATGAGACCTTTAACTCTCTGCAGCAACACACAGTCTCTGTCTGGAATTAGAGTTAGTTCTGTTATGGATCCATTATTTTTTAGTCCTACTTGATGGTGGAAGAAATACTAAGTACAGTGCCTTGTGAAAGTATTCGGCCCCCTTGAACTTTTCAACCTTTTGCCACATTTCAGGCTTCAAACATAAAGATATAAAATTTTAATTTTTTGTCAAGAATCAACAACAAGTGGGACACAATCGTGAAGTGGAACGAAATTTATTGGATATTTTAAACTTTTTAACAAATAAAAACCTGAAAAGTGGGGCGTGCAACATTATTAGGCCCCCTTGCATTAATACGTTGTAGCGCCACCTTTTGCTGCAATTTCCGCTGCAAGTCACTTGGGGTATGTCTCTATCAGTTTTGCACATGGAGAGACTGAAATTCTTGCCCATTCTTCCTTGCAAAACAGCTCGAGCTCAGTGAGGTTGGATGGAGAGCGTTTGTGAACAGCAGTCTTCAGCTCTGCCCACAGATTCTCCATTGGATTCAGGTCTGGACTTTGACTTGGCCATTCTAACACCTGGATACATTTATTTGTCAACCATTCCATTGTAGATTTGGCTTTATGTTTTGGATCATTGTCCTGTTGGAAGATAAATCTCCGTCCCAGTCTCAGGTCTTTTGCAGACTCCAACAGGTTTTCTTCCAGAATGCTCCTGTATTTGGCTCCATTCATCTTCCCATCAATTTGAACCATCTTCCCTGTCCCTGCTGAAGAAAAGCAGGCCCAAACCATGAGGCTGCCACCACCATGTTTGACAGTGGGGATGGTGTGTTCAGGGTGATGAGCTGTGTTGCTTTTACGCCAAACATATCGTTTTGCATTGTGGCCAAAAAGTTCCATTTTGGTTTCATCTGACCAGAGCACCTTCTTCCACATGTTTGGTGTGTCTCCCAGGTGGCTTATGGCAAACTTCAAATGAGACTTTTTATGGATATCTTTGAGAAATGGCTTTCTTCTTGCCACTCTTCCATAAAGGCCAGATTTGTGCAGTGTACCACTGATTGTTGTCCTGTGGACAGACTCTCCCACCTCAGCTGTAGATCTCTGCAGTTCATCCAGAGTGATCATGGGCCTCTTGGCTGCATCTCTGATCAGTCTTCTCCTTGTTGGAGGTGAAAGTTTAGAGGGACGGCCAGGTCTTGGTAGATTTGCAGTGGTCTGATACTCCTTCCATTTCAATATGATTGCTTGCACAGTGCTCCTTGAGATGTTTAAAGCTTGGAAAATCTTTTTGTATCCAAATCCGGCTTTAAACTTCTCCACAACAGTATCTCGGACCTGCCTGGTGTGTTCCTTGGTCTTCATGATGCTCTCTGCACTTTAAACAGAACCCTGAGACTATCACAGAGCAGGTGCATTTATACGGAGACTTGATTACACACAGGTGGATTCTATTTATCATCATCAGTCATTTAGGACAACATTGGATCATTCAGAGATCCTCACTGAACTTCTGGAGTGAGTTTGCTGCACTGAAAGTAAAGGGGCCGAATAATATTGCACACCCCACTTTTCAGTTTTTTATTTGTTAAAAAGTATAAAATATCCAATAAATTTCGTTCCACTTCACGATTGTGTCCCAATTGTTGTTGATTCTTGACAAAAATTAAAATTTTATATCTTTATGTTTGAAGCCTGAAATGTGGCGAAAGGTTGAAAAGTTCAAGGGGGCCGAATACTTTCACAAGGCACTGTATATTTCCTGAAGTGCTTAAATGTGGGATAATTTCCCCCCACAAATTCTTTTTATAACACATTATAATTCAGAGGGGATTATCATATTTTTCACATTTGTTTGTCGGCATTTAGATTCAAATTATTGATTCAAAATATAATCAACTTTGGACCATTATTATAAATTAGGCTACTGAATAGGAAATTAAGACAGCAAAGTAAATGTACCAGTTGCAACTTTAAAGTGGAAAACACATAATGTAAATAGATTGTGAATATGAAAAAACTACATTTTATTCTGAAGTGGTCAGATTTACAGAATGAGATTTTAGACATTTAATGGACTGTAAATCAAATAGTTTAAAGAGTGCCGTTGTTGTAGGATATTTAGTTTGGATGCTACTGGCTGTGTTGAGTTGTTATAGATTTTCACTAGTTAATTATCTCCTGAAGCCCTCAGGCTCACATGGTGGATTAACCAGTATTGATGATGGTCAGTGAGCTGAGAGCAAAGTGTGAGGCAAGAAATATTGACTTGGAAGAAGAAAGGCTTCTGCCTTTGTTGTATTTTATGTTTACATAGTTATAAACTGATATGATTTAACAGAACAGCTAATCAGAAGTCATTAATATGATACACCAACACTTAATAAAGGGAAAAATGTGCTTAAGTTGCAGATACAGCATCATTGGCAAAATGTGGTAAAAATGAGAAAAAACTCAGACACAAAATTCTCCAGAATCTTTACTCAACAGTGTCATTATTGTGTATCTGAACGTGCACATAACTGCTGACCCTGACTGCTACTGGAGCTGATACTGGAGCTACTGGTGATGCTGGGAGTTCATCGATGTCGGCCTGAAATGTAATTACTGATAGAGAGAGAGAGAGAGAGAGTAGCCTGCAGGCAGCCAAACCATGTCCTGGTTTTCCTGTAGTTTTCAATCCACACTGTCTGAGCCACACTGGGGGGATGTCACAGTTTAAGGCTTCATACTTGTTTTCTGCACTCGACAAACCCAGTAAAAACCTGACACCAAGGGTGCCAACAAACATGCTATAATGGGGAAATGTAATGTTCAAGAACTGTACAAAAACAACTTCACAGCTTCGTCAAAAAATTCTTGAAAGCTTCTTAAAAGTTGCGATTTTCTTCTCTGGGCAGCTTCTTTCTTCTGTACACTGAAGGTCATTTTTGACACGGCAGCCGTGGGAACTGTGGAAAATCATACAATGATTTTTTTTTCATAAAGAAAAATCGGTACAATCTGAAAAGCTCTTGGTTAAGGTAAAGGAAAGTCTCCTTGGTTGATTTGTATGAGTGCATTTGGCTGCATTAGCAGATTTTAGACTAGAAGTGAAAATAAAGAAAGTAAGAACCATAGATACACACATGTCCTGGATCAGAGTATCATTTTTAGAGATGTTTTAATAGTTTCCTTTAAAAGCTGAGTGGAGTCAGAGCATCAACGCCGACCTCTGACACTTCATGGTCACCTAACAAAGGCGGCCCTCTGACTCAGCTCCATTGTCTGTAAATAGGACAGTTGGTTGGTGGACGCCCAGAGACAGACACGTCTTAGACACACTCGCCCAGGTTCATTGGTGCTGTGACACATCAACTGCAGTCTTTAAATGTTACCACAGGCATTGATAGACTTAAAGCTCTACTGCATGAAATGCACTAAACAGTATGAATTTTCCTTCCTCAGCCTGTTGTCACTGCTGCTGCCAGACTACTGCAGCTGGAAATACAACCACTGGTAAAAAAACAAAAAGTAAAGTGTGGTTATAAAACCCTACACAAGTTACTCCTGTTAACCCTCATCAGTACACGTGGCAAAACCTATAAATCCATACACTTGGTGTCCAGCTGGACCCCAGCAGTATTTCACCTGTTTCACACTTCTGTCCTTGTCCATATCCTCTCTATGTATATTTTCCTAAAACGTGTGTCATCTGTAGATACAAATATGAAAGAAACGATGAAATTACTATTAATGATTACTGATGTGTATTGCTTACATTACTACTGTAAGAACTCCTGAATTGAAAAGAAACACAATTGAAGCAGTCATGACAAGAGCAACATAACACAATCATACATAAATAAAAGATGCACAGTCCAGCTGGGGTCTGACTGGGGTCGTCATGGACCCCAAATGATTTTTCTATATATACACCACAAATCTGGTCGCAATCAAATAAGCTTTGGTATACTGTATGTGATGGCAGCTATGTGGGTGATAACTACTTAAAGGGACTGAAAATTTGAACTTGCAAATAAAAAAATAGGACAAGTTATATAAACCTGGGGTCTGCATGGTAGGTGCATGTGTACTGATGAGGGTTCACCCTCTGAACCACAAGCAGTTTCAGGGTGTTACTCAGTAGTTTTTCTCATTGTGTGCATGTTTTTCACTGCAACATAAAGTAGTGCACTTCTGTGGGGAAAAAAAACAACCATGACTGGAAGTGCACAGACTTAGAAATGTCTTTAGGGTAGTGTGGCAGCTATAATACCATAAATAATGAAAAAACACAAAAGAAAATAGAATTTGTTTGATTATTTATTTAGAATAATTGAAAAAAGCTGATATGAGCATATACAACATGTTTTGTAAGTTCACAAACAAATGCTGTCTCTGAGAGTTTAACCAGCAAACAGTGATGACAGGATTTAAATCTGGATTACATACCCTAACCTTAAACCCTAAAGTCTTGAAAAACAGCTCACTAGTAGTTCTCCTCAGAGGTTATCAGCAGGACGAGGTGCATTTTCTGTGGACTATTTTTAGCAGTAGATTAATAGATATTTGGAGTTCTAGTGGGTATTCCCGGCAGCTGATCACACAGTGTGACACTGTGGCTCATATTGTTGTTGGACAACAATAGACCTCGATGTCACAGAGGAATAAGGTAAATCAGGCTTTGGATACACACAGGATGATCAGACCATTGTTGGCATTGGCCGTCTCATGGGATTGTTGACAATGACAAATATATAGAAGCAATCGCAAGGGCAGGCACCTTAATGGAAAAGAATACAGAAACAAGAGAGGAAGGAAGTGAAGCAGTGAATGAGAGGCAGTGAGTAAGTGGGTCAATGACAGAGAGAGAGAGAGTGCAAACTGTGAGTCTGAAGAGGGAGACGAGTGGGAAACATCATCCAGAGACAGCAGAGGGACCAGAATTACATCCAGAGTCTTTTTGAGCTCCGATGAGCCAGATCCTGCCAGTACTGAGCCTGATCCGGATGCTCTGATGGCACCAGACTTTTAGGACGCGACCAAAGCTCATATGTAGAAACTATAATTCAGATACTGAACTGCATTCAGTTCTTTGTTTGATCTGATTGCACTGCTAGGTTTTTTTCCGGTGCACTAAGGAAACTCTACGGGTACCAGTTGTTCTCTTAATGCTCCTCCAGAACCAGACTTTTGCCTCTAACATTGTTTCATCTTTATTGGATGCTAAAAGCTGAAGAGAATCTGGAAACTTTGCTAGTTTCAAATTGTTTTCGAACCCTTTAAAGGCACTGAGTTTTTCTTGGATTGACATGTTGTGGACTCTCTGCCCGTACCTCCAGTACTTCTGATCAGCACTAAACCGCTGTTCATGTCTTGAAGTTCAACACTCCTTGATTCTCTGGATCCTCTCCTGTGTCTGAACTTGCGCTGCATCAGAGACTCTTTCCAGACTCCTTACTGGTGTAAACCTCTTCTGGACATTCACACCTTCTGGGTTCTCTTCCACCGGTTTGAAGATACTTATGGTTGCTCTTGTGGTGCCAGGAGTGGTCCAGACCCCTTGCTGGGCTTTGGGGTGAGCAGTATGGTGGCAGGGCCGAGCCCCTCGGCCTGCTGGGACAGTGCTTCAACTCTGGATGCTCTGTGGAGTTCAGCAAACAGAACAGCAACATGGGGAAACAGCTGGAGGTAAGATGGAGGCTGAACCTTTGCATTATCAAATATTTGAAGTATTTAGTTGTACTTGTGTGTATTTGTAGTGTAATCATTAGTAATGTTTAGTGGTGATGTAGGATGGACAGGGTTGGCACATTTCACATCTTGAGTCCATGATAAACACGAGTTTATGCTGATGTCTGCTACAAAGCAACATAGTCAGGTTTTGTTTGTGTTGGCCAGCTTACAGTCAGAGATGGTCATGGACATTGAAGTTTTCTTCATCGTCTTCAGTGCTTGTCCACATGAAAGGGGGCGTTTGATGCATCATTTTGTGTATTGCCTATTTCAAGGGCTGTGAATAGTATGAAAATATATTATTGTAGAAAGCAATTTTACAAATAAGGAAAGAAAGGAATGGTGAGAAAATTCTGAATGGTGTAATCTAGTATATTTATTTTACCACTTAGTACTTAATCAATGTAGCCAGTTACTATAACAATTAAAAATCCAGTGTGCATTTAAGTCTGACAGTGTCTGACTATTGTGAAGAATAATTGAAAGAAGTGAAATTAATTTTAATAAGTGACTATTTTCTGTAAAAAATACCTGCTGACTAATCCATTTTCTGATCTACTATTTGCATTAACAGCAATGTCAAACAGACTTGTCAGCAAATCAGGGGCAAACATATTTATGTATTTTCTTGCCCTTGATGGACATCTATGGCAGTTCCAGAAGGCTTATTGCTTTATTACTCCGTCAAGGAAGGCGGCATAGTTCTGTGACAATCAGTGTACATTTGGCTGTGAATCTGTCTGTCTGTCTGTCTGTCAGCAACCTCAAAAACGGTTTTGGGTGGAATTTTCAGGGAAGGTCAGAAATGACACAAGGACCAAGTGATTAGATTTGTATCATTGCGAGATAGCGACATGGCGCCACTGTAACCATGACTACAAGCTGCCTGCTGATGATCACATGATTGTGATCTTACTACAAATCCATCACTGCGAACCCCGAATTGTTTAAAGATTTCATCTGTTGGAAGTCATACAAGGACTGAGCAGCCATGGCAGAGAACTGCGCTCTCTGAGTTCTTTTCTTGTCTTAAACATGTAACTCTGGGGTCCGTCTGCTGTAATTAGATAAACAGCTCACTGCTGACCAGCTGCACTCTATTGAACTTTGTCACATGGAATCAGCTGAAGCTCCATCACACAGAGAAACAGATCACAGTATGTCCAATGGGAAGTTGTCAAGTGTAAGGCAAATAAATTATTTATTATCCTCACAGAACCCAAAATTACTGAATGGATATGTATTTAATAAACAGGAAAAGTCACATTGATCTCCATTTCTAATGATTTAACTGGGTTTTACATTTTGTGCTTTAAGGACTCCATTAGGCTTTCAAGTGAAAGATTTACTTTTAGATAAATCACTGAAAACTGTGTGGTGAGCTTGAATGAGAAGGTGAACAAAAAACTAGTTTTGTGGTGAGCTGATTCCTGGCTGATGATGACAGAGTTTGATGGTTCCTGTGGTCCAGTAGGTCAGCTGACTGTAGGCTACTGACACAGCTGAACACAAACACATTGATTTATTGTCATCTGCATCAAGGACAACAAACCTGGTGGCACCATGGAGGCCTGATTTCAGTGAGTGTGTGACTGTGGGGATATACTTATAAATGTGTTTATATGGTCAGATTGTGGGGACAACATACAGCCATGGCCATAAGTTTGGACACAGCATGACTTACTATGTCTGTTTTGATGTCTATTACAGAACATAACTAATATTTTTTGACAGCACCAGTTTAATTAGTCAACAAATCAACAAGGGATATAATATTATCAATAAATTCCAACAACTGGAACAACTTTGTTCCCAAAACATAATATTAGAAGAAAATAAAAAAATGCAGTACTTTCACAACCGAATTTGGTAAGAATAACAAAATGACACCAAACTCTTTTGATGTTTTTTTAAATATGAAACTTAATATAGTTCTCAGGAGTTGTGTACTGTATTGTAAGTGACAATTTTGTGGTATTTTCTAAGATTCACAAGCGTCATGGTACTTGTGTCCAAACTTATGGCCATGGCTGTAAAGACTCAAGGTTAAAGGTAGAGTTAGTCTCCAGAAAATTAATGTTGGACTACAAAACAGTTATTTGCATTTCAATTATTAGAAAGAGGATACATAGAAAGAAAAATTAACTGATATTCAATACAACCTGGTCTCTCAAAGAACAGTCTTTAATAATTCTACAGCAAAAACCCGTCTGCAGACTCCAGAAGTAGTATTGTAGTAAACAGGGAGGCTTATACCACTTATTAGGTACTTATATCATACTATTGGCATCCATCTCCAGGCACATTTTTTAAATCACTTCTCCAGTGGAAATTAACAGGAGACACTGTTTTCAAGTCCTGTGATTTAGTGGTGAAGAAAAAACAGGGACTCCCCACCGATCATCTAGAACTGAAAGTTTGAATCTTCTTTGAGAATCAAATAGAAGTCCGGTTGCCTTCTACTGAAGCTCTGACCTGGATGACTGAGAATCTGCACTGTCATATCACTGAATTTCTTTACATATAAGAGTAAATCATGGTGAAGTTAAGCTGCTAAAGGGAATCAGGGCAGTCTGAAGTTTCTACTGGGTCCCTCTGCCAGGACCTTGTCATTTAATTTGCTGCAGTGACCATCTTACCATTTGAATCTAAACCTCATTCTCTGTTGTTTCCCCACTGTGTGGGATAGTGTTTCCTCAAGTGTTCAAGTGTTCTTAATTCCCGAGTTTGTGTGAGTGTGTGTTTATGTGTAGGTGTATGTGTGTGTATGTTTGTTTTTATATCTCTTGTATTAAGTGCTTTTAATTGTTGTATTTTTTTTATGTAAAGCACTTTGAGCTGCTCCCTGGCATGAAAAGGGCTTTATAAATCAAGATTGATTGATTGATTGATTGATTGATTGATTGATGAAAGATTGTGTCCTAAGCTAACGTAACATCCTGTGATCTGATGGGAACATGACCGAGTGATGGTTAGAGTCTGGCACAGAGCAGTAGACTTTGAGTCACGCTATTGTTTAATATGTAAACAAAACAGTCAAGTTTCCCAAAAACCTCTACAGCGTCTGCACACACACAGCTGTTTAATAACCTCAGACTGGACGACAGGGCTGAGGCTCCACATACGAGCTCTTGGCAGAACATTTCATCAGTCAGTTCAGTTGTGCACATGGCCGTAGCCAGGTATGAGGTCAGCGAGGTCCGGACCTCACCTATTTTTTCCGAGTTTTTTTTTTTTTTTCGCCAAATATGCCCAACTGAATAAAACATAAACTCATAAAAACTTGAAACCTCTCTGTGAAACGTGCTTGTAAATTGTGGTAAACATCCATGGGCTTTGTGTTCTGTTTGTGCCTGTGTGCGTGTTGCGGTGAAAAGCTGTTTGATCAGCTGATGAACGTACCCGCAAATGCGCACTGTGACGCGCTTGGCAGCGGGCCAAAACCCGTTCAAAAACTAGTGTTTTTATTATTAGCACTTTGTAGACCACATCCCCCCCATCTACACCAAGGTGACCACAATATTTTTTTTTTTAGATAATTCGGCACTAGTTCGGCCTGTCAGATCATCTGATCAAAGAGTTTAATTACTTTTATCCACAGCGGAGAGCGCGTCCGGCGCTTTTTTTTTTTTTTTTTTTTTTTTTTGATGAGCGCCTGGCTCATCAGACAACATACAATGTATGTTGAAGATATTTCTAACCTTGCCAGTGACGACTTGTGCCTGTGAGAGGTCATTCTCAGCCATGTGAAGACTTAAGACATGGCTTAGATCTATTATGTCCAACGACAGACTGACAGGCCTGGCGATGATGCATGTGCATCAGAAAGTGGAGGTGAACCGGGAGAATATCATTCGACGGTGGGATGCCTCTGGTCACAGGAGGATTCAGCTAGCCTTTGATGTAAAAAGTTGATTTGTTTTTTTGAAAAAATATACATTTTTGTTTGGAAAATGCTGATTTCACATCATTAAAAGATATTTAAACAACAAACATCTTGTGTGACTTGTAGCCTAAAAAATATATATAAAAATAAATATTTTTAAAAAACACTGAAAAATTTTCGGCGCGCGCTTTGCGCGCGCATCATGGACCTCACCTATTCTGAAATCCTGGCTACGGCCCTGGTTGTGCATCGATCCATCAGCCACATAACCGTTCTGGTAGTCACTCATATTGTGAATTCATTATTCACTTTAAAAAAAAATCTTTGTAGATGCACCTTCACCAGAGGGAGGAAACATACCAGATCAGGACTTACTGTAGATTTCATTTTTGCACTTATTTGACAGGAACAGTGTTAAGAAAATAAATAAAAAGAACAATAGATGACCAAGAGTAGGGCTGCCATGATTAGATTTTCACTACACAATAATTTGGACCAAAAGAATCCACGATAACATTATTTAATATCTATAGAAAGTTTCAGTCAAATTCATCTTTAACCTTTTCTTCCCTTCATGTTTTTTGGTGAATGAACTGCATTAAAAACATGAGTACAGGAAAGTGGAGGGAGAGTCTGTAGCCAGAACTGGACTGTATGCTGTTTGTATAAGTTAGTTAGTTATGCTGGATTATCTACAATATTAATATATGTGTATTGTCAACATTATAGTGCATTCATTTAAATAGCACACTTATTGCCAATATCAGGGTATTGCAATATCCCTAATTCAGACTTAGCCTAAAATGCAAATTTTCATCTGTTAATGAAGCAAAGGTGAGAAGATCAATGCAACTCATAAATAATGAAAAATAAGCGGCAGCAAGCAGTTAGCTTAGCATATCATTAAGACTGAAAAACCGCTCGTTCATTCCATCTGAAGCTAATAAAGTCCATGAAGAAGCATCCTTATAAATTCGTGGAAGATACAAAATCAGCCATTGTTGGCATCATTAGTGCTGAGTCACTGATCATCATCATCATCAGTTCTTCCTCCTCAGTGTTAATAAGATGTGCATTTGGCACCTTTAACAAAAACACGACTGTACGACAGAAGACTTTCATTTCAAAAACATCACTTATACATGTAGTAGTGGCTCCCATAGTTTCCACCACAAACATGTAAGCTCATATTGATGTGTCAAAATTCACCACAATGCAAGAAAGAAAAAGTCTGACACTAAACCTCCTTCCATTCAATGTGTCCTTCCACCAGAATTTAAAGGGAGACCTGCACCAATGTACTAGAGTTTTGTTTCTGAGTGATAATGTGAACATATTTCCCCTGCAGGAGCCCAGCACCAAGCGCAGTAAACCTGTATCCAGGGTGACGTCTCTGGCCAGCCTGCTGCCCCCCGTCAAGACCACACCGCTGAAGAGGATTGGTCAGACCCTGCAGGTAAACCAACAACCACCAGTATTTTAATTAACTCTCTGAACCCTAATTCCTAGTCACTCCTGCACTGCTATTGAAACAACATAACCCTGGGAAGAAGCAGAGAGAACTCAAAAATGTGTTATGTGCATCATAGCCAAGTTACAATACCGTAAATCATCCATCCATCCATTCTCTATACACCGCTTCATCCTTTATCAGGGTCATGGGGGGCTGGAGTCTATCCCAGCTGACTTAGAGTGAAGGTTCACCTGGACAGGTAACAGTCTATCACAGGGCTACACATAGAGACAAACAATCACACTCACATTCACTCCTATAATCAATTAACCTCAGCATGTTTTTATACTGTGGGAAGAAGCTGGAGAACCAAGAGAAAACCCACACATGTACAGATAGAACATGTAAACTCCATGCAGAAAGATCTCAGGATGGCCGAGACGTGAACCAGGACTCTTATAGCTGCAGGGCGACAGTGCTAACCACCGAGCCGCTGTGCAGCCTACCGTAAACCACAACACAGAAAAAATGAAAGTTACATTTTTTTGAGTACTTGCTTTTACTAAAACTGAAAGACCTAGAATCCACATGTACAACCTTTTTCCAAGAGTCCACAAGCTTAACTAACACCAGCAAAAATATACCTCTACATATTGTACATATTTTACTGCCTTCATATGTATTTTATTTCCATTTTTGTATCCTGTCTGTGCAGAATCCTGCTATTTCAAAAACTTATTTTTGATTATTTTTTAAATGACGCATGGTAACGAAATGTCGTGATTTTAAGCTCAACTTTCCTCAGACAACTCCATGTCCCAGATGAGTAGTTCCAGGACTATTGCAAAGTTGAAAATCCAGTGATGACTTCTGTTTTTACAGTTTCTATCTCTAAAAAGAAATGTGTCATTTTGGCGATTTTCTTAAAGGCATTATGGAGGATTTTTTTTTTTCTTGTTTAATTTGTCTGATTCACATAAAATGAATATACTGACCTTTAGTGGACTTGTATGTATGGTCTCTAAAAGAATAAAAAATAAATAAAAAAAAACTGTGGACATGGCAGGACCTGAAAAACATCAGCCAATCATTGCGCTCGGACCGAGGCGTTTGGTTTGCTCCCTTTCCTGTCAATCAAAAATCTTCCGGCTCAGGCCTAGTTACGTAGATTACGTCCGCCTTGGACTTACGTGTTTTCTGTATGTGTTGCTTTGGTATAGCTTCGTAGTTAGCTGGAGACTTGTTTTGCTCATCTTTTTTTTACATAATGGCAGATAAAGATCCAGGGGGACCCAGCCGTAAAAGACAACTTCACGAGTCCTACGCAAGTTTCTGGAGGGGGGCGTTTCTTCGTAAATGTTAAGAGGGGGGAGGTTAGAGGGGGGTGAGGGAGAGGTTGTATGTGCGCATGCGCATGCTACGTTCAAAGTCGTAGGAAATTAAATCTCCTCTAATGCCTTTAAGTGCAACATGTCTTTTAGACCACTTGGCAGGATTCAGAGGATTAAGGGAAACTTCAGTGTTACTGGACATAAAAACATGATCATAGTACTATAATTTAATCTTGTGACCACTAGTTAAATAACTTAGTTTCTTTCATCGGTTTGGAAGCTCAAAATACTACATTTCCCATCAGTCTTGGTCAGTTTTGCCATGGAAATAGAGACTGTCAAAATGGTAGTGAACTCAAAAGGCTTATTTAAATTTTTAATAAAATCATAGTGTCATAGTCACTGAAATCACCTAAAAATTGCCCAGAATCCTCAAGATTTAACCAGGAGAGTTTCATGCTGACTTTAGCTGTAGAAGAGATCTAGCTCTGAATTGTGCAACATTTTCTGTGGACTCTGCTGATGAAAATATAACATTTTAAAGTAGAAACGTAAACTCTCCTGTATAAAACCCAACATAATTGATCTGTTTAAACAGTCTCTGTCCCTGCAGCGCTCCATCAGTTTTCGTACTGAGAGTCGGGCAGAGAGAGCTGCTCCTCCTGCCTCCTCCACAATGAAGACACGTGTTACTTCAGCGACGCTCTCCAACCCTTCGTCCTCCATGACTGGGACGCGGGTTTCCACGACAATGGCCCCAGCCTCCAAGCGGCGTGACAGCAAGCTGTGGAGCGAAACGTTTGACATCCAACTGGGGGCATCGCAAACTCTGAGCCCAAAAGACATAAAACGACAGGAGGTGAGAGACACTCTGCTGCATCAATCAGGTGCACGGCTACAATATTATCATGCTTTCACTGCTTTGAATGACTAAACTTTTTAAGCTAAATCCAACACTAATTTCTAAAACAATCTGCAGTCATCTGTTTTGTTAAACTTTCCTCTCTCAGGCTATATTTGAATTGGCTCAGGGTGAGCAGGATTTGGTGGAGGATCTCAAGTTGGCCAAGAAGGTAAATAAAGACTTCAGTTTGTTCTTAACCCCGTTTCTTTAACCCTCTAAACTCCAACTGGTTTCTTGGTGTTTTATTGCTCCCATCCTATTTTTACAGCATTTTTCCAAGTACCCACAAGTTTTACCAAAAACAGCGACTCTTTGGACTAAACATCATTTATTACTTCAATGGACAGAAAGTTAAAAACTCTGTTCTTTCTGTTTTTACAGTTTCTTCCTCTGATAAATGGTGTTTCTTTGGCAGTTAAAATAAAATAGCATGCCCTTCAACTCTTTCAATTATATTTGCTGTTCAGAAAATAAAAAATAATGATAATGAAAAATTACTTCATCTATCAGAGTAAGAATCTTTGGGATTAACTTAACTTTATGATAGTCATGTCATTTCATTTCATTCTTTTTAATTCATTTGTAAAGTAAAAAATATTTCATAAAAATACAAACATTCTCTAACTAGAATGAAAGGGAGCAGAAAGAAGACATATCTTCCTTGAACTAATCATGTGTGCTGTTCATCAAGACATTTACCAATTTAAGCTTCAAATCATGATATTACATCAAAATCACTTTAATCATTACATGTCTTATTAAACAATGTGCCCAAAATAAACAATTTGCACCAAATTCTGTGAAAACTAAAACATGTTGAGCTCTGTGGTGCCGCTATGGAGCTTCGACCAACATTCACATTCAAACTGCAGGCTGAGAGGAGCCAACAGAGAGACTGACAGGATAACAAAACATAAAGGAAATCAGCAATAAAATAAATATGCATGGCTTAAAAGTGGTGTACAGCAAGTGGTTGGAAGATACATTAAGCATGATTAAAAATCTTTCTAGAGTTAATATGCAGAGTAGTTTGAAAACATCTAGTCCGTAGAGTTTGCCAAAAAGTCAGTATGTGGAGATAACATTTCTGTCCAGTAGCAGCAACACCTGTGGGCAGTTGGACAAATGTTGAACATATAAATTACAGTAGCTTTATTTTCATTCAAAGAAGTTCTAGTCTTTTTTGTATGATTTATGGCGTTCTAATTATGCCGTATTGCACAGAAGTTATTTCTGAGTTCTTGATACTTCTAGCCATGATTGTGCTGTTTCCATACACGTGCAGGACTTGATATTGCAGTGAAAAATGAGCCTAGAGTGAGGAACAAGAACACCCAGAAATGCTGCATGGATTTTATAGTTGTGGTATTCTCATGTGTGTATTTGTGTGCGTGCTGCAGGCCTACCATGACCCGATGCTGAAGCTGTCCATCATGACTGAGCAGGAGCTGAACCAGATCTTTGGTACTCTGGATTCACTGATACCGCTTCATGAAGGTATGGTAGGAGGGGACTGCAGCACAGCAGTCATTTATGTTCACGTGGGGGCAGTTTAACGTGTCGGGCTCCTGGCTAAATACGTATGCTGGTCCCTTTTATGCAACAGTGAACAGTCTTAAGCTGGATTCATTTCACTTTCAACACGGCACGAGTCTGACATGAAGCTGTCAGATTAATGAAAAGGCTTCACAATTTTTTTGCTGTAATTAATAAAAGCCATCCGTTTAACAAACACATTTTGTCAGATCAGTCTAGACACAGTATTTTCCACTTGCACACAGAGTAGTAATCTGAATTCTACCTCTCAGGGTATATTTCTAGTGTTTCGTGGCAGCTGCATGGATGAGTTAATCCCAGCAGATTAATCATGTCTACTCACTGTTGGAATGTTTTTCATTACAATATAAAATCTTGCACCTCCATGGAAACAGCACAACCATGACTAAAAGAAGAGAGGATTCATGAAACATATCTCATGTGCAGTATGGCAAAGTTGTAATACCAAAAATCATGAAAAAATAACAAAAACAAAGTTAAGTGCCCCCAAGCAATGCCAATACTATACAAAAAGTATAGCTTCATGTACTATAAATAATTTACTCCTTGCATTTTAATTGTGTTTTATGTGTTTCTGTCTCCTCCTCTCTTTGTATACACAGTCTGCAGATCAGCCAAGAAGTCTGAATTTCTGTTCTGTCGTTTTGGTTGCACCAAGGAGAACAAATTTTGGGTTTTTTTATAGAATCTTATGAGCACAAACTGTTTTTTGGGGTGATTTTTCAGTATGATTTATAGCAAAAAGGCATTTTAAATAAATCATTAAAGAGGTTAAACTTTAAACTTCGTGATTAGGGCTGTGTGTTGAAGTGGAACTGACTGGAATGTCAAAAAAATGGTCTCAAGTGTCATCAGCTGACATTAACTCTTTTATTTTTTGTAAGTTTCAATCAATACAGAATGTTTTATTAAGTTTGTATAATTGTACATTGCTGTGCTGTTTCCATATATTGTGATACAAAATTAGCCCACAGTTACTTATAGTTCAGAGTGGTAATCCGAGGACAGCTGAGAGGTAGGCGGAGCCTCATCTGATTGGCCAAATGATACCAATCCTGTATCCATGACTCAATCTGATGGGTCAAATGTTCTCATGCTGACTGGAGAGTGCATGTAAATATATATATTTTTAATTTATTGTATTTCTGGGAGTCTGTTGCTATGTGTTTATCGTGCTAGTCCATACAGTACACATGAATATATGAGTTATGAGTCAGTAGTTTCTTCATTAACCTCATGCATCAACTGTCTTAGTATCTCTGGATGTCACTAAAACGAGTTGTATTCCCACTCTGACCTCTATAATTGTTTCATAAGGTCTAAACTTTCTCTCTAGACCTGCTGACTCGCCTACGAGACGCCAGAAAACCTGATGGGTCCACAGAACACGTCGGGCACATCTTGACTGACTGGGTGAGTGGTTTTCTAAGCAGCTGTAGTAAATGAATGAAAAGATGTCCTGCAGAAACAATGTGTCTGACTTTGTGTGTCTGCAGCTGCCCTGCCTCTCCTCCTACACGCCATACTGCAGTAACCAGGTGAAAGCCAAGGCCCTGCTGGACCAGAAGAAGCAGGACCGACGGGTCCAGGACTTCTTGCAGCGCTGTCTCCAGTCACCTTTCAGCAGGAAGTTGGACCTGTGGAACTTCCTGGACATCCCCCGCAGCCGGCTGGTGAAGTACCCGCTGCTGCTCAGGGAGATCCTGAAGCACACAGCCAACGACCACCCGGACCGGCAGCACCTGGACGAGGCGGTGAGGAAAACTATCAACCCTTCCAATGATGTCAGTTAATCATCTATGCCACCTGCGTTAAATTTAATCAGGCATTAGGGTTAAGGCAGCAAAGAGGAGAGTGGAAAAATGTACGGGCATCAGGGGAAAAATAAAAAATCAATAAGAAATATACAAGTACTGATAATATTGCACAGATTATCCTGAATACGATACGATACGATGCAATACGATACGATATGATATGATACGATACGATAGACTATCTGTTTCTGCTCCACAGATGCTGATGGTTCAGAGTGTGGTAACTGACATCAACAGGCAGACAGGAGAGTCAGAGTGTCAATACTACAAAGACCGTCTGTTGTGTGATGGCCAAAGGGACGAACTCATCGACCGGTCAAAGACGCTCAGCTGCCATGGAGTACTGAAGAACAACAGAGGACTTGTCAGTATAATTTTATTCCCCTTCACCCTTTATTGTTATACTCACCCCTACATTAAATCTACATGTGAAACATTTTTCTAAGGGCCCACAGGTGTTACCAATACTGATAAATGGTGGTGCTACATACTGTTGGTTTTTTACTACTTATATTTTGCATTTGTTTCCATACTTTTTCCTCCTGCTTTGTGTAAACACAGCCTGTAGTTCAGCTGAATAATATCTGAATTTTTGTCATGTGACAACTGGTTGTAGCAGTGATAAATGTTGGAAATGTAGTGATTTTTTAAAGACAACATGACTTTCAAACCTGCTGTTTTGTTTTGGGGTTCAGAGGTTTAATAGAGGCAGTTTACTCTCGCCTACGTTTATGTCATGTCCTTAGATGTTTTTTTAATGTAAAGGCAATTTCCTTAACAGTTGATAACATTGAAATAGAACATATAACTCATGCCATTGTTTATTTTTATTACCTCAAATAAAGAAATTTATATTTTGCCAACTTGATGTCCAAAATGAGTAATAAACAAGAGACAAGTTGTCATTTGTGAGAAAAAAAAATAACTCACTCTGACAGAGGAACCCATCTCTTCTCTCTCTTTCCAGAAACTCCATGTGTTTCTATTCCAGGAAGTCCTGGTCATCACCAGGTCAGTTTCGATGAACGACCAGCCAGTCAACTATCACCTCTGCCGCCAGCCAATCCCCATCCGACAGTTGGACTTGGAGGACCTATCAGATGGAGAGATGAGAGTGGGCGGGTCTATTAGAGGGGCCTTCAGCAACAATGAGCGAAGTCAGTGTTCTTTTCAGATGCCTCTGATACTACAAGAACATGTCATTCAATTATTCTGGAAGAAGAAATTAGTTGCAGTTTGTGCTGTATTCACTGTACATTTGGTCTGAAGCTGCTTTTTCTAATTTGGCCCCCTGACTGTAGTGTCAGTGGAGGAAAATGTACATGTTGGTTGGTTTTTTTAAACTGGATGTGATGGGCAAGGCATGAATTTATTGGAGGACTTGAGGACTATGCACACCCATACGACACCCTAAAACATACAAAACAAATTGCTGTACTGAAGGAGACTTAAAACTAGCAATTGATACCATGAATTCATTAGGAAAATGTTTACTGAGGTAATAAATGGAATAAGAAGCAGAGTGGCGCCCCAGGAGCTCAGCAGGTTCAGTGGGTGACCCATAAACAGGAGCAGTAGCTCTTTGCATGTCATTACCCTATTATTCTCCCTACTTTCCTGTCTTCCTGTCACTACTACCCTGCAGGGTCATTTTTCCACTGACTTCTGTACAATCAGATATCGTTTGACCAACAGAGGAGTCGCCCGCTGAAAGAAAGAAAGCAGTTTTAAGGCCGTCTGCTTTGGTTTCGTCTGTCAGTGCTGGACCTCATTTTAAATTTTATTGACCTGTCTGCATACTTTTAATTTATCAATTTAAATTGATAGATAGGCAGGGGACACCCTGTCCAGGGTGTCCCCTGCCTTCGCCCGAGTCACCTGGGATAGACTCCAGCACCCCCCGCGACTCTAGTGAGGATAAAGCGGTGTACAGAGAATGGATGGATGGATGAATTTAAATTTTGTATTTCTGAACTGAAGAATGTTTTTAAAGTCTGCATTTTTAATACAGTCAGTATTTTTTTTTTAAATTCAGTTAAATTCAGTTTCATTCATATCACTCACAATTCTCCACGTGTTTATATCTCAAAGCTTAGCACTGTAAGGTGAGGAAGACCTCAGAAGTCAATTTGCTCGATGCTTCCCATTTAGACACAGTTCATCCTTAGCATATTTTTTCCCCGTTTGTCACAATTTTTTACTAACAAAATGTGCCCAGTTCTTATCAATAATGTATTTATTCTGTGTATTCATGAAAATAAACAAACAAGGTAGATTTTCTAATTCCTCACATATCACTACAAATCTTTATGTCTATTAATACGTTGTGGATGAATATGGAGAACACAATCTGTTTGATAGATGTCAGTGTTAGAACTCTAGATTACAAAATACTGACTTAAATCTTTCTTCCACTTTCTCCTCCTCCTCACAGCAAAGAATTTCTTCCGGGTTTCATGGCTCACTGGAGGCCAGCAGCAGAGCCACTATTTCCAGGCCAGTGACGCCTTCAACAAACAGCAATGGATCAACTGCATCAAACAAGCCAAGGAGGCTGCAGCACTGACTGGAGACCAACCACCACAGACAGGACGTCTAGAGACGGAGCTGGGTGGACAGATCGGACTGATGGATTCTGGGCTTAAAAGTAGAAAAATAGGGTGGGGGGAGATGGAGACGAACCTGGGTTTGGAAGGAGAGGTTGGTTTGAATGGAGAGAAAAATCTTGGTAAAGAGGAAGCGGCGGATTCGACTCCAGAGATGGTGGAGGCAGGTTTAGATGTGGAAGGTGGGATGTGTTTGGAATTAGACGGAGAATCAGGGATGGATGGTGAGACAAAGACAGGGGTGGAGGTGGAGACGGGGCAGGTGGAGGTGCAGCCAGGAGCCACTACAGACTGGAAGATGGATGGAGAAGCAGAGACTCTGAGCAGAGATGATGTTCCCACCTCCCTCCTCTCCTCTCTTTCTTCCAGCCGGGAGGAGGAGGGGGTGATGGAGGAGGATCAGAGAGATGCTAAGGAGGAGGGAGAGGTCGGCATGGACACCGGTGAGTTTGACTCGCTGCATGGTGAGGAGCTGACCCACAGGTGCTGATGAAGGGACTAAATAAACAAAGGCCTGAAGACAGCCAATCAAACTGGGTACTCAATGATGATGTCACTGACAAAACCAAATATGAAGGATCAAACCATGTTTAATATGGTAGATTCCAGCGCTCACATCATGGTCACACAGACACTCATCCATGTATTGTATGGGCTGGACATTGGACTCATACATGGCTGCATCTCACTGAAATGAAAACTATTCCACTATTGCAAGGATATGTTAACCCTGTAAGGACCACCAGCTGACTTCTGCTTGACCCATTGACTTTACTTTGAGGTGACCTAAAAATAAACCTCATTTTTTTGGGTGCTGAGAGATTTTTACACACCTGAAACCTCTGTAGATTAAAATTTCATATATAACGTGGAAAAATCTACCTTGTTTGCAGTATTACACTGGAAGGTCAATCGGTGAAGTGCTTTTTTGAGACACAGAGGAATTTTTTTTTATTGTAGTACCACAGAAGGCCACTGGGAAATATTGGCAGCAAGAGTAGCGATAAAGCCAACATGATGTGTGTGCAGTAGAGAAGGCATCAGTTATAAGATCACACTTCCAGGATCCTCACTGAAGGGCGCGACTTATGGCTTTAAAGTTTATGCCACCCAAAATACTACTTACATTTTTGGTGGTTTGTTCAACTCAGAATACTACTTTGTCAGTGTGCTTATTGTTTTACAAGTTTCTTCCACCAAAGTAGTATTTTATAACCAACAAGGTGTTCGTGATTAATTCAACCCAAAATACTACTTTCAAACAGATGTGTTATGCTTATTTTATTTGCCAGCGTCCGTGTGTGCTTGCAAATAAAAACTGCCACAACAACTGCACTTCATCAAATGGCCACTCGAGGCTGTCTCCAAAGTGACCTTTATAAAAATGTCAGTTTTGTCTGTTTAGCTAACGTCCACATTCATGGCAAAAAGTACAGGGGCACGATTTTTATGTAACTCACCTGTTTAAATTATACTAGGACTTAAAAGTGTGTATAATTCAGGATGCTGCTGCTTCGAGTACCATGCAGGTGCCATTATAGGACAGTCCATTACTCGGGGATGTCCTAAGGAGGATGTCAGGGCTGAATTGTGTGTGGCTGGTAAATGATATTGTAGATCCCCTCCACTGTTTAGAGATGACTGTTCCAGTTTGACATAAATGGTTTCCTTCACTCCTCTCTCAAACTATCTTTCTACTCTGTCAAGAATGTGAACATTACTGTCCTCAAAGGGGTGTCCTTTATAATTTAGTACAGGTGGACTGCTGAGTCTTGTCCTGATGAGCAGCCCTCCTACCATGTGCTTGTGGAGCTGTTGTTTACTTTCCTATAAATACACACTACCATTCAACGGTTTGGGGTCACCCAGGCAATCTCATGTTTTCCATGAAAACTCCCACTTTTATCCATGTGCTAACATAACTGCACAAGGGTTTTCTAACCATCAATGAGCCTTTCAACAGCATTAGCTAACACAATGTAGCATTAGAACACAGGAGTGATGGTTGCTGGAAATGTTCCTCTGTACCCCTATGGACATATTCCATTAAAAATCAGACATTTACAACTAGAATAGTCATTTACCACATTAACAATGTCTACACTGGATTTATCATTCATTTAATGTTATTGTCATTGAAAAAGAAAAAAGCTTTTCTTTCAAAGATGAGGATATTTCTAAATGACTCCAACCCTTTGATTGTTGGTGTATGTTACATGATATTTAATTAAACTTTTATATGTGCTGCAAAGTGACACTAGTGGGTCAGCAAAGTATGTTGAGACTGAAGTTTTCAGTGTTATGAAGGTGGATCTCTTTTAACCTACCAGATCACCATGGTAGCTGATTATACCTAAATGATAAGGGACACTATGTTGAGGACATCAGTGTTCATATTCTGGCCAGAAAAGACAAATGGTTTGAGAGAGGAGTAAAGGACAGAATCTGTGTTAAACTGGAGCAGCAATCACTAAACACAGGAGGAGGTATGACTCCATTTGTCGGGTACTTATAGTGCAGTCCTGATACCTCTTCCCAGGCAGTTTCACAACAGTTGATGCGTTGTGAGCTTTGGGTCATTAATTGGGATGTGATCCATTTAATTTAGAGGTTAGCTTGAATACCAGGGATGACCCAAACTGATCGTAAGACTGTAGATCATAGTAGCTTTAAAACGCACGATAACGACACAAATGTATGCCTGATTTCTTGTGTACACTGTTGTCGTGCTGAAATGTGAGGCAAGCCATATTTATGACTGTCAAAAATGTTAGTATCCTTCTGTTGGCACAACTAGGCATCACAGATAATCTACAATACTTGAAGTGTGTATTATTTAGGACAGTGATGTCTGGAATCAGCAGATACTAAATGGTAACTGACTCAATCAGGACATCCCTGTGAAACACCTGCAATCCCCCACCTGTCAGTTACAACTGAGAAAGCCTCTTGGATGAAACAGAACATCTTCAAGAGACAAAAAATAGAAATCCAGCTGCTTTCTAGTGGATGACAGGATTTTGTTATTGTAGATGTTCGTGTATTTGAACTCGGTTGTTTCATGAGCTTCAGCTGAGATTAGAACATAAAAATGCAGAATGTCGTGTTATATATCGCCTCTTCTGTCCCCTGTTGTGACACAAGTGGTCCTCATGTAGGTGGCAGTGGGTCAGTCATGGGATTGGGGATTTGATCTCTCACAATGTAACTGCTGTATCCAGACTGTGGTAACCATGGTAACTCCAGTTTTGCAGAAACGGTCAACCTCACGCTGTAGTCCAGTAAATTTACTACCTGTGTGGATGATGTTAGGAGAACTGTAAAACATGAGAGAGACTAGTTTTCCTGAAGTCATTTTGAAATGAAAATGAGTCATGCTGCAATCACAGGTGTGACAACAATGCAGCAACTGGAGCAAATGCTTCCTCATTATTCCAGTAGAGGGAGCAAAGGTATGCTTGTTGCAACTGCACTTATTGTCTTTTTAATAATAAACTTATCATCACACAGTCCCCACAACCAGACGATTATATTTAAACGGCATACATCAATGATGACAAGTAATAAAAAGATCATACATTTGGGTTCTGTAGGGTCATGGTGGGGTGGAGCCTATCCCAGCTGACTTAGGGTGAAGGCAGAGGACAACTGGACAGGTAACAGTCTATCACAGGGCTACATATAGAGACAAACAATCACACTCACATTCACATATATGGCCAATGAGAAGTACTTTGGGTGATTCCATCTCAAATCATCAGGGACCTCCTGTTTAACCATCTGCAATACTGGACAAGCAAATGAAAACATCTCAGACTATGGGTGAGTTGAAATATGAAAAAAATTGATACCTTCAAAAAAGATTTCATCTTTAAACGTGTTAAAAAAACTGAGAAGGTTGCAGTTGTCAATTAGTGATATCTGAACCGCGTGCAGTTGATTGTAAAAAATAATACAATACGAAACATATGGAATAGGTTTAAGGTGAAATACTTTGAATGAGCAACTCTAACAAGTTGTTCCACAAAAACTAAAACATTGTTGGATAGCTTTATCCAAATAGAACAGACTTCTGGACTCTCTAAAATTGCTTTCAAAATATAACTAAGAAAAGAATTTTCAAATCCAGGCAGATGCCGCTGTTTTCTGTCACTTTGGATATCACATATTTGGCTGAATGCCCTACTTCTTATTAGACAGATACTTGAAGGCAAACTCTTGGGATGCTACTACGTACATGAACTCAGACCTATTTAATACTAGAAGAATTTCAGGCAAATCAGAGATAGTCACTGAGAAATAGTTCTGAAAATGTGATGATGTGAGGTGGAATATCCCATGTTTGGATTGCCTTTTGAGCTGGTCAGCTGATCATTTGCCACAACATGTTTTGAATGTTGTTGAGTTGCTTTGCTGCATCCTGATCTACCTAATGATATACTCTATTCTTGGTTTTCACAGCACTCTCAGTCAAACTAATCTTGACTAGTGCAGGTGGCTGTTTCTTCCAAGAAGTTAAATGCTGCAAAAATTCAGGACGTTTGTTTTAAACTACCTTCCCCCTCCTCTAAACTTGTATCTCCAGTTTTCATTTTCATTTTGTTTCACGTCAGTCTTCTTACTTTTAAAATCTTGTCTGGAAACACTGGAGAAGACAGAGCTGAACATCCAGGTGTGAGGGATCATCAGAGTTTATTCAAAGCACTATAAACACAATTAGATGAATCTTCTGTACATTTTCAGTTTTGATCTTCTATCCTTTTGATTTTCCAGTATTCTGAAAAAAGCTGAAGCAGTGTTGCTTCAAAGCTGCTGCAAATGTTCAGTGTTTTGTCATGGGACTTCTTTCAAGAGAAGGCTATTCCTTCTGTACGTATGTAAAGAATGTATATGAAGTTTATGTGTATATGACTGTAGGAACAAAGCCAAGCATGTCTGTTTGTTATGTGTGTGTGCGTACACATCACACATGAAATATGACTGCACTGCCAAGACAATCAGTATGATATATTACATTTCTACCTAAGCAATAGAGACTTAACAAGTAAATGTTCCTGGATAAAACTGTGTAACAAAAAGGTGATATTTAGTTGAGGTAGCAAGTGATGTGTGGATTGTCAATGAACCAAAGAATCAATAAATTGTTTGAAAAGAAGACTATTGCTGAATGAATGGTTTCTGCATTCTATTCTATTCTATTCTATTCTATTCTATTCTATTCTATTCTAGGCAAGAGGGATGACAATGTCTTTAATGTATTATTAACCATGAGCTAATTAAGATTACATTCAGATTAATTGTTAATATAACCCTTTGAAACGTCCACTGCTGTGTATGATATGTAGAATTTTACGCTTTGATCATGTTTTGATAGCACCTTTCTTACACCTTTTTAATTTGGAGTCTTGAGTTTCTAACAGGTTAGTTCCAGGTTTGTGCAAATCAGAGTGGTTAATGGGCAAGTTATAGGTTGATAATAAGCATATTCCTAGATTTGGGTCACTTTAACCTCTTACAACCTCTGCATCTGCTCCCCTCCAAAAAACAAAAACAAAAGAAAATGAGGGACTATTATTTTTAAGAAATAAGCAAATGAAAAAAACAACAAACAGTATATATGTGTTGACTCCACAGGATAATGTTAAATGAGGAAAAGTTAAATAGAGGAGAATAAGTATTTGAAATCAGTACAGCCTGTCTGACAGTCTTCCTGTATTTTGATGCAGAAATGTCACAAATTGACCAGAATACAGGAAATAAAGAGTATGACACTAAAATCTTCCTGCACAGACCCTTTGTTTTAATTATTCATGTCAGCCTTGCAAAAACAAATTAAGAAGAAAACAAAACAAACAAGAAAATGTGGGGTTTAGCTGATATGGAAGTCAGTATTTGCCAGGGAAATTTTAAAAAATCGGAGGAAGAACAACCCTCAAAAACACTGTTATTTATTATAGTCCAAATCGAAAAAGTCCTATTCTTTATATCAAAATTATTTGAGCTGCAAATCCACATATCACTGCATATATCTAATAATATTGATTCAGTCGTTTTAAACAGTAAAGAAGATTTTCTCTGCACTAGCACAGGTTTTCTAATTATAGCAACACATGAGGGGAAAAACAGATGTCTTTTATAGATTAAGTCAAGCAAGCTCTAGGACTGCTGTGTGTGTGTGTGTGTGTGTGTGTGTGTGTGTGTGTGTGTGTGTGTGTGTGTGTGTGTGTGTGTGTGTGTGTGTGTGTGTGTGTGTGTGTTTTAAATAAACTACCAAACAGTTCAAGTGTATTAGGACAGTAGCTTGCTATGTTTTGTATTGTTAGCAAAAGAAACAAAATGAAAATTTAAAGAATGGCCTATGTGGTTTTTTCCAGGAAAACAACAAATAACTACAAATACTTTCAAAAATTTAAAGTCAAACATCATTATCTAGTCTAGTGTCTGATTGCTTTATTACGACTATTCATGTAATCATTGCAGCCACAAAATGAAAGACTGAGGGTGGAAGTAGAAATGCATGTAAGAATTGTATTTTCCAAAATACTATGCATTTAATAAATAAAAAAGATTGCTTTCTTTTGATTCATAAAGTCGTATTTGCAAAAATAAAACAAACCAAAAAAATAAACAAGAAATATGAAAATGTGAGGTTTAATAGAAGTCGATTTTGGCAGGAAAATAACACAAAATAGAAAACAATTAAAAATACTGTTGACTATCAGTCCAAATCAAAAAAAGATTCTTCTTACGTCAAAATCATTTTTGTTTTGAATTGCAAAATTAACTATTATTATCCAAACAAATAAATTTCATCTGCATTGGCTCAGCCTTTTCATTTATAGGAATGCCTGAGAAAGACATTAATAAGAGTACTAAACCGATTTTCATTGTTTTCTGTAACAGTGACAATAAAGATCTATTTTATTCTATTCTATTCTAATAATTATAATAATGATTAATAAATGAACTGTACCGATACTGTGTAGTTCATTAGGAAAGTATTTTGCTTTGTTTCGATTATTAACATCATCTTTGAAAAAAAATGCATGGTTCAGAATATATGGACAGTTTTTGACAGTTTGTCTTCAGCCTTTTTAATGGAAAATAACACAAAAAATAGCGGGAAATACTTTTGGTTCATCTAAAAAAACACCCTACTTTCTGTGTAAATGTATAAATATTTTGATTGCAAAGCCAAATATCATTACACAGTACTTCAAAAATCCCTGTTCTTTTTCTTCTTTTTTTTTTAGATTTTTATGTATCCGTCCGCTTCTTTTCCATAACAGACCAAGTGAAGTGAAGGAGTTACATATTTCCTCTAGATGGCAGTAAAGCGACGTTCGGTGGAGCAGCGGCGGGTAAATCTCAGTGAAGAAGAACCTGCTGGTCGGAAACATGGCGAAGCTTGTGTGTCGGTTCGATTCCCTGCGTTGCGAGATCCGGAGGTAACAGCGGTGTGAGTAACAGCAGCCGACAAACGGTGACGGTGCCACCGTAGGCGAGAGACTCGTCGGTTTGATCGAGAAAATGGACGACACTCTGGCACGGCGAGAGGCAGGTCGTCCTCTGAGGAGAGTGTCTGCCGCCGCGGAGCCAGGAGCTAGCGCTAGCCTGCAAGATGGCGAGGTGAGGGATGCGACCTCGGCCAGAGAAGCTCACCCTGGAGCGGACAGACGTGGTCCACGGAGGGCTGCTGCCGCGGGGAGGATGGAGAGGAGGAACTCGGCACCCCAAGTGGTGTACCAGAGATATATGCCGATGGAGCCCCTCAAGTTAACCATACCGAGGAAAACCAGAGAAAAGAGAGGTGGGCTGCTCCGCTTTATCTGCACACTTCACTGAAAGTATAAAACAGTTCTCTATCTTTATATTTACCGCTATTCTTCACATTATCACATTTGTACAAGTTTTCAACCGTTGACCTAAAGTTCATAAAGTTCCATTATCGGACAGCTAAACGTTAATTATCGGAAAGATCCGTTTCTGTTTTTGTTGTTGTTTTAGCTTTGCCACAGAGAACATTTAAATATTAACGAATGTTTGAGTCATCTGTATTAACTCCCCTGTCATTTAAATCCTGGTTTACATGAAATTGTAATAAGCCCTGGACAAGCTCTAACGGCTAGCGTAGCTACTTCAGGGGTGCTACAAGCTAGCAGTTAGCCATTTAATTGCATGTTATTACACGGTGTTTATGATCACTTCTTGGCTAGCTGTAGTTTGTTTGCTAGTGAAAGTAAATCTCAGCGGATCTATATCTGAGTCTTTGCCTTGACTTCAACTCCATGTTGACGTTAGCTTCAGATGCTAGCTAAACCGAGGTAACCGCCTCCTTGTTTACATTCGGTTTTGTTGGACATGGGCGCTTATATGTGTTTATTGCTGTTCTGTTTCTTGGCACTGCTATCTGAATGACACCATAAAATAAGAACATGAGGACATATTTGTTGCTCTGCCCTTTGACTAAGTCTGATTCAGAGACAGGTTGGTATCATAAATCAGAATCAGAATCACGATTACTTTATTCATCCCCGAAGGGAAATTCAGTTGTCAGGGTTCTTATCTGTTGAATTTTTATCTAACGTGCAGGTTAGAGATTTAGTTCAGCTTGAAATAAAAAAAATGATCTGTATATAATGTTTTCTGCAATTTTTGCACTGTCTTTCTTTTTTCTTATTTATTTCTGTACTGCCTTTATATTTTTATACTTTTTCTCTGGAGCTGCTGTAACGGTGAACTTTCCCCACTGTGGGATCAATAAAGTTTATCCTTATCCTTAAATTTGATTTATCGTTCAGGGACTGTTTGTAGGTGAAGCTTCAGGTTAGAAGATTTTTTGTGGAAAGTTGACAGTACCTGTCAAAAGTTTGAACACACTTTCTCATTCAATGTTTTTTATCTATTTTAATTATTTTCTACATTGTAGATTAATACTGAAAACATCAAAACTACATGGAATTATATAGTAGACACAAATAGTGTTAAACCATAATGTATTTTGAATTCCAGATTCTTTAAATTACCCCCCTTTTGCTTTGATTCCTGCTTCGCACACTCTTGGCATTCTCTCAATAAGCTTCATGAAGTAGAACCTGAAATGGTTTCGAAGGAGTTCCCAGAGATGCTGAGCACTTGTTGGTCCTTTTGTCTTCACTCTGTGGTCCATCTCATCCCAAACCATCTGGATTGGGTTTAGGTCAGGTGACTGTGGAGGTCAGGTCATCTCCATTATCTCCTTCTTGGTCAGATAGTCCTTCCACAGCCTGGAGGTGTGGTTGGGGTCCTGTTGAAAATAAAGGATGGTCCAACTAAACCAAAGCTGATGGGATGTCATGTGGTTGCAGGATACTGTGGTAGCCATGCTGGTTCAGAGTTCCTTCAATTAAAAAAAAAAAATCCCCAACAGTGTCACCAGCAAAGCACCATCACACCTCCTCCTCCATGCTTCATGGTGGAACCATGCATGTAGAGACCGTCACACTTCCTCCTCCATGCCTCGCGGTGGGAGCCATGCATGTAGAGACTAGGGCTGGGCGATATGACGATATATATCATCTGGACGATAGAAAATGTTTAGCGTTTTATGTGAAGATCCTATCGTTTATATCGCAGTGTGGCAAAACACACTTTACGGCAGTATTTTACGTCACCGACATGCCTTACGGCAAGCCCAGGCACGCGGCCAGTGTTGCCTGTCACTACCCGATCCGTCACGGAAACCTGATTTGTACAGAAAGTACATCACTTCCGCTACTAGCCATCTTTGCGACAGCTCAGCAATTCTTTGCCTCAGCCCCTAACGATTTGCGACAGCTTCAACTCTTTTCTTTTTTTTTTTAATTTAACACAAAGAGGTTATACAGGGTGTTAACTTAGAATGATCATAGAAAATAACACAAAATGGTGACAACAACTTATTCATATTACAGTGTAAACACAAAGAGTCATATAAAGAGAGTATTACAACCAGGGACGGCTGGTCAATAGAGGGCGCTAGGGCGCCACCCCCTCTGTGTCACATCATGTAGTGTCACAGCCCTTCCTTTAATAAAACGCTTTTAAAATTACATTTGCAATGTAATTTTTGAGCATATTTACTTATAAATATGCTCAAACTGATTACTCAGATGTCAAAATATTTGGTGATTAATGTCACAGCTGGCAGCTAATTCATAATAATCTAGTAATCCACCACAAAATGCAGAAACACAACTGAGGTGCTTTCAAGAGCATATCAAAGCATCAGACAGCAGTGTAACGCTAACCAGAAGACCACATTGCCCAATTAGAAACCTAAAAAAGACATTATTGGTTCTGGTAGGCTTCCAACAATACAGTGAAGTTATTCCTCGGTAGGTTATGAATGTACATATCAAAATTCTCCAGTTAGCAAAGTTAACACCAGCAGTATTTTTTCCGTAGTTTCATTGGACTGGATCATTTATACAGAGCTTTTACATAGCTTCACAATGGGAAAAGTTTTATTAAAGATCGAATTTCAGTGACATAAAACTGTGTGTGTATGAAATGCCAAAATGTATGGAAAAAGTGACATCATTACTACTACGTTAATTTAATGGAAGCAGAGTTTATGAAGTGAATGTAATCTTTTATTTCATGGTTTAGGATACAGCTCACCACATCTGTCAGCTTGTTTCATCACTGTAAGCAAGCTGTGACAGGTGGTAATGTTTCTCTCTTTTAAGCATCAACTACAACAGGTTGTTTCTTTTCCATCTCTCTATACGAATACATAATGTGATTTTGCATGTGGCTGAATTACAGATATATTATGTCTTTGCTTCCAGATTCAGTCAGAACATTTTGCTTTGTTCTTAGAACCTACACTGTGGGTCCGTAAGCGTGACACACAGTGTGGATTGAAAAGTAGTGATTTGCTTTCAGGAACTGCCAAACAAATTTAAACAAACAAATCCCAGTCATGTGATCCCTGCTGTTGTTGCACTGATTGTGAAAACAGCCTCCAGAAATGTATTTGTGACACACAGAATATTCAATAGGCTCATTTTTAACTTGAAGGCACAATCTGTTGTTAAATCTCTGCCATGCATGGTTGTGATTGCACCTCTGAGGTGTTCGATGCTCCAGCTGAGCCCTGTGGACGCTGAGGGAGGCAGCTGCTGCAGGTTCTTCAGTCTCAGGAGAATTTGTTGTAAAAAAGGTGCTCCAATGGTTCTGTTATAATTGAGGCAAGCTGGCGCCTACTTTTGAAGGATCCTTGTCCACCCCCATGACACTGAATGCTGCATAAAGGATATGGAGTATTGGCACAAGCATTTACGTCTGATCCATGTAAACTCATCAATGAACAACTGCAGAAAGTACGTATTGTAAGTGAGCTGAGGTTTAAGTAGGGTTGTTTGACTAGAACTGTAAATGTTGTGAAGTTAATGGCAAGGAGTGTTGTGACTCAGATTTAACTTGACGCCTTCTAAAATGAAAAAATGGGATTTGGCACAATGTATGTTATTGTGTATTTTTGGTCTGGGATTTTTCCTGGTTTGAGCTCTCTGTTCCAATACAATAAAACCTGAATACTGTGTACCAAGTGATGCAACAGCTCTGTAATGAGATGCAACGCAAACATGGAACCAAACCTTATCACTAGACCTCGTGTTGGATCTCACTGGTGCTCATGTGATTGAATGAGAGAAAATCTCTGTAGAACGTTCAACATCTGAAGCCCAAAGAGGGAGGGTGTTACAGGAGCGCATGGTCAATGCTGTGGGTTAGATTGGCATTAATCCTCTGAACCTGCAGCAGTTTCTGGCTGTTTTCTGTTCCTCTGGTATTTGTACTCACTGTGAGGCCATTTTTGAGCCCACAGTGAGTGGAAACAGCACAACAACTGCTACAATGTACAGAGAACTCCAAAATGTCTTTGTGCACTAAAATAAAAAAAGCTAGACTGCCAATACAAACATTGGGTTTCTTTGATTATGTACTGTGGACAAAGGAGAAGAGGGTTAATGTGGCCCTCCCTGACTCACCCATTGGTATCATTTTATTTGTAAATCCATCCTTGTCTGCTCCCCTCTTATCTTTGTGAATATATTTCATTTAAAACCAGTAACTGTTGTCTGCCCTTGAATGACATCCTTTTATTGTCTGTCTCTAAGATTTCCACTCACTGAACTTGGCAAACAGGCTTTTATGTTCTCGGCCCTGCAGTCTGGAATCACTTGCAGGATGAACTACAGCTTCAAGAGCTGATCCCAATTAGAGATTTTAAAAATGTGGTGAAGGGTACAGAGCGAGGATGCATTGGAGTCTGTAACTGCTTTCCTTCATAGCCAGTTATGCTTCCTCCTGTTCAGGCTTTCTTTTACAAGTTCTTACTGTATGTTTTGTAATGTATGTGTTTTTTTAAGGTTTTCTGTAACTTCGTGCTGCTGCCGTCTTGGCCACGACTCCCTTGAAAACGAGATCATGTACCATATTTTCCACACTATAAGGCGCACTTAAAAGCCTTTAATTTTCTCAAAAATCGATGGTGTGCCTTTTAACCCTGTGTGTCTTATGTGTGCACTGAGTTCCAAAATCTGACTGTTGTTCCGACAGTGTCGGACCGTTTCCCGCAGACATAGGAATGTAATATGTACACTAGACACGCTGGCAGCAATAAACCTATTGGAGAACATTACATAAAGCTACGTACAGTACTGACTATTGTCCGAGCTTTCGCAAAAGCCGGCATCATTGCTGAACAGCCGCCCGGCAACGAGACTGACTCCGACAATGACGAGAGTGAACCCGGCATGTTTGATGTCGAAATTGCCCAGTTGTTCAATTCAGATACAGAAGATGAGGACTTTGATGGATTTGTGACAAAAGATTGATTAAAAAAAAATAATGTGAGTTATTTTAACCCCTTAAGCTTAAGTGTACCGCCGGCGGTACACCTACTAATTTGCATAGGAATTTCAAGAATGTCCGACGGCTGCAAACCCGATTATACAAACACTATACGCCGATGGAAAGCTTAGATTCTCATGAATCCGCCGGTATAAACCACTTTCAGATGCGATTACTACAGCGGGTGAGAAAAACACATTTGTCCGACAAAAACAAATTTCATCCATCCGTTCTCTATACACGGCTTCAACGCACACAGCGCGACTCACATTTCCGGGTTCATTATTACACACAAAAAAAAAAGATTCCACAAAAAACGGCCATAATCCAACCTTTTACATCCAGATGACACAAGCCAGTAAACTATTTTGTCCAAAACATGTCCTGAAGTCGGTATAAAATCCCCGAATCGGTCATTTTCAAGGAAATGCACCTCATGATGTGCGTCCAATATTCCCCGTATTTTTCGTAATTTTTTTTATTTAAAAATATAATATTAGCGATTTTTTTGTACTGAAAACGGCTGAAATTGACTGAAGCTTAAAGGGTTAAATACGTAGTAGAATAAAGTTCAACCAAACTCACTGTTTTGCTTCTGTTTCCTTGTTTTAGCATGCGCCCAATAATACCGTGCGCCTTATATTTGGCTTAAGTACAGAAATAAACCCCATAATCGAGACTGCGCCTTACAATCCGATGCGGCTTCTGGTGCGGAAAATACGGTAATCTCAATGGGACCCACATGGTTAAATAAAGGTTAAAAAAACAGTCTGTGTAGATGTTCAGAGATGTATGCAGTAAGCTGTGCAATTGAACTTCTTGGTAATCTCCCATATAGTTTAGCCACTCTCACCAAAGAGAATCCTTGGCTTTGTTGGGTTTCTGTCTGTAATTTAATATTGAAAGGTCATCACCTTACCGTGTGAAGTGCATCCAGATGACGTAGGTTGTGAATTTGTGCTATGTAAATAAAACTGAACCGGTTATTTCTGTAGCCTGCATAGATCTGACAGCTGGATTCTGTGCACGTTTAAAACGACTATTTGTTCATATTAGTCATAATTTGTGAAAAAGATGCAAAGGACGATTAGTGATGTGTCTGTCCTGTCTTTCTCTCAGCTGTGTTCCACGTTTCCACTGAATCCAGGGAATATGAAGACATGATGACCATCTTGACCGCCAGCTACATTGACACCAGCTCCTCTAGCAGGTTTACCTACAGCAAACCTCGGCTGGTCCACAGCGAGCAGCTGGAGAAAGAGGTGAGACACGAGCAGGTGGAAAGTCACCACCAGATAAATATGTCATTGGAAGATTGTGGAGAAGTGCTCAGAGGTGGTATGTCAACTTTGTGCCAAAGAATCTGTGTCCTGAACAGATTGTGATGACTTATTGTTGATTTGTTGTTTTCAGGAGCTGTGTTTGGTATGACCAGCTGAGATTCTTGTTTGTTCATGGATTGATGTTCAAATTTGTGTTTGTGTGTTTTAGTTTGTAGAGAAGAGGAAGGAGATGAAGGCAGATGGGAGGACAGAAAAGGAACTGGAGGAGAGCTACTGTTTCCTGCTGACTGATGCTGTCAAGGTCAGGTTAAAGTTGAACTGTGTTATTTGTTAGGACAGGAAGTGTTTTCTCTTCAATACAGAGAATACGCAGAAACTACACTTTGTTTTTGCTAGTTATAGGTGTTTTGTACCTGTTGAACTACTTTAGTCAAGTGTTGCTTTCCTGGATTTTTAAATGGGACTGCAAGGCAACGCCACAGATGGTTTTGAGCAGGAATTTCTCAGTAAAAAGAGCGATTGATATCTGTCAGAATGAGCCCTATCATTTTAGATCAACATTTGGTTACGTTGTTTTTTATTGTTTTGCTGTTGTAGTTGCCCTTGCTCTGTGAGAAGGGCCTGTTTGTGGGCCAGAGCTGGATCACACTGCTGGGGAACCCTGCTAAAGGTAGGCGTGAACAGACACTCTACATTATGACCGAATGATCAATCAATCTCAAATTAAAACCACAGTTTGAAACAAAACAATCAGCAATTTTCCACTTCTGCAATTTAGGACATAGTGTGCAGTGTGTCTGATCTGGGTTTAATCTTTTGCAAGAGTAGTTTTACAAATTCATGCCATCCTCTTTGTGTGAGAGTCATGCTTCTGAGGGTATTTTATTTAAGAATGATTCATCACATTTAAAATCTACTACACAGTGAATAACGTCTCCCCAGAAGGTTTAACCACTCTTCACACCTTTCATCATATGAGCCTAACGACTCTCATGATGATGAGTCGTAGGTAGGAGGCTACTCAGTGGGCCGTTAAATCAACAACTCTCATCAGGCCCCCCTCTGTTAGCATCTCAAAACCTCATTGACATTCAACACTTATTGTTGAAAAAAATTTCTTTCGTCTTTTATCACCTTGCTGATAGTAGATACCATCAGCCTTAGCCCACCTTCACCTCTAGTGGTTAAATACCTGGGACTCTCCAAACTAGTTTTAAACTGAAGAAGCCGCTCAGATGAGAGGCAAAACGTCTTTAAGATCACAAGAATAAGTCCCGTTGCCTGAACTAAACCCTTCACCTACACAGTGAATACTTAGCTGAAATTTCACTTTAAAAAAAAATTAAATAGAATATTTAGATCACAGTATCAGAAAATTTCCAGCCCTACCCACCACTGTCGGTGCTTCTCAATGTCACGTCAACTAATCCTGCAGAAGGACTTCACTGATGGGTAGGATCCATTGATTTCTGCCAAGAATCGAGAGTTTTCAAGGATGCTTGTGTACATCCCTGGCCGCTTTAGAGCATGCATAATGCTGCTCACATATACGGCCTTTTCACCCAGAACACTGCTGCTTGGTAACAGCAGTCCTGGACTATGTATTGTTTCAGCGTTCAGCTATTGTGGCTTGACCATGTACAGTAACAGTTGCAGCTCAAGGATTGCAATGTGAAGTGAAACGAATCAGCCCAAATACATGCTGCTACAAGTTTTTCACTGCTCAGTATAAAAACAAAACTGCAATGGTTGACATTTTCTATGACTGTTGTATAAGACACATCTATCCAATTTAAAGTTCTTAAATACCATAATTCACAAACTAATGTTTTAAAAAGATATGGTGTTTGATTTGGGTGTGAAAATGAAATGCACTTTCAGTTGTATGTAAATACTTTAGCTTCAGGACTGAAGTGAGACGAGTAAAAGGTGCGCTGTCAGCAGTTGTTGACACCACATGAATCAGTACAGCTAATTTGTTGAACATGCCAGATTTGGTAACCATTCGGAGAACAGATCTAGTTTGGATGCCCTTGCCAGTGTTACACCATTTAAATTATTTATTATTTTTAAAAAATTTCAATGCAGACACCTTACCTAGAAAATCATTCTGTGATGAATAATTCTCTCCAAAAAGAGTTATTCAAATTATCTTGTCTAAGAGGTAAACAGCATCTGTGTGTAGAAGCCACAGATACTAACATTTAGCTCAGCGTGTTCAAATGTGTTCTACAGAGTTTAAGAAAGAAGTCTTGCCCAGCCTCTTCAGGACACACATAAAGGAAACAGCACTGACAGCTCCTGACATACTGAGTTTTTGTCTGCATAGTGAAAACAGAGTGTGTAATTTCCAGCAGCTTCTCTTTACACAGAATGAATGCAGCACCAATTGTAGGCGTTAAATGAAACCCACTTAGTCTGTTGAAGCAGCCACAAAATTAATTTAGGTGAAAAGAAAATCACGTGTGTTCTTCATTTGTTATTTTCTGCTGTGTATCTATGCATGTGTCTCTAGGAGTGTATCTGTCCAGGTACTCAGACCTGCTACAGAGTAACGCCTTCACGCCTGGAGCCACAGGGGAGATCATCATCTTCAAAGTGATGAAGGTAAGTCAGCTGGCTGCCAGTCACTACCATCATCACGGTCTCTGTCAGCTCACCCGTCCTAGTTTGGAAAATCCAAACTGAATCTCCATGTAATCTCCTATCTCCATGTTAGGAGATACGGGAGAATCAGTTTGGCATTGGGCGAATTGAATCGCGTTTCCCTCCCGGGAAAGTTTGGTACGACCAATCATAGCACGGGAGGCGGGAGTTAATGCTGCGTCATCTTCAGCGCCTGGATTACCCATAAAACACCTGCACACCTCCCGTAACTAAACACAAACATTAACAAAGTTATTCCTAACACCGCTAATTGTTCGGACGGAGTCTTTTGTTGCGTAGCCTTTTCAAAAATAAGTGTTGTACTTGAGAGTATCCCATGTATTCGCAGATTTTTGTGACAAAAACGGCAGTAATCATTCACCGCGATGCTTTCTCGGCTGCATGCCATTGTTGTTTGGACTACATGGACTTCAAGGTCAATTTGTTTGTGCGTCACATCCATGTTACGCTGATTGGTTCTTTCTCATTCGAGCTGCATTCGTTAGCCCCTCCTTTTTGAAATCGTCTCCTGTCATCACAATGCCAGACTGCTTTATTTGTATTTATATTAATACATAAATAAAGTCAGTCTGGATTTTCCAGGCAACACCTGTCCCACTCAGGAAACATGATGTAAGGGCAGAATGTCCTGAGTCAATCCAGGCATCTTTGTTCCCCATGAACACCTGATCCTTCCTATAGTACTGTTCTGTGTTTTGTCCTCCTGATGTTGCACTGCACGTGTTCTTTACTGTGTAAGCTACAATGTGAGTGAAAATTACTTTGGCAAAATGCACAAGTTTTTCACGCATAAACACCAACCCTTTCTTCTAACTAGCAAAGATCTGTGTATAAAGCATTTTGGTATCAGTTTCCCAGCTCAAGCAGGTTAAAAGCAACATGCAAGGAGTCTTTTCATGCATTTTATAATTTTATTTATGAACTTTTTGCTTTACAGAACAAGAGACATACAATATCAAACGAACAAACAAACAAAAAAAAAAATATATATATATATATATGTATACACACATACATTTATATGCACCGCCAGACAGTACAATAAAGGAAGGCCAGAAGGCCAGAGTTCATGCCAGACCAAAAACAGAATTCGTAGGGGATGTCCATAAAATATTAGAAGTCTTAGAATACGTTGAGGATCCAGGTGTAAAGTCCATAAAATTGATTCCAGGCAGACTTGTGTTAAGGACAATGAATGAGGAGGAATATAGCCATTCCAAACTAAAAACAGAATATAAGTTACAGAGGTACAGTATGTAGGAAGACATACCTGTGCAGTCAACAGTTTATTTTTTCCTTCTTTATATAACCGATAAAAGGTCCCCAGATCTTTTGAAACTTGGGTTGTAAGTTAGACAAAGAATATCGTATCTCCTCTAAGTATAGGCAAGAAACCATCTCATTTACCCAGGCCTTGAAGCAGGGAGGTGTAGCTGATTTCCACTCTCTCAGAATTGCTCTCTTTGCTATAACCACACCAAAACTTAAAGCTTGTTGAAGGGCAGGAGGAAGGGTTACAGAGTGTGCAGAACAGCCCAAAATAACAACAAGACAATCAGAAGAAAGAGTTTTTTATATATATGACACTGTAAAGTTGAAAAATGTCTTTCCAAAAACTTTTAAGTAGGGGACATGACCAGAACAGGTGAGCCAAAGTCCCATCTGCAGTTTTACATCTATCACATTTAGCAGATACACTGGGGTAGATTTTATTTAATTTGGTCTTAGAATAGTGCAAGCGGTGAATGACTTTAAACTGTATCAGTTGAAGTCGAACATTAATTGAACAATTTTTTATTCCCTTCAATCCCTTTTCCCATAAATCATCTGAAATGTTAGCACCAATATCTTTCATCCAGGCATCCTTTAAGTGAACAGATGGGGCTGCAGTAGAAAAGAGTTTGACCAAGTTTTTGATCAACTGTTTTGAGGTGGGAGACTTTTTTCATAAGATCATAAAAACTGTGCTGTTTTGGCATCGTGTCAAATTGAGGAATGGTGCATCTAATATAATTTCTTATCTGGAGGTAACGAAAAAAATGCCCTGGTGGCAAATTAAATTTCAACTGCAGATGATCAAAAGATGCAAAGCGGTTGTTAATGTATAGATCTTTAATGGTTGTCAAACCTTCATCTGACCATTGGGCAAATTAAATGTCTGTCAGACCTGGCTTAAAGGAGGAATTATAACAAATAGGAGAATAAATTGATGTTCCAGAGAGGCCCAGCACACCTCTGATTTGGTTAAGAATCTTCAGAGAGTTACGAAGAATAAAATCACATTTTAACTTTTTTTGAGGAATTTTAATATTGGAAAATAATATAGCCGACAGTGATGAATCCATAAGCGATATAGCTTTATCAGATTCAATTATTGGCCAACTTGGAAAAGAAGCAGAAACTTGTTCTGTTCCAAGTGGAGCATGGCTCCAAAAAATCCATGCCCTAGTGTTACATGCCCAGTAATAGTGATGAAAAATCAGAAGACCAAAGCCCCCTTCTCCAGATGGTTTTTGTAGGTGTATTTTAGAAATACGAGGAGGTTTGTTGGCCCAAATAAAAGGAATTATAATGGAGTCAAGTCTTTTGAAAAAAGAGGACCTAAGGAAAATAGGGACATTTTGAAAAAAGTAGATGAATTTGGGAAGCACCACCATCTTAATTATGTTAATGCGTCCCACTGTGGAAAGAGGGAGAAGTTTCCACTTCTCGATTTTGTTTTGTAGTTTATCAATCTGTTCCTAGTAGTTAAGCTTGAAAAGACATTTAGGATTTTTTGCTATGTTAATTCCTAGATAGGTTAAATTATCTTTGGAGATTTTGAAGGGTAAGCTGTCAAGAAAGCTGGAGTCAAGACCCTTAGAGAGGGGCATGAGAAGGCTTTTTCCCCAATTTATGGAAAACCCAGAAAGCTGACCAAAATTCTTGATCAAATTAAGAAGAGGGAGGACAGATGTTCTTGCATCGGGCAGAGTCAAGATAATATCATCCGCATACAGACTTATGACAGAGACAGAGGTACCATACTGTATACCAGTAATTTGAGAATTCGTTCTGACTGAAATAGCGAGGGGTTCTAGTGCCAAGGCAAAAAGGGCTGGGGAAAGGCAGCAGCCCTGTCTAGTTCCACGTTGTAACACAAAAGGGGCAGACATCTCGTGATTGGTAAGAACAGAGGATTTAGGACAGGCATAAAGCATTTTCAAAAGACATATGAATTTTTCACCAAAACCAAACTTTTTTAAAGTTGTGAACATATATTTCCATTCTATTTGGTCAAAGGCTTGCTGCGCATCCAATGAAATAATGGCAGAATTTGGTGATGTAGTCGAATATATAATATTAAGTAGTTTATGGGTGTTAGAGAAAGAAAACCTATCTGGGATAAAGCCCGTTTGATCAGGATGAATAAGTTTGTTCAGATGTTTATTTAATATGTTTGCCAAAACTTTAGCAATAATCTTTTGAACACAATTTAGCAAACTAAGAGGCCGGTAAGAAGTCACATTAGTGCTGTCTCTGTCCTTCTTTAAAAGTAAGCAAATGTGTGCATCATAGACAGTTTTTGGAAATATACCATTGCTTAAAGAGCACTTCACCATCCTTAATAAAAGTGGTGCTACAACCTCTATATTACCTTTATAGAACTCAATTCCAAAGCCATCCGGGCCACATGCCTTCCCATTAGGAAATTAACGAATAGCCATCTTAATTTCCTCTACTGTAAAATCTGCATCCAATTCCTGCCTGGCCGCCTCTTGAAGAATCGGTATTTCCAGTGTATTGAGAAAATCTGCAACATCACTATCCGTTGCATTTGACTGAGAGGCGTACAACTGGCTGAAATGTTCAGCAAATCTGTCATTAATTAGCTTTGGACTGGTTATCAGTTCTCCAGTAGGAGAGGATATTTTATGAATAGCTCTTTCGGCTTGTACACATTTTAGTTGCCTTGACAATAACTTGTCAGCCTTATCCCCTAACTCAAAGTGCCTCTGTTTAAGTTTTTGGAACAGTATTTTTATTAAGTTTTTTTTTATCTTAAAAAAAACAAACAAAACAAAACAAAACTAGACAAATACTAACAAAAACAAAAACAGAACTGGGCGTACAGAAGGCAGTAAAATACAATGTTGCATCACTAAAGCATCACAGACCAACAGGTTTTCAAGTTCGAGGTGAGTGGGACACTGGGGGTATGTTGGAATGCCCACCAGGCCGGACAAGACGATCCAAGAATGGTTGCCATATGGTGTAAAATCTATTAAGATTGTCCATGACACTGTATCTGATTTTCTCCATGTGTAGTAAGCTAGTTAGTTCCATCAGCCATGCCTTGAACTGAGGCACAGTGTCCGATTTCCAGAGTCTTAAAATCAGTCTCTTAGCAATTACTATTCCATACATGATAGTGCTCTGCACTGAGAGGCTGTGATTTTGTAGGGACAGAGAATATCCAAATAATGCTACCTGTGGGTCAGGGTTAAACACACAGTCATAGATTTCAGAAAACCACTTGAATATTTCACACCAAAAGTTATGCAGTTTTGGGCAAGTCCAAAAAAGGTGGGTTAGAGAACCATCAGCAGATCTGCACCGGTCACACAGAGAGGAGATCGTAGGATAAATTTAATTTAATTTAACTTTTGAGTAATGTAATCTATGCATCACCTTAAATTGAATTAACTGATGCCTAGCATTAATGGAACAGGAGCGTATTCTGCTGAGGCTCTCCTCCCAGACATCCTTATCATCAATCTGCAACCCCAACTCTTTCTCCCAGGCCGACCTCAAAAATTGTGTACTAAAGTTAACGTGTTCATGAAATATTTTGACAAAGTTTGAGACCAAACCTTTGGAGTCAGGTGGTCCCAGTAAGAGTGAGTAAACCCTTTTTTCCTCAGGGAGGTTTTCAAAATTAGGCAAACATTGGCGGGCATAGTTTCTGATTTGTAAATATCTAAAAAAGTGTGTTGATGGAAGAGAGAACTTGTCTTTTAGCTGGGCAATGGAGGCAAATTTTTTATTAACGTACAAGTCTTTTAAAGTGACTATGCCTTTTAACCTCCAGCTGTCAAAAGCTGCATCTGAAAGTGATGGAGGGAATGCATGATTATGGTGAATCGGAGCGTAGAGGGAAGTGTCTGACAACTTACAGTACTTCTTAATTTGTGACCAAATTCTGAGACAGTTTGAAATTATCTGGTTGTTCACCTCTGTTTAAGTTTTTGAATTTGGATCCTAATCTGGTCTCCAAGAATTTCATTGTACTTCATTTTTATTTTTAAAATGGAATCAAGAGTGTCTGACGCTTTGGATTGCCGGTATGATTCTTCTAAGGTGGGTAATTCTGATTCAATGGCAGAAAGATGGCTCCGTCTTGCTCTCTTTCGTGACGATTGGTAAGAGATTATGTTACCCCTCATTACAACTTTAAAGGTCTCCCACAGTAATGAGTCTGAGACAGCGTTATTATCATTAGTATCTAAAAAATCAGAAATTTTAGCTTTCATGTATACACAGAAACTTTTATCTAAAACAAGTGTAGGGCTAAATTTCCAGTTATATGTTCGTAAGGGCTGATCAAAATTAATTTTAATGAGAAGTGGAGCATGGTCTGAAATTAATATGCCAGAATAGGACGAACCAACAACATTTGAGATGAGGTTAGAACTGATTAAAAAATAATCCAATCTGGAAAAACTACCGTGAACAACAGAAAAGAAAGAATACTGTTTGTCTAAAGGGTGCTGGTGCCTCCAAACATCAACCAGGTCGTGAGTTTCCATAAGATTATTAAGAATCTGAGTGGACTTTAAAGGAGCAGCAATTTTGGATGAAGATCTGTCTAGCTTCGGGTTTAGATAACAGTTAAAGTCACCGCCAATGATGATATAGCAATTATTATATTCTGATATTAGATTAAAGACTCTGTGAAAAAAGTCCGGATTATCAAAGTTAGGCGCATAAATATTTAAAAGAACTAATTCGTAAGAATTGACTGCACCGGAAACAAGAAGAAACCTCCCGTTTGGATCACAGGTCACAGATTTAAACACAAATGGGATCGTTTTACGAATAAATATGGCAACCCCTCTGGCTTTAGAAGAAAATGTTGATTGGTATACCTGCGATATCCAATTGGACCTTAACTTCCTCTGTTCTACTGGTCTAATGTGGGTTTCCTGAAGGAAGATTAAATCTGATGACTGTGATTTTAAATGTGCAAGTACCTTAGCTCTCTTAACAGCACTGCCAAGGCCTCTACAGTTCCAAGAAGTTATGGTGATAGGACTTACACCTGACCTAGACGTGTCATCCTGCATTTAAAGAGTCTATGTTACAAAGGGTCAGGTCTGACATGGTATACAATACAATTGGCAGTGCGACACACAACAAATAAAAACAATCACCTTTTCTTTACAATACATATTCTGTAAAAGCTATTTTGTCAAAATGAATTTTTCTACTACTCTGACATAGAAGTCTCTACCTGCGAAGCACTTAAATACAACACACTGTTGTGTCTTATTCTTATCTAAATTGTGAAGGTTTTTACACAGGGTTTTGGTTATATATCACACATAGTCCAATTTATTGAACATAATCCTAAAAATAGCAGGCGTTAGAGGTATTCTCCGATTTTATGGAATGATGAAAAGCGAAATCTAGAATCCTCTACGTAAAGACTGTTGGCTCTAATATGTCAACAAAATACAACAGGAACCTTGAGCCAGGCTTTTTCCGGTGTTACCGTAGATGGATGCAAATTAGCAATGTTTAGGGAAAAAAGACCTCAATTGCATATCTAAATGTTAAAAATGTCAGAAAATTTGTGATGCAAACCCCAGTTGTTTTATAAAAGCTGTCGACTAAGGAAGTTTCATGGTAATATCTGTTATAGAACCCTGATAAATGGTAATAATTAGTTAATTTTTTGGTTTCAGGGAAAAGTGAAGAGCATCTATGAAAACATGAAGAACCTTCTCGATCCAACGCCTCGCTTCGACAGCCATATCTCTAAGAACGCCAGCAAAGTCACCTCGGTCAACTCCTACCGGGCCTTTGAGCTCACACAGGTAAAGACACTGATACAAGAAAAAAGATATGAGCTCTGAAACTATAGTAATATTTTATAATATCAGTTTCTGTAGGAAACAGAAACCATAAATCAATAAACAGAAATAAAGAGAACTTTTTATCCATAGACATTATTATACAAATGAATTAAGTAACTAACCGTTTAGGTCAGGGGTCGGCAACCCGCGGCTCCGGAGCCGCATGCGGCTCTTTCAGCCCTCTGTTGTGGCTCCCTGTAACTTTTTATTTATTTATTTTTTTTTATTTATTTTTTTTTTCCAGAGAACATTTACAATGCTTAACAGCTTCAAACATGATTTAACAGCAGGTTCAACAAGACTTTCTAAAAAGTTTCTAGACAATTTCTGCCTGATAGTTGACAGCAGATATACAGCATTGCTAGATTAAAATTGCGAGGGGTTAAGTAAAGGAAAAAAAAAAGAGAGAAGAAAGAAAAAAAAAAAAAAAAGAGAAGGAAAAAAAAAAAAAAAAGAAAAAGACAATACACACTAACTCTACAACAATTACAGACAGCACATGATGTAACGCAACGACCTATGCACAAAGACAGCCAATATTCCAGTCTTCATTCATATATATACATGGTATACACCAATACACATATACCCTGTGTAAAGCGAGCCAAACACCTCGACCCCCAACTGGCCAGCCCCGGCCGCTAGCGGATGGGAGTGGCCAGTACAGGGTCAAGCGTGGGGTTCCCCACTTTTTTCATAGCAGCTTCAGACTGTTACAGATGGTTAATGTTTTCACAGCCTTCTTATGATTACATAATTTAATGATGGCCAAATAATGTTCAAGTTCCTTTTTAAATACTACAAAACTAGGGGTAGAGTTGGCATATTTCATCTTGTGAATATGAAATTTTGCAAGGAGAATGAGGAGATTAATGATAAAGGGCCCCCTCTGGGACATTTTATCAGTTTGGAAACCAAAAAGAATATATTTAAAGTAAAGGGAGAATGAGGCACTGACTTTTGATGTAATCAAGATATTAACATCATTCCAGAACCGCTTGGTAGCTGGACACGACCAAAAAAGGTGAGCCAGAGTTTCAGGTGAGCCTCTGCAGAAAGCGCACATGGTATCTATGTCTTTTTTAAATCTCACTAAGAAGTGTTTCACTGAGTAAAATCGATGTAATATTCTATATGATATTTCTTTAACTTTATTTGTGAGAAAAAAACGTTGTGGTAGGGTCCAAGTGTATTTCCATTGAACATCTGGTACGGATTTAGCCCAGTGTGCAATTGCAGCTGGAACAGATGTTATGTTCTCCTGAAACAGGGCTCGAATTCTGCCATTTCTACCACTACTTAACATGGAGAAACAAATTTTTCCAACATGTGTTTTAGTTGGGTCACAGGGGGACACTACAACCGGAGGTTTAAAGTTAGAGCATTTGCAGAGCATCCGTAGACCAGACGGTATTGCATCAAAAACAATAGCATATTCCCGGGGTGGCACTGGTACTCTATACCTTTCCAAAAATTCACTGTAACTATAGAGAAGACCACTTTCATTGAAGAGCTGGCTAATCAATAAAATACCATTACCACACCAGTTTTCTAAGTATAGCGACTTGTTTTTGAACACAATATGCTGATTATTCCATATGTAACTTTTGTGTGGAGAAAAGTTATGTTTGAAAATCAGCGTCCACGAGAGCAGTACTTGTTTATGAAATGATGAGAGTTTAATTGGAATTTTCTGAATACTATAACTGCACAGCAGAATAAGTTTCAAACCACCGATTTGAGAGAAAACAAAATGTGGAATAAAATTCCAAATAGAAGTAGGGTTTGCGAGATGTTGCCTAATCCAATTAATTTTAAAAGTATTATTAAGAGAAGCAAAATCAATTAGCCCCAGACCCCCTTTATCAAGGGGATTCAGAACCACAGATTTTTTAACATAGTGGGTCTTATTTTTCCATACAAAATTGGTCAAAACCTGATCTACTTTCTTGCACACGGAGGGCTCCACGTCCAGAACCTGAGCAGCATACGTCAAACGCGATAGACCCTCTGCTTTGGACAGCAGTACTCTGCCCGCAAGAGACAGGTCCCTCTGCAACCAACGATTAAAAACAACTTGAGTCTTTTCAATCATTGGTGCAAAGTTTTCATTATTTCGCTTAGACAAATCTTTGGTTACAGTGACGCCCAAGTAAACGACAGAGTCCTTAACTGGGATATCACAAATTAAGTTTTTGAAGCAATTTTTCACGGGCAAAAGCACACATTTATTAACATTTAATTTGAGCCCTGAAGCCTTGGAGAAGGACTGTATCACATTTATTGCAACAGGGACCTGCGAATCATCTTTCAAAAACAAAACCGTGTCATCTGCCAGTTGGCTAATTTTTATTTCATTCTTTGCAATGGACACACCCTTAAGAGAGCTGTTTTTAACCTGCAAGTTAAGAAATTGTACAGCTATAAGGAAAATATAGGGGGACAAAGGGCACCCTTGACGGACACCTCGATTTAAGGGGAACCTTGGTGTGGTGCCGTGGCTCAATTTAATGGAGCTATTGGCATTCGAGTACAAGGTGCGCAACGCACTCTGAAAGAACCCGCCAAAACCATACTTTTCGATCGCAGAGAGCATAAATCCATGTTCAAGTGAATCAAACGCTTTATAGAAGTCAAGGAAGAGAATCAGACTCTGATCCTGGACTAAGTCACTGTAATCAAGAATATCGAGAACTAACCTAATATTATTTGAAATATGCCTATCACGCATGAAGCCCGACTGACATTCGTCTATAATTTTTGGTAACACTATTTTAACTCGAGACGCAAATATTGATGCCATAATTTTATAATCATTATTAAGTAAAGAGATAGGACGCCAATTATCCAGAAATAATGGGTCTTTTTTAGCCTTTGGTATTAAAGTTATAAGGCCTTGAGTGAGCGTGGCAGGCAGTGATTCTCTATCTATAGACTCTTCGAACACTTTCAAAAGAAAGGGACATAGACTAGCTGAAAATCTCTTATAAAATTCAGAAGTTAACCCATCATTACCTGGGGATTTATTTAGTTTTAATAGATTAATAGCATCTTCAACTTCTTTCAAAGTAATATTTTTATCACAGAGTTCTTTATCCACTTGTGAAAGCTGCTCAGGTGCTGGAAATGATTGAAAAAAAGTGTAGGCAGTTTGCTGGCAGAATGTTGAGGAGTAAAGACTACTATAGAATTGGGAGCAATATTCCGCTAATTTTGCTGGATTGTCCATAACAGATCCATTGATATTAAGTTTATTTATAGTATTTTTATTACCCTGCTGTCTTTCCAGCCTAAAAAAGTAAGCAGAATTTTGCTCTCCTTCTTCAAGCCACTGTCTACGTGATCTTACATAAGCTCCTTCAGCTCTGTTCTTGTAAATTTCATCCAATTTTTGTTGAAGGTCATTAAGTTCAGTTTTTTCAGATTCAGTGATATCACTGATAGATTTTGATAATAAGGTTGTAGTTCTTAGAATTATATCATTTTCGGCTTTCCTTTTTTTCTTTGCTACATCACTACTAAATTTCCGTAAGTATTTTGCTGACGCAAATTTGAAAAGTTCCCAGTTAATATTAAATCTTTTTTGCTCCGTTGCTTTTGTCCAGTACTCGCTTATTAATTCCAAAATAGTATTAGCCACTTCATTCTCCTCTAAAATTGAGCTATTAAGCTTCCAGTATGATGGTTTAGGAGAGTTTGCTCCAGTTGAAATATGGAGACTAATGGTTTTGTGGTCCGTCAATGGGGCAGGGAAAATATCTGAGGTAACATTTTTTAAAGTTTTAGAGGTCAACCAAAAATCAATACGTGACTGTCTTGTTAACGTTTTGTTCGACCAGGTAAATGCCTTCAGAGATAGGTGACCCTCCCTCCACGAGTCAATTAAATCAAATTTTTGAGCAAGAAATTTAACAAAGTTACTTGATGAATCTGGCTTTTTAGGGGGGATACTATCCAGCTCATTACTTAATACCACATTAAAATCTCCTCCCAGAATGATAAAGCTTGTAGGGTATTTATTCAACCAGAACGACATACGCTTCTCTATTGTAGTAAACAAGTTTTTGTTCTCATTCAGATTGTTAAAGCCATACACATTAACAATAATAAAGATAATATGATCTTTTTCCAATACTAAAGTAATGTAATGGCCGCCCTTATCTAGGTCTGAATGTAAAATCTTACCATTGAAACGATTTTTCAGAATGCCCACCCCTCCTGAACGTTCTGTACCATGAGCGAACCATAAGTCACCTCCCCATTGGGATCTCCAGAAGCTGCCATCAAGCTCCACAGAGTGAGACTCCTGAATAAAACAGAAATCTGTGTTGTACTGTCTGCAATATAAAAAAAAAGCTTTGCGTTTAATTGCATTTCTTAACCCTCTCGCATTTACAGAAATAATAGACAAAGACAATTAACAAACCACACAAAAACAAAAAAAAAAAAAACGGACAAAGAATTAAATCTAAGAAAGTGTTACACCAGCCCCACCTGGTGTTACACTGGTGAAAAACAAGTCTCTATATACGCTAAACTAAAGAGCATAAGAGACTATGAGCTGCAAGCTCCCTGTAACTTTGGAAAATAAATTGTTCTGCCTTTCAGGCGCGTTTCAATGCATTTTAATATAGACAATTTTATTGTGAAATTACCGCTCTTATTTTGATGTGTCACTCCACCGGATGGGCTGCTGGGGTACTATTGCATGAGAGCGCAGAGTTGAAGCAGAAAGACAACACGGAACTTCCGATTCCCACACGTTTCATGCCTTTTTTTTTTATTTTACTCCTGGAGAAGCAACGCCTGTAGTTTCACATCGTTTTGTACTCAAGAATGGCAAGCCTGTATATTAAAGCTCCACTCCAAGAAAGACACGTCTTGTATTTGAGTCAAAAGTACTCATGATAGGGTAATACACGTTACTCGCAAGAACACGGCTCGATGTCCAGGCAGCAGGTCAGAGAGTCAGAGGAGTGTCGTCTTGGAAAAATAGGTCAGCGACTTGCCGGAGAAAAGTTATTAACTTAAGATAAATAGATAAATAGATTTTACAAGTTAAATAGACATTCGCAAATTATTGATTTCCAGCTAACATTACGTAACATATAAGGTCCAGGAGCAAAAATGACATTAACCAAGTAATATAAATATTAGTGGAAGGACACAATTTAAAAAATTAATCTATCTAATTAGAGGCTGATTAACAAGGGCATAGAGGTAAAAAAGTGATATATGCAGTGTTGTCTTCATTTTAAATGCCAAAAGGATTTTGCGGCTCTCGGTGTTTTTTCTGTGGGAAAAGGGTCGAAATGGCTCTTTGAGTGTTAAAGGTTGCCGACCCCTGGTCTGGTGGAGCAAGCTGTTTGGTGATCAGCATAACTCCTTCAGTTGGTGGTGGAGTTGTGATCAGGCTGTGCTTCATGTTTGGTTCAGGTTCCATTCAATGCTAAAACTAAAATCATGCAAAAAATCTTAGATGCAACTGAGACTGACACGTGGTCATCTCTGTATTTTTTTAGGTGAGTTTTCTTTAAAGAAATAAATCATGACTCTGAACACTTTTTGTTGTTTCCTCCAGCAATACTTCTACGAGTATTCGTTCGACGAGCTGCGGGAGCGACCTCGCCAGGTGTGTCCGTACGCCATTGTCTCCTTCCAGGTTAAAGGAAAAGACTCTCCACTTCCCAGCAAACCTTTAGCACCCATCAGGTATGAATACTTGAAATATGGTTCATTCCATTGATAACATCTAACAGGCTGACGGACGGAACAGTTAACAGCAGACAGTTTTGCTCTGTTTTATTTTGCTATTATTTTTATATTATTCTTAAAATAAAAGGTTGTTTGTATTGTTTTTATCAATCTCTCTCCCTCCTAGGTTGATTAGCTTTGATCATACCAATTTGGCTTTTGGACAATTGTTTTCTGGATTTTTTCCAGTATTGATAAATATATTGAGTGACACTGGCCTTCTGAACCCTAAGCACTTTCTGGGTGTTTTTGCTCATTGTTTGCTACACCTCTGTGGAAACAGCACAACGTGACTACAAGTAGACAGAACTCAGAAATGTCTCTGTGCAGAACAGCAAAGTTATGATGCCATAAATGACAACAAAGGATAAAGTTGTTTACTTTGATTATTTTACCAAAATGTAATAACCCTGGAATCAACATAAACAGCATTTTGTCCATGAGTGTCACCAATACTGGAAACAAACTGTGGGTATACATCCTGTAGATAACACAATGACTGCATTTGTTTATAGCCGTGTTGCATTCATTTTACTGGTTATGTTTGTTTTATTTTCCTCAGACTCTAATCTGTTTCCAGATGTGTCTTCTCTCTGATCTGTATAACACACAGCCTGCAGTTCAGCTGAATACTCACTGAATTTTTGTCACGTGGTGGTTGGTTGCAGCTGAGTCACTAATTGCTACTCAGTTAGACTTAAGAGTACAGGGAGCACAGAGTTATTTGTTGGTGTGTTTTTTTTACAGTCTCTGGTGCAAACAGTTTGTTTTTGCTGTTTTTTTTTTTTTTAATGAGACCTGCAGAATAAAGTGATTTTGATAAAATATTGCAATTAGAAGCTTTGATTTGAGAACTTTTCCTGACTAAACTGCACATCATATGTGTTTAGTTCAAAGACATTCTATGCATTTATAATCCAGTTTTCCTGTTGTTGCTCTGATAAATACTTTAATTTTGGGAACATATATTTTTACAAAGATAACCTGCTGGAAGATTCAAATCATCTTTGAATCATAGAATAATATTACTGTGAGGGCAACTGCCAAAGTCCTGTGCTGGGAGGAAGTAAATTGTCTACCTGAAAGGAAAAAAGAGACATAAACTCTGCATTAATATGAGGGGTTTGACAAAAGGAAATAATAATGTTGTCTGTTCAAGATTTGTGTAAAATGGACAAATATCCATTACGGTACTGAGATCTGAGCTCATGAAAATGGCAGGTACATTACAAACTTGCATGTGCTTTAAGCTTGGTGGCAGTGCTCAGTGTGTGGACTAACATGTTGTTTGTGCTCTCTGTTTGATGGGCAGGTTGAACAGTCAGTCAGCAGAAAGGAATAAAGGTAAACACTGGTCCCCGTTCTCTGACATTGTTGTCGTTTTAATTACACGTCTTATAAAAGAAAACTCACACACAGCTTTGAATATAAACACAGTATAAAGTCCTCTTATTGCTGTCTGCCTCTGATGCGGATGAGCTTTGATACCTGTCTCATGTTTGCCCCTACAGAGCGTGCTCAGTTCCCTGTGTGGAGTGGAGATTTAGTAAAAGATGACCGGGTTCTCTTCCAGATCTCATTTCGCTCCTTCTTTCGTCCCTTCCTACCCCACAGACTGTGAGTACTGAACAAACAGTTCCTGTTTGCTGTGTTACACAGAATCAGATGACAGGATCAAATTAATCCTTTGACCTTTTGCTAACCTCTAAAAGATGTAAAATAAATACATGCAAATAGTTTACTGTGTGGTACTTTTTAAACAATCGCTATAGAACTCTTGGCTCATTTCTCTGTCCACTTAGGCTGCAGTCAACCAAACATCATTTTGGTCGATATTGCGAGCAGCGGAGCTTCTACAGCTGATCGCTGCCGCTTGGGACACACGTCTCAATTCTGATCACAGATGTATTAAAAATGACTCCCGAGACACACACATGTTTTGCACACACTGTTGCTCAGTGAAATCTGGCTGGTACAACCGTGTCCGACCAGTAGCGCAAACGCGGAAATGCCTGGCAGCAGAGTATCATGTTGCGGTGACGGACTGGCTTGGCTCCGTGCCAAATCAAATTTTCAAAATCATCTGGCGGGCCAGATATTATTCCTGACGGGCCAGTTTTGGCCCGCAGGCCGCCAGTTGCCAACCACTGCCGTAGATTGTCTAATCAGTGAGAATTTCCTCAGAGGATAACATACCAGCCAACAAAAGGACCAGTGAAAGTGGACACAACAGCTCTACTGTTCCCTATTTACTAAAAATCTATACGTTAATTGTGTAACACACACAGTAGCGTGAGGGAGATGTCTCACTATGGGATATGCCCCTGTGTGTGCCTCAGAAACATTGATCTCATTCCACCAATCCTGATTGACTGCCTGCGTCAGATGAAGCCACCTACCCTTAAGTACCCTGCACTACCCTCGCAGCATCACCCAAAATACACACCTCTTCTCACGTCATCCAACAAAGCCGGGCTGTCTGGTGAGACTTCTCACTCATGCTTCTCTAAGAACCAGGCTTACACCAGTATCCTATAGTTGTCATTCCTAGCATTCGTTTGGATGTCTCACCTGTGGGATATGGAAACTCCTGTATCACATACATTTATCTCAGCCACCAGCACTCAAGAGCTGCCTTCTGCTGGAAGGAGGCCCAGCACTCAGTGCTGCAGGAGCCTGGCTCAGAGCAGAGATGTCCAGCTTATAGGTGAAGACCAGCTCACTGCTGCACAAATCTCCTGGATATGACCCCCTTTACAAAGGGCCTGGGATGCAGACAGTGGGAGAGCTGCTGCTTTGTGATGGCCTGCTTCTGTAGGGGCTAGTTCAGGACACAAAAACCTGGTCACTTCTCCAAAATCCCTTTGTCCTGTCCACAGACTGGACATAGCATGTGCAAATGCTGCTCTTCAGAAGAAGAAAATGGCGATAGAGAAAATGCCGTAAGAAAGATGGGAGAGCATGCATGATGCGACCACTTTGGGCGAGAAATCAAGGTGGGGTTTTAGCGACACCCCGGCATGCGCAGGAGCAAATTGAGTGCACTGAGAGGCATGAATGTTACAGATTTGCTTGGCAGAGGCTAACACCAGCAGCAGCCCTGTCTTCAGAGACGGGTGCCTCAAACCAACCTCCACCACTGGAGCTCCGGAGAGTCCATTCAAAACCACTGCCAAGTTCCATGGGAGGGCCAGTGGCCTGGAAATAGGGAGCAGCTTGTGAGACACTTTCATGAAACAAACCAAAGGATGTTGGCTAGCCGTCTTCAGTTCCCACATGGCTGCATTTAGCAGCCAGAAACACCTTTTTGTGGAGAGGGCCTACTGTTCTTCAATCACGTCCTGCAGGAATGACACAATTACACCAACAGCGCACTGAAAGGAGATGTGTCCTCTGCTCTAACATCACTCCTCCAACATTCTCCACTCATAGTCACAAAGAGACCTGGTGAATGATGCTCTAGCACTCTGAAGAGTGTTAATCACACTCTGAGGGAGCCTTGCATTGTTTACATTACATCATTCACAGGTAAGACCCATAGGGCCAGGTGCTCCCCAGGTGTGGGTAAAATAGTGCTCCCCTGTGTGGGGCAGCATATCCCTGAGCAGTTGCCATGGCTGTCCTGACAGGAGTTGATATATCTCTGCCAGCCAGTGCCTGGCTGGCCATTGCGACATCTACTCATGTAATCTGAGGCATGTGTGGGGTTTTAATTACTTGCATACTTGTGTCTTGCTGGTTTACTTGCGAGTCATGTCAGTGTTTTACTAGTCACTAAATTGACTTCTTTCACAGTGGCTAATGGGTACGTTAGTGGCTATCATTGAAGGTAGGAGACAACCACAGTTTACCCCAAAACCATGTCTGGAAGACTAAGAAAATAAGATATAGACCTTAGTGGGCAACGAAAGTCCACAGATATCAGTCGATCCCCCATTAAAATGCTACATAAACAAACTGACTTCATTTGACATGGATGAAGGATGATCTGTGATCACAACCTTGATTACCTTGCCAACAAGTACTTTAATACAGAGGCCTGTTTTATGTGAAACAAATGCATCTTTAACTTTTTTTAATACCTTGCTCTGTGTGTCTCACCATGTGACTCTATCAGACCAGAGAAACTAGAAATTGGTTACCTGATGAGGTTTGACCAGGTAGCCAAGCTCCTCCCCTCCGACCTGTTCTCCTACAACCTCTACAGCGGCAGTCAAGAAGGTGAGGTCAAACTATTCTTCTGAGTCATGGGACCTTACAAACCAAAATGTAGCTGACTGGGTTTTGTTCTTCGTGATTAATGTTCGAAGTGGCCACTCTCATGTGTTGACATTCAGTAATTTTAAACGTCGATGACATAAAGCTGAGAATGAACTGAACTGGACTTTTTCTCTGTGTAGTTGTGAATAACGGACATTGCTGCAGTCTTCTGGAGGTGATTGACAGGAATCGATCTACAACCAGTGTGGCCAGACTGCTACAGGAACTCGAGATAAAAAGAGTGGTAGGTTCTGCTTACTTAAAAAATGTAAATGAACTATTTTACATTAGTAATGGATTCTGATACATCACAGGAGGATGTGTTACTAAGAGGAATAGCAGGATCTTATATACAATGCAGAGAAGATGTTAAATAGCAACCTGAGTCTATATTTACCTACACAAACTTCTAGTTTCCCCTTCTTCCCATTATCAGGGCTCCAGACTGCGACTAAATGGTCGCATTTTGCGACCAAAATTTGAGCGAGTGCGAGTAAATTTTTTCATCTACTCGCGCATGTGCGACCAGTAAATTTGCCAATTTTTTTTTAAATTACTATTGAATATTTTTTGTTGCCGACAAACTTCTGCTCCACACTTCGGGCCAGTAGACAGTAATGCGCAAATGAGCTGGTTTAACCGACGTTAACTCTAAAAGAAGAAGAAAGGAGACGAGCACCAAAGAAGAAGAAGGCGGGCCAATGTGTGTGAGAGTGGGGAGCGAATGACGGTGAAGCTCCTGATGTTTCACAAAGCCTTTATTTACGTTCAGCCTTATTTTGAACACAAATCCACCTTTCTGTCCTTCACTCCTTTCTTCTTCTAAGTTTAGACACAGACAGCAACAGTATGGAACTGTTTTCTTTCATCTTTATGTGGATTTTCCTACTTTTCTGCCACGTCTTTGTCATGTCAAGAAACCTCTTCTTAGTGAAACACGTCCTGTGCTCCTGGAATAGTTACAAAATAAAAGCCCGTAGCATTAAGAATACATCTTCAAAATAAAAGCCTGAAGGGAATGGTTATTTTAACACTAGCAAAACAAAGGCTTGCCAAAATTGATGAACTGATCAGCAGACTTTTATAAGAGTCATTTACTTGCGATTCAGTATAAATTCATAACGTGCACATGCATAACACATGCCTGTACTCAGCACAAGGTCATTTTTATTAAAGATTTCATCCGTCGGAAATTGTACATCAACTGAGCAGCCTTGGTGGAGTACTGCACTCTGAGTGCTTTTCTTGTTGTGTCAACTGCTGCACTATAAAATGTGAATTGAAATCATAGTTTCTGCATTTATTGTACAAGTATTTATCAGTAATACAGTGAAAATGAGAAGGAATGTGAATATTTACTTTGCAAGTCAGTTTTGCTGTGCGCCCCTAAATTTTCTGCTTACGCTCCTAAAATTTCAAGTTAGGGGCCACTGTGCTCCTAGGAAAAGAAGTTAGTCTGGAGCCCTGCATTATGTTGTCATTTAACAGTATTAACCAGTCCCTCCAGGATTTCGCAGGCGTTTTTCGTGATTTTTGCGGCCGAAAATGCCTGAATTCGTGGCAGCTTTTCTAAAAAATTGCGATTAAAGTTGCGATGTTTTAAGCTTATTTGTTGTGATGAAATTGCGGGAGACAATGACAATTGCTAAAAAGCTGCATTTTTTCCAGCTTGTAGAACATGTTTCAACACTGTAATTGACAATATTTATTCCGAAATTAATTATTTAACGTTCTGACCCATTTCCACAAACACTGGCACACCACAGTGGGACATTAGCAGCAGCCAGATACTGGTTTAATATGACGTGACCTAACTATGCAGGGGGCGACGGGAATTGATGGGACTCAGAAACACCCCCACAATTTAATCAGTTGTTCCTTGTATCATTTCCAATACGTCCACAGTGGTAGATTTGTAGTAGGATAACAATCATGTGATCGTCAGCAGGCGCTGAGGTAGCGTTCACTTGTTGCCATGGTTACCGTGCCGCTATGAGACGCTGTGCCACTACCTCAATGGGAAATCCTTAACAAATCCGTGGATCCAAACTTGAAGCCGTATCACTGCCGAAGTCTAATCATTTGGTCCTTGTGTCATTTCTGACCGACCCTGAAAACTTCATTCAAATCCCTGAGTCTGTTTTTGAGTGATGTGGGTAACAGAAGAAGGATTCACACACGCTGATCGTCACATAACTCCGCTGTGTTCTTTGGTGGAATAAATAATCTAATTTACCTTCATTCTTTCAGTGCTCCAACAGATCTGGATGCAACAGTTTCCATCATGGTGATTTGTCTGCTCTGTTGTCTGCGCATTTCAGCCGTTCTAATATGTTTCATGTTAAAAAAAAAGTGTGTATTCATCGATGATTTTTTTTTTTTTGTATTCCTCCACAATATTGCACGGTTGTAAAACAGTTTAGCTCCGCTTTGGTGAAGAACATCAGTGAATTAATTGTTTATCACGGTCTTCAGCAGCAATTTTATTGGTAAATGAGAGACATTAGTATCGCACACGTCTGCATCTTCAAACCATAAACAAGGAAGTGAATTTGGTGACGTACGTGCATTACGTTTGCGCTGGGAGCTGCTATGATTGGTGGAACTCACGGGAGGCGGGCCAAAATTGCGGGAAAGTTGCGGTGATTGGACAAAATTGCAAGGCCGTGCAAAATTCGCGGAGATTGGTTGTTTCGTGAATTCCTGGAGGGACGGATTAAGTAACTGTAGGAGTGTTATGAGAAACTGGGAGTACTGAAAGAAAGAGAAGAAGGAAGAGGTAAAGTGTTGAATGATTGTTGTCTGTTCTCTCTACAGGTTCTGGTGACTCCACTTACTGAGAAAGGCTTTCTTTTCTTGCTGTCAAGTGTTCAAATGGCCACGCCTACTGGTATGACGTGGGACTGGCGAGTTGCCCTCATACATTATGTACAGGATAATAACATGGGGTTATTTGGGTTATGTAGTGAGTGAAAATACAAGTCTGGTTTATGTGTTTTCATGTCATTACATCAGTCTTACTATTCTTATGTATTTGTAGAAAACAAAGTGCTGTCTACCTAACACTTTCAGAACATCTTAGTTCAGCTAAAAACAGCATCACTGCTGGGAGAACAAGCAGTTAATGTTGTATTTTTCTATCAGTGTTTTTCTATCAGTGAAATGCACTACCACAAATGACAGCATGAGTGAGAATGACAACAATGTTTGTGTTTTCAGAGAGAGGAGAGAGCTGGAAAAGGTGTCTTCAGGCCTTGTTTGTCTTCCCAGAATCTAGAGATCTGGTCAAATCCGGTAAGTATCAGAAGAATAAGATGATTTTTTTTCTCAAATCTGCAAGATTTTACTTTTTTGGTGCCTGTTCTACAAAATACAGTTATTTTTTTGTAACTCACCTGTTATAGACTTTGGATATAGTACTACTACTGTTTCCATCCCATATTTCACACAGCATTCTCCTCCCCTTACTGTTTTCAAAAATCCTCTTCTCAAACCAATTCTCCCTGTTGCTATTTTACAGTGGCACTGTTGTAGTGTCCTGGGCTTAGCACCACCAAGATGATTGTGATTGGTTTAAAGAAATGCTAAGAGGCCAGAGTGTTTTTTCCCCCCATATTATAATGATAATGTGTACAGCCAGATCATTCTCCAGAGCACACTAAGGGCTGTGAGCGTAGGTCTGGCTATTTGAGACTAAACTAAAACAGGCTACTTGAGATTTACTCAACTAAAAGAAAGCTTAGTGACAGTTCTTTGTTGACTTACCATTATGCAAGCTGAACCTCAAACGTCATGTTGATGTCAATACTATTAGTGAGTGTGGAGGCTAAAAACCACCCACATTAAGTCCAAACTGTAGCTTTGACTTGATGTGAGCACAGATGTTGTTGTCTCTGTTTCTACCTGTAGCACTGCGGTGTGCCTCCTCGTCCCACGATGCTTCACAGCCATCGATATCAGGTGCAACGCTGATGCCACAGCTGGCTCAGTTCATCCCAGCGCTGCATCACGCCCTGGTTAAAGCCCGCGCAAACCCCCCTGCTGAGCTGTCTGCTGGTGTGGAGCGCCATGCACGGGAATATCTTGTTGGCATGAATGACGGCACTGTATGACCAACAACTTTTATACTGTCATCCTCAAATTTCCAGTTTTTCCACTGTGGCGCTGCAACATGATCGAAAGCACGGTTTTCTGTCTTTGCTTTCCAGGTTAGACAATACCCAATGGGTGAGTACGACGAGCAGGGACAGTTGTTTCCTGTATCCAAACACCCTCAGGTGAACATGGACAGCTACCTGCACTCCTACTTGCACAGTCCTGCCAACTACCTGCTATCAATGGCTCGGGCCAAGCAGATGGTGGAGGCACACTGTGGCCCTGAGCAGCCCAAGGATGTGAAGCCCAGGAAGAGTGCTGGAGGCCAAAGAGAGGCAACAAGCAACACTAGAGATGGCCAGACCAACTCTCAAAAGGTGAAACTGAAACCAGGATGGCAGTGATCGTTACAAAACATTACACTATGAGTATGGACACTTTATACATTTTGCAGACCGTAGTGAGCTCAAATGTATGTTCTTTGTTTTTCAGATGCAGCAGCTGATAGATCTTGTTCTGACTTGTAAGAGCAATGCAGAAAATGAGGTGAGGAACGAGGTAGGAGAGGAGCTGAAGGTGCCAGGGAGGAAGAGGAAGCTGGAACAGGAGACAGCAGAGAGGGCGCTTAAATTCCTAAAAGCATCACAGGAACCTGGGAAACACCACAAGATTCCAGGTGAGATGATGAAAAGCATGATAAAACCAGCATTTTGATGCTCACTGGACGCGCTACTCATTTGGAAGGTGTAATTCACCCAACATTTTATTGGTTTTGTTGAGTGAGTTGGTGTTGTCGGGTTTTGATTGTTGCAATTTTTATGTTTCCCAGGCTGCTGTCTTGGGCAGGATTCCCTTGAAAAAGAGGTCATTGTACCTCAGCAGGACCAACCTGGTTAAATACAGGCTAAATAAATAAATTTTAAAAATTGTACTTCATTAAGAGAGAACAGCATGGCTCATGGAGAATAACAGTGAGCAGTCCAACAGCTTGAAAGAAGTCTTGTTGTGAGCTTCTGTAATTAGAGACTTTACAGACTGTGAATATGGATCATTGCTGTCTTGGCTAGTTACATAAATACATAAAGTGAGCTGTCTGTGGTGCTGCATCAACACTCTTTTAATCACTTAATTGATTCTTTAGACTACAGTTATGTGCGCAAAAGTCAGACGATGTGAGGTTTCTCTGCTGGATCGAAGCTGTTTTTCTAGTCACAAATTTTCTGTTCAAGTTGTTTTTCATGTTGTATGTTGATTGATTTGATAACATCAGCTTGATGTACAATATAGTGTGTTTAATTTTGTCTTTCTTGTTCAGGCTATCTTTGTTACAAAGTGTGGGATTAGTTGGAATTGCACATCTGGAAGTTTACTAACATCTGATTGCATGTTATGAGAGATACACTACTAGTCAAAAGTTTGGACACACCTTCTCATTCAATGTTTTTTTATTTATTTTAATTATTTTCTACATTGTAGATTAAAACTCAAGACATCAAAATGATGAAAGAACACAAGAAATTATGTAGTGAACAGTAAAGAGTTAACCAAACCAGAATATGTTTTATGTTTTAGATTCTTCAAAGTAGCCCCGTTTTGCTTGGATGACAGCTTTGCACACTCTTGGTGTTCTGTCAGTCAACTTGATGAGGTGGTCTCCTGATGCAGACCATCAGTTGTGTTGTGCAGACGTAGGGTTAGTACACAGTGGATAGCTCTATTTGACTACTGTTGTAGTCCATAGTATGGCAAGAACCAATCAGCTAAGCAAAGAGAAATGACAGTTCATCAATACTGTAAAAAGCTGAAGGTCAGTTGATCTGGAAAATTTGAACAACTTTGAATGAATCCCCAAGTGCAGTCACAAAAACCATCAAACGCTACGAAACTGACTCACATGAGGACCGCCCCAGGAAAGGAAGACCAAGATTCACGTCTGCTGCTGAAGAGAGGTTCTTCCAATTTACCAGCAACAAGAAGAGAATTGTTTGGACTAAGAAACACGAGGAATGGACATTAGACCAGTGGAAATCTGTGCTTTGGTTTGAAGAGTCCAAATTTGAGATTTTTGCTTCCAGCTGATGTGTCTTTATGAGTCCAGAGAAGGTGAACAGATCTCTACATGCATGGTTCCACCATGAAGCATGGAGGAGGAGGTGTGATGGTGTGGAGGTGCTTTTCTGGTGATATTGTTGGGGATTTATTCCAAACTGGAGGAACTCTGAACCAGCATGGCTACCACAGCATCCTGCAGCCACATGACATCCCATCAGGTTTGGTTTAGTTGGACCATCATTTATTCTCCAACAGGACAATGACCCCAAACACACCTCCATGCTGTGGAAGGACTATCTGACCAAGAAGGAGATGATGGAGATGACCTGGCCTCCAAAGTCACCTGACCTGAACCCAATCCAGATGGTTTAGGATGAGATGGACCACAGAGTGAAGACAAAAGAACCAACAAGTGCTCAGCATCTCTGGAACTCCTTCAAGACTGTTGGAGAACCATTTCAGGAGACAACCTCATGAAGCTTATAGAGAGACTGCCAACAGTGTGCAAAGCAGTAATCAAAGCAAAGGAGTCTACTGTGAAGAATCTACAGTATACATGTGTAATATATTCTGATTTGTTTAACACCATTTGTTTACTACATAGTTCCATTTGTGTTCTTTCATAGTTTGATAGCATCATTATATTTCTAAATAAAAACAATCGAATGAGATTTTTTTATTGACTTTACATGCGTTTTTTTTTTCTCTGAAGTTTTTTTGCAGTCAGACTAAACATACCTTACATAATGGAGTACTGTTTATGTTTTGTGTCTCACAGTTCCTGACTGCTGTGTGGTTTGCTAACACTTGGTCTCTCTGTCTCTGCCCTAGTTGAGGGAAGCCAAGTCTCCTCCTCACCTGTCTCTCTTACATCTGTGATCGGCTCAGTGGGTCTGAAGGATGTTGATTTGAGAGAAGATGGTTCTGAAGTGGCTACCAGACTTCTTGGCCTGCTGACAGGTGACTGGATACTGAAGCTTTCTGCCTGGCAACATGCAGTAATGATAGAACATACAGAACCTTTTTGTGTTCCTTCTCTGCTCACATCTTGTTTTGCAGTTAGTCATGTTGCATTAAAAGGTACTTTCAGATTGCAAGACATCACAAAACCCTTTATGAAGATGTTAAAACATTTTTTACAAGTATTATAGTAAATAAAGAAGCTGACTTTTCTCTGCCTGTATGCAGGCCTCACCCAAGCTGCTGAGGGAACGACCTACCGGAACTTTTGTGAGACGCCAGGAGAGGGGCAGAGGGAGTCTTCTCCATTTGACAGGCTGGCCACAAAGCTGGGCCTGCCCACCAACTGTGACATTGATCTGAGGAAGCAGGAGGAACTGGAGGTAACAGAAGATATTTTATGTTTGTATGTCGTCTTTTTCACAACATCATGCTGTAGATGCACAGTAAGAACAGTCACCTATGCACTGGTGTTGTTCTATTTCCCTGGAGGCGTTGTTACCTGCTTTTTACCTTCAGTACAGTTACATTATGATAGAGTACAATAGAAACCCAGCAAGAACAAAGATGCTGTGCAGAGATAGCGAGATAGCCTCAGCACCATCCTCTATCATGTAGAGTCTGACATTACCCATACTTTTCAGAACCCCTGAGCTCAGGTGACTGGTAGAGATGGGGGCAACTTCACTGTATTTCAAAGTGCACTCTATGAAAATATCAAAATATAGGTATAGTTAATCTTTTTTTATAGAAATTTTGTGCCAGCATTAGCTGGATGACAGTGTAGACAGAGAATGATTAACAAAAAATCCACATTAGATGAAAATTAGAGGCATTGTGATTTACAGTTGAAGATCTATATCACAACAGAGCTACACATTGTCATTGTTGGATTGTAATATTTCTGGTGATGTTGTAATCTAGTTAGCACATTGGCTGACCACATTCAAATCCTGAACCTCTATAGGAACAACACAACCAGTGGTGTAGTCTACGTGATACGCAGGTATATGCCGTATACTCACTAGAAAAGGTCCCAAATTTCTGTATACCCACTTAAAAATGTGCAAACTTATGTATCAGTATGTTTTTTGACATAACGTTCACTTTCCCGTTCATAAATTCATCTTCTCTGTGTCAGGAAGCGGTGAAGTTGTATGTGACGTCGGAAGGTGTCTGGCTGAGAACAGGGCTCACTAAAAGGCGGACCGCAGTCCGGATCCGGACACAGACGCCGTCTATACGGGTGTAAATTTGACAGGTCGCTTGTATTTTACCGGTGCCGCTTTCCAGTGTTTATCATTGGTCTATCAGCTCAGAAACGCACAGACCAATTATGTACGAGTTCAGGCATCCCACGTGACGCTGCTCAGCCAATGACGTCGCTGCATTGGATTGCAGCTCTGCCTTCAAAAACCAGTTGAGAGGTGAGGGACAAAGAGGACAGTAGTGATGGAAGTTCGGCTCTTTTCAGAGAGCTTTTGACACGGCTTCCAAAGAAAAGCCGGTTCTTTTGGCTCCCAAGCAGCTCCTAATTTATTAGTTTGTAGCCTCATTTTAGCCTAACCAGGCAAATATGAATCATTTGTGTTTTGACAAACTCTTTTTCATTCAGTGTTTTTATGAGAAGCCTTATAATTGACTCATTTTGTGCATTTGTTTTCTTTCAAAAACAGGCATTCTTACTTTTGTTTAAAATTTCAATAAGACTTTTTTGCACAAAAATAAATCAACAAAACTCTGCAAATGAAGAGGAAACGTCAGCTCTACCTGATGGCTGGAGGAGGAGCTGCTGACGCTATAATGTCTATAAGTATCTAATTGGTAGTTTGAAATAAAGGAGCTGCTGTTGCTGTGTGTGTGTGTGTGTGTGTGTGTGTGTGTGTGTGTGTGTGTGTGTGTGTGCGTGCTCGTGTAACTTCCGTCAAAGACATCATGCAAAAAATATGTGCATTCATTGAGGCCATATATGAGAATCTGACCTGGCTTTGGTTTATGAGGCTGGAGTATACCCACTAGAAAAAAAACTAGACTACACCACTGAACACAACTGTAGCTGGGAGTAAAGAGAACTCAAAAATGTATACAGTGAACCCTCGTTTATCGCGGGGGTTACGTTCCAAAAAGAACCCGCGATAGTTGAAATCCGTGAAGTAGTCAGCTTTATTTTTTACAGATATTATACAATACTGCACTTGGGGGGGCGCTGCAGCTGCAGCCAGGTGGACGCCGCAGCGGTACTCTTGCCTCAGAGAATGGGCCGGTTGAATCAAATGGAGCAGTCGGGGGTGGGGAAGGCTCGCTCCGGCGCTCTTCTCCTGGGGAACGCGGCTGCGATGGCCAGAGACGGCTGGGGACCACGTCTACTGTCCGGTTGACGGCGGGGGAAAAGAATAAGGCTGCCCCGTCAGCTCCCTCTTTCAAGGGTGTCTCACTACATGGAGACCAAGGAGAGAAATGATCCAGCGCTCCACAGCAGGCAGCGCTGGCCTGTATGGCAGAGGAGACGAGGCACGGAGACTGTTCACGTTGGACAGTCCCTTAGCCAATCAGGATGCAGAACACAATGCACTGTTTAAAAAAAGCATAAATTCAAAAAAGCATAAGAAAACTGCACTAAAAAAATCCGTGAAACAGCGAAGCCATGAAAGGTGAACCGCGTTATAGGGAGGGTTCACTGTACTGGGAAGTGTAACACAGTTACGCCGTATTTAAAAGGCAAAGTTGAATTTGTTTGACTATTTATTTTGGAAAAACTCAAACAACCTGGAATCAGCATGTACAACAGTTTTCCAAGTGTTGACTGTGTGTGTGTGTGTGTGTGTGTGTGTGTGTGTGTGTGTGTGTGTGTGTGTGTGTGTGTGTGTGTGTGTGTGTGTGTGTGTGTGTGTGTGTGTGTGTGTGTGTGTGTGTGTGTGTGTGTGTGTGTGTGTGCATAGGAGCAGATGGCGGGCAGTGTCAGTAGTTTGGAGGGATTCAGTCCCAGCTCACACAGCGGAGAGACCAATCATCAGGGAGCAGCAGGTAGAGGAGGAGGAATGGGGCGGAGAACAGGAGGTTACGAAGAAGAGGGACAGGGAGAGATCCCGTGGGTCCTCATCCCCATAACAGGTCAGTCTGTCAAAACACAACTATAAATTTCACTGTTTAAAAGATGAGGATAAAAGCATGACCATCATTTAAAGTACTGCAGCAAATACAAACGTGCATTGAACTTATCCTCATCCAGACTTAAGAGCTGCATAAGAAATAACTTTTTCCTTTATCTACTGACAGAATCTGGGTGTAGCTCAGCCCTAATGACTCAAACATGAGAAAATATGAGACAGAAAAAAGCATTTTCAAACCCATAAGGAGCCAAATTGTTTCATAACCAGCTTCTTTACAACACAACAGTAGTGCATTTTGTAATAAAAATGGCATCCAGAGGCAACAAGCATCAGATCAGATTGCAGGTTTGTGACATCCTGCACAGAGCTGTAAATCTATTAGTCGTACATGAAGTTAAGTGAAATATTTTGTCTTCTGTCAGGTGCTGCAGGCTTTCAAGAAGCAGATTATGATCTGATTGCAGGTCACAAAAGTTTACTTTGACCTCTGTCTGCAGGTCTGTGCTCAGAGAGGTACACCCAGAGAGACCGGAACGTCCCTCAGGACCCTCGCTTCCAGCACCTTACCACGGCAACAAGCATCACCATAACAACCAAATCTCGCGGGAAGAGCCCCACCTCGTCCCATTTGCCCAGCCCTTCTACCTCTCCTATCCGCTTACCGTCTTCTGAAGCCAGCCCTGCTCTCTCCCCCTCCCAATGCCCCTCACCTGACCCCAGCCCTCCCATTTCACCCTCCCAGTGTCCATCTCCAGAGCCAAGTCCCTATCCTTCACCGTCTCAGTGCCCCTCTCCAGAACCCAGTCTCCCTCCTTCCCCTTCGCAATGCCCATCTCCAGAGCCCAGCCCTCCCCCATCACCTTCCCAGTGCTGGTCCCCTAAGACCCATCCTCCCCTCTCATCCTCATGGTGTCAGACCCTGGTTCCCGATAAGCTCAGCCCGCTTATTAAGAACCAGACAGGTGCTAATGAGGAGCGGTTAACCCTCATAGCCTCCCAGGAGTTTAAAGGTAACATCAGGCATCCTGAGATTATCTCACGTTCCACTTGAACCATTTGTTAATTTTAGACTATAATAACACCTGCAGTTTTCACCAAATTTATTTCCTGTTGCAGTTTTTACTAAACTAGTAGCTGACAGAAAGTACAATGTTTGCTTTAGAACATTGTTTGTATTCAGTCTAATGAAGGTTTCCTCTTGTAGGTCAGTCCAGTGACAAAGGAGAGAAACTTCTGGGGAACGAAGAGAAGAATGGAGAGCCACTTCTTTCTGCATCCATCCGTCCATGTAACCCTCCAGCTGTAGAGCAGAGGACTCTGCCATCACCTCTTATGCAAGGGAAGGAGGAGACAGAGCAGAAAACAGGGGGAGTTAAGAAGGCACAGGTAGAACTTTCCATGAAGGAAAAGAAAGCTCAGCCAGTCGAGAGAATGTGGAAACAAGGGGAAACGGAGACCGTTGAATGTAAACCAAATGAGGAGGAGGCGGTGGTGGATATGATGCTAAAAGCATCTAGTGAAAAGGAGCAAAAGGGAAAATCGAAGGAACTGGCCGGTGGCTCTGTGTTTTCTCCTTCTGTCTCCTCCGCTGCTGTTCATCCTCAAAGAGATATTGACAGCATAGTGGACAAACATGTGGGTGATTTCTCCTCTGAGATTCAGCTCCTCCTGCAAGAGGAGAGGATTCCTTACAGCTTCCCACTGTCCTCACACTCCACTTTAAACTCAGAAGCCCCCACACCTCCACACACGCTCCCGTATGCCTCAGTCTCTCAGTTTTCGCACTATGTGTCTTTCCTCAACCCCTGTCCCCCCGTCCACGAGTATATGAGCTCCCTAAGGGACAGCATTAGCAGCATGCTGACAGAGTTTGATGACGGGTGGCCGAACCACAAGCCTGACACCAGCCACACTAATTCCGATGCCACGTTGGCTAACACGGTTAGTGCTTTTGTGGCCAGTGTACGAGCAGGTAATGCTAAAACAGGCAGAGATGACGAGGTTTCTGCTCCTTGTGGTGAACTGAATGCTGCTGATACCAGTTCCTCAGGCAGTCAAAGTCCTGTGCTCTCCAGAGTAGGTGAAGTGTGGCGGCCAGATGCTACAAACGGCAGGAATCCCACAACTTCCCCTGTCACTTTATCCACTCCTACCTCTGCATCTGCTTCTGTATACAAGCCTGCCAACACTACTGTCCTCTGCACTCCTAACAAGTCACAACAGTCCCAATGGAAACCACAGCGAAGTCACACTTTAGAGGCAAAGACAGTCACTCAAGACATTCAGCAAACACAAGATGACAGCCCTGCCAGTACGGTACTTTGTACTGCTGGTGTGGAAGGGGGACGAACTCTTTCAAGTACAGATTGTGGCACAACCCTGCCAGGGTTCAGCAGCGTCTCTCTACATCTGGCAGAATCTTCCAACCGCTCTGAGCCAGTTTCCAGCCTGAGCTCTGTGTCCGTCCCTGGGCCCACTCCTCCAGCCACAACCCTGAGCTCCCTGATTGGCCAACTGCAGCCAGAGGTGTTCAACAATCTGGTGAAGATCATCAAAGATGTTAAGAGAAACTCTGTACAGTTTTATGTCCACTGCACCGAACCAGGAGACCAGGTCTATAAAGATGTCAAGGTAAGCTCATGGGAGTTAACACTCTGTGACTTTCGCGGAAGATTTGAGTAACGTTTCATCAGTGAGGCCTGGTGTGTATACTGACCAGATTCGAGGTCTCTTGGACTTCTCTCCTAACACAAAATCGCAGCCTTCCTGTTGGGTCTAGGGTATGGTTCTAACAGGCTTTTTTGTGGACTTTGATGTGCTTCATATGCCTATCAAATTTTGTAGATGTGGATAAAAAGTCCTGCCTGTAGTAGATGTTACAAATGTTAGGATTTTGCAGGGGGGAGGCGCTATGGAACCATTTTGGCACATACATGCACAAATCCCATGAAGTACCAACTTTTTTCCCCTGTCCTGATGTGTGAGCAAATTTGTTTTTGAACATGTTTAGATTCTCAGAAACGGGCTTCAACATGCAGAAAAATAATAGTCAGGGCTTAAAGTTTTCCGGCGCCGCGCCGGATTTCCGGCGCATGGAAATGTACCATTGAAAAAATTTCATCCATCTCTGTCCAGAAGGCTCCAAGCATGTGCGTCATTGTGCATTCAGTTGCTCCGCTTTAATCAATCAAACTCCAAATCCTACATTAAAAAATATACACCTTCTGTCCAGGCATGCGACTTTCTGATAGAACTTTTATCCAATTACAGTTTTCTAACTGCGAGTGCGCATCGACTGCTGGGCGCACGATATGCTGCGCCCTCTTGGTTCGGCATCGTCAGTGCTGCTGAGCCACTGATAAGAAATAACAGTATCCCACAAACAAAATCCAAATTTGCAAAATTTGTTGGTGTTTTTTGTAATTATATTTAAAGGGAATTACTGGAAACACATTGATATATATTGCATATTATTTATTTTATTTCTGCTTGGACTGTATACCCATTCCACGTGTCCCAGCCCTGTGGCTGCCTGGTCTCTCCAGAGCGCACGGAGCTCCAATCTGTGAGTGGTGCGGTGAAGAATCGAGCAGCTGATCACTGGTCAGTAGCGTTGGAGCTTGTGTTTAGCCCAAAGACGCAGATACTAAAGTTTGCTCAGACTTTGTGTGACAGAGGAGAGAGGATGTGTCTCTGCTGATTAACAAAGAGAGCAGCCGCTGCCGCGATCCCTGAGCCGCGGTGTGTTGACTCGCCCCATTGGCGTAAGTGCGTCAGTGGCGATGCGCGTGCATGTCCCACAGTCCCCATGGTTTCGCCACAAAATAAAAACAAACGGGCTTAGGTACTGAATTTAAAAAGTAACAAAAACAGAAGTTGTTGATTTTGTTTGATTTCTTAATCTTTAAACATTTTCTATGTGTTTTACAACGGCAAAAGGAAAAAAGGAAACAGCTATTTAGTTTGCTGGCTTTTATTTTGAAAGGAAAAAAAATCAAACATCAAGCCATAAGGTTTTGTCCCATTATTTTCCTCAGAACATCTGTTTAGTTAAATATGCACAAACTGAATGTAGCTTAGGTGATATTAACCTTTTTTATTTGAGGACATATAGGATGTTTGTAATAATGAGTTAAATAGCTCTCAGCAGATTTTGTGACCTTATGCATCCGAATGATGTCTAGCCACAAACAAAAGATCTCCAATCTCAAGCAAATATTGTTAGTAAGAACAGAATGAACGTATGGGTTGTGTGAAATGAATAATGGATAGGTAGTTAAATAAGAATGTTCTTAGCTTGCTTTTCACCGTTTTTTCTTCCCAAAATATAGATTAAAAAAATAGAAACATTTAAATTGAAAGCCAACTGAACAAATTATACAGTGAATACATTTTTTCCCTTACCAAAAACAAACAAAATGTGTGTCAGTTCAAATTGAAAATCAAATGATTGAAACTAATCACACAGATTATTGAGGTTTATCAAATGAGCAGTTACTAGCATGCGTATGTGTGGTTATGTGCTACAGAGGGCTTCTTAATCAGATCTGTGTGAGAAATGGGCTGACTCCAGAGGAAAAGGCCAGAGTAGAAGTTCTTCAGCATGAGCAGTCCATTGCCACCAGGACCCAGATAAACCAGATCAGGAAGGCCCGAATTTCTTTGCTAGTTACAGAGTTTGAGAGAGTCAGCATCATGATCAACTTATTTATATTGTGAGGCAATAACTAAAATTGCATTTAAGAGTTAATACTAGTACTTTTATTACCTGCTTAAATACAAAGTTGGTATAGCAAGTGACATATGACAGTTTATTCTCTTGTAGTGTTCCAGACAATATTAAACAAGTTAATTCTGTTGTCTGTGTTTTGCAGTTTATTTCAACAAACAACATTTTGAACATGTTAAAAAGAAAATGTTCAGAAAATTCACAAACAAAGCAAAAAACGAAAAAAGAAATGACTTTTTCAAACAGTGTTCTCCAAGCACTTAATATTCTCTTGAGACTGACACTTGTGATAATGTTGTAAGTAAAAATTGTGCCTTATGAAGGAAAGCAGCAGAGTTTTGTAGCAGTTTTGTTGTGGTTGATGTTGTTTTGACTTCTTGTTAAATCTACTGAAGAGATAAAAATTATTAAGTTATTAATAATACATGTACTTGGTTTTCATGATTTTTCCCCTTTACACTAAAATAAATCTTTGCAATTATAGTGGTGTGGTATTGAAACATCAACACAAAAAAAATCAGACTTGGGGCACTTTCTAAAATGCGTTAAGTTTTGGCCGAGTAAGGTTTTACATTTGAGCAACAATAAAATAGTGGGATCATAATGGGCATTATTTCCACCAGATGACCTCATATTTGCTCTGAATTAATAGAATCTCATATATATTGTGTTTTAGTGCGTTTTAAAACACATTTAAATACGTTTATTGACACTATAAATTGGATCTTAGAAGTTCAGGCTCAGGATTTTTTCTCACTTTAAGCCCTGAATAGTAATAATTCCTTGCATTCCAATAGGATCCTTGCACCGTTGGTGCTCAGACCCTAAATATATTTACTAGTGATTGTGAGTTGCACAAAAGTGAAGAACATAGTTTAATCCTGTGAATCAGTCCAAACTGGAATGTAATGTCAGAAATTCATGAAGACTGTTTTTGCTTTAATATGGTAGCTTTGAAAAACATTTGTGCAAATGCATAGAATGATTTCATTTTGGTTTATGTGTGTTTGTGTGGAAGGAACTCCTGTTGAAGCAGGGTAATGTGGAGCAGACTCCTGTGGCCTTTCTGAACCAAGAAAGCTCTGATGACAGACTGCTGGTCATCATTAAGAACAAAGACATAGCTGGACACATACACAAGGTATTTAACGATTACCTCTACTGTTTCCCTTCTTGACTACCAGTAGTGTGTGTGTGTGTGTGTGTGTGTGTGTGTGTGTGTGTGTGTGTGTGTGTGTGTGTGTGTGTGTGTGTTGGCAAAAAAAATACATGTTTTATTTGAAGACTTCATAATATTTGTTGAACAAATTTTGTTGAAGAAATTTCACTTTCAGTCCTTGGAAGTTTGCTGTAGTGGGGTGTTTTAGTATTCTGACATACGGTGGACTGACCAACGCAGAGCATGAGTCTGTGAAGGGAAGCTGACAGAACATTTGCATAGTCCACACTTTATAGGGATGGTCAGAGAGAAAGAAGGGCCGTATGTAAATACAACGTTCAGTAGTGGTTAATTTGCATATGGTTGCCAATCAGTAACAGAGGGTAAGACAACAGAACAAAGAGTAATTGAATCAAGAGATCTGGGAAACTGTTGTAAATAGCAAATGTGTGACAACAGAAGGTAAGAGAGGGATCTGACAGACAGTAAGAGATAACAAAACATGAAAGAAGTGTGGATAACTGTGGGAAATGGAATGACTGGGTGACACTAGAAGGTATCTGTAGCAAAAGGTGTGCTATTTTCTTCATCATGATGAAGTTCAGGTCTAAAAGCCACCTGGTTGGCGTGTTAGGCCTCTGATCTTCTTGTGTTGTGGACTGTGTGATCTCTGCAGGTTAACTGCTCTGTAGATGCATGGTCTAGTTCAGTACTTCCCTTTCAGGTCCACGGTGGGTTGAATGTATACTATGTGACCTAACAGGTGGACTGCAATCTAATCTCTTTTGAGCCTTTTTGGAGCATCTTTGTCCCAGTAGATGCTCTTTTGTATTAAACAAAAATGTATGTTTCTTTGGTTTGATCCAGAAGTGGTGCCACCTTTCTTACAACAAGGTGTAGACAAACAGATGTGTAGACTGTTACATACTGCTGTCATATACTGCTGCAAGCACAAGTCAGACATACAGTGCCTTGTGAAAGTATTCGGCCCCCTTGAACTTTTCAACCTTTCGCCACATTTCAGGCTTCAAACATAAAGATATAAAATTCTAATTTTTTGTCAAGAATCAACAACAAGTGGGACACAATCGTGAAGTGGAACGAAATTTATTGGATATTTTAAACTTTTTAACAAATAAAAACCTGAAAAGTGGGGCGTGCAATATTATTCGGGCCCCTTGCATTAATACGTTGTAGCGCCACCTTTTGCTGCAATTACAGCTGCAAGTCGCTTGGGGTATGTCTATCAGTTTTGCACATCAAGAGACTGAAATTCTTGCTCATTCTTCCTTGCAAAACAGCTCGAGCTCAGTGAGGTTGGATGGAGAGCGTTTGTGAACAGCAGTCTTCAGCTCTGCCCACAGATTCTCCATTGGATTCAGGTCTGGACTTTGACTTGGCCATTCTAACACCTGGATACGTTTATTTGTCAACCATTCCATTGTAGATTTGGCTTTATGTTTTGGATCATTGTCCTGTTGGAAGATAAATCTCCGTCCCAGTCTCAGGTCTTTTGCAGACTCCAACAGGTTTTCTTCCAGAATGCTCCTGTATTTGGCTCCATTCATCTTCCCATCAGTTTGAACCATCTTCCCTGTCCCTGCTGAAGAAAAGCAGGCCCAAACCATGAGGCTGCCACCACCATGTTTGACAGTGGGGATGGTGTGTTCAGGGTGATGAGCTGTGTTGCTTTTACACCAAACATATCGTTTTGCATTGTGGCCAAAAAGTTGGATTTTGGTTTCATCTGACCAGAGCACCTTCTTCCACATGTTTGCTGTGTCTCCCAGGTGGCTTGTGGCAAACTTCAAACAAGACTTTTTATGGATATCTTTGAGAAATGGCTTTCTTCTTGCCACTCTTCCATAAAGGCCAGATTTGTGCAGTGTACGACTGATTGTTGTCCTATGGACAGACTCTCCCACCTCAGCTGTAGATCTCTGCAGTTCATCCAGAGTGATCATGGGCCTCTTGGCTGCATCTATTCAATTCAATTCAATTCAATTCAATTTTATTTATATAGCGTCAATTACAGTCAAATCGTCTCAAGACGCTTTACAGAACCCATATGCCTGACCCCCAGAGCAAGCCCAAAGGCGACAGTGGCAAGGAAAAACACCCTTTTAACAGGGAAGAAACCTCGAGCAGAACCCGGCTCTAAATAGGGGGGACCCATCTGCCTGCTGGCCGGGCGGGTTGAGAAGGACAGAAGAGGGCAAGGGGGAGGGATGGGAGAAGAGGGAGGGGTGAGAAAGCAAGGAAAACACAACACACATTTGAATACATGCATGACAGGATATGTGACACAGACAAAGTATAAGCTAACACTGAAAACTGACTCATAGTTTACTCTTATGATGTACGGCTCTGACATTAAACATACTCCTTATATAGCTAGCAGTAAAATTCAAACAGTATGTAAGTTAGCATAACAGTATATTGAAGGCGATGCAGAGTTGACTCGTGGAAAAAGGGAATTGGAAGCAGAGGGCTGGTGGAAGGTCAGCAACAGCATCCCACAGTGGACATGGTGGAGACTGGACCAGCTGGTGGAACATCGACCGCAGATCTGAAGCATCCAGCTCTGGGACCAGGGACACTCGGAGAAATAGCACAGGGGGAAACAGAGTGAATGTACTGCAATAACGGTATACATATTAAATGTAAAGGTAGATAGAGAAGGGCTCAGTGCGTCAAGAAAAGTCCCCCAGCAGCCTATAGGCCTATAGCAGCATGACTAGAGGCAGAACGAAGGGACGTCCAAGAGGGGGTCAGCTGTGCAAATGAAGACACAAGCCGAACCCCTGTGGGTCACCCAGTCAGCCCCAACTATAAGATTTGTCAAAAAGGAACGTTTTAAGCCTGGTCTTAAAAATAGAGAGGGTGTCTGCCTCCCGAACCCAAACTGGGAGCAGGTTCCACAGGAGAGGCGCCTGATAACTGAAGGCTCTGCCTCCCATTCTACTTTTAGAAATTCTAGGAACAACAAGTAAGCCTGCAGTTTGAGAGCGAAGAGTTCTACTAGGATAATAAGGTACTATCAGATCTTTAAGATATGATGGAGATTGGTTATTAAGAGCTTTATATGTCAGAAGAAGGATTTTAAATTCTATTCTGGATTTAACAGGAAGCCAGTGAAGAGAAGCAAGTATAGGGGAAATATGATCTCTTTTGCTAACTCCTGTCAGTACTCTCGCAGCAGCGTTTTGGATCAACTGTAGATGTTTGAGAGAGCTATTTGGACAACCCGATAATAAGGAATTGCAATAGTCAAGCCTGGAAGTAACAAAAGCATGAACTAATTTTTCTGCATCACTCTGAGACAGAATGTTCCTGATTTTTACAATATTACGCAGGTGAAAAAAGGAAGTCCTACAGACTTGCTTTATGTGTGAGTTAAAGGACATGTCCTGGTCAAAAATAACTCCAAGATTCCTCACAGTAGTACTGGAGGCCAATGTGATGCCATCCAGAGTAACTATTTGCTTTGAAAGCGAGTTTCTAAGATGTTTGGGGCCAAATACAATGACTTCAGTTTTGTCTGAATTTAGCAGTAGGAAGTTAAAAGTCATCCAGGTTTTAATGTCCTTAAGACAATCTTGCAGTCTAGCTAACTGATCAGTTTCATCTGGCTTCATAGATAAATACAATTGTGTGTCATCTGCATAACAATGGAAGTTAATACAATGCTTCCTAATAATATTGCCTAAAGGAAGCATGTATAATGTGAAAAGTATCGGTCCTAAGACAGAACCCTGAGGAACTCCGTGATTAACTTTAGTCTGCTCAGAAGAGTTATTGTTGACATGCACAAACTGGAACCTATCTGATAAGTAGGATTTAAACCAATCCAGTGCTGTCCCTTTAATGCCAATTGAATATTCTAGACGCTGTAATAAAATTTTGTGGTCGATTGTGTCAAACGCTGCACTAAGATCTAACAAAACAAGTATAGAGACTAGTCCATTATCTGATGCTATGAGAAGGTCATTAGTAACTTTCACTAGAGCTGTTTCTGTGCTATGATGCACTCTGAAGCCTGACTGAAACATTTCAAACAAATTATTCCTTTGTAGGTGTTCACACAATTGATTTGCAACTGTTCTTTCCAGAATTTTAGAGAGAAATGGTAGGTTGGATATCGGTCTATAGTTAGCTAACACATCTGGATCTAAAGTGGGCTTTTTAAGCAAAGGTTTGATGACAGCAACCTTAAAAGCCTGTGGTACATAGCCTGTTACTAGAGAGAGATTAATCAGATCTAACATTGAAGAATTAATTAAAGGTAAAATCTCCTTGAAGAGTCTAGTTGGGATAGGATCTAAAAGACATGTTGATGGTTTGGATGTAGAAACTGTTGAAATTAGTTCAGAGAGACATATAGGAGTGAAGAATTCTAAAGATTCATCAGGTCTAACAGCCAATTCAAAAGCATCTGTGACATTTGTAGGAAGGGCCAGATTAATTTTATCTCTAATCAGAACTATTTTATGCGTAAAGAAGCTCATGAAGTCGTTACTGGTTAAAACTAAAGGAATACAAGGTTCAACAGAGCTCTGACTCTTTGTCAGCCTGGCTACAGTGCTAAAGAGAAACCTAGGGTTGTTCTTGTTCTCATCTATTAAAGATGAATAATAAGTTGTCCTGGCATTACGAAGAGCTTTTTTATAGATTACTAGACTATTTCTGATCATCTCTGATCAGTCTTCTCCTTGTTCCAGGTGAAAGTTTAGAGGGATGGCCGGGTCTTGGTAGATTTGCAGTGGTCTGATACTCCTTCCATTTCAATATGATTGCTTGCACAGTGCTCCTTGAGATGTTTAAAGCTTGGGAAATCTTTTTGTATCCAAATCCGGCTTTAAACTTCTCCACAACAGTATCTGGGACCTGCCTGGTGTGTTCCTTGGTCTTCATGATGCTCTCTGCACTTTAAACAGAACCCTGAGACTATCACAGAGCAGGTGCATTTATACGGAGACTTGATTACACACAGGTGGATTCTATTTATCATCATCAGTCATTTAGGACAACAATGGATCATTCAGAGATCCTCACTGAACTTCTGGAGTGAGTTTGCTGCACTGAAAGTAAAGGGGCCGAATAATATTGCACACCCCACTTTTCAGTTTTTTATTTGTTAAAAAAGTATAAAATATCCAATAAATTTCGTTCCACTTCACGATTGTGTCCCAATTGTTGTTGATTCTTGACAAAAAATTAAAATTTTATATCTTTATGTTTGAAGCCTGAAATGTGGCGAAAGGTTGAAAAGTTCAAGGGGGCCGAATACTTTCACAAGGCACTGTATAATGTTCAAACTGTTCTGTACACTTGTACCGTGTTGATGCCAGATCCCAGGCTTGGTGTCTCTGAAGCGACACTCCTCTGTGGTGTTTCTGGGAATCGATACATTGGACGACATCAGGAACAACAGCTACAACGAGCTTTTTGTTTCTGGAGGTTGCATCGTCTCAGATGACTTTGTGCTCAATCCAGATTTCATCACTCACGGTAGGTCAGGATTTACAATCCAGAGTCTTTGTTCTGTCATCTGAAAGATTTATGCACATTTTTTAACTTTACTTAGTCTGTTCATACTTTATTTATTGAGAAAATTCTATTTTTATGAAATTCAATAAAATGTTTCCACAATTTGTCTTAAATGATGAGACAAACTCATGAACACTGTATTTATTGCGTTGTGTTGTTCTGCAGAGCAACTAGCTACACTGCTGATGTTCCTGGAAAAGCACAATTCCACAGAAAGTGTTTGGAGGTGGAAGGTTCACTGCAAGACCCACAAAAGACTGAAAGAACAAGCCAGGTACTGATTCTGCATTATACCACAACAGACCCAAGGTGAAGCTGTAGTACTTGAAATGACACGTCACTGAATCGTTACTTCTAGCTTGGCTGACGACGACATTCTTCTGCATGGTTTGTCTCTTCTGATTTACAGGCTTATGGTGGAATCACATCATATTATTTTCAGAATTTGTAAAGAAAAAGAAACATTCCTCACTCATTCTGTGTCTGTGCTACTTTGTGCTTTAGTAGTTCATATATATATCGTCATATTAGTATTTGAGAGAAGAAGCATGAATGCCATAGAACATCAGCAGTGCCAATATACAAGCACTAGTAGATGTGTCACCCTCACTGGTTTCTTACTACGTCCTATTTTTTAAAATTCAACCTTTGAAATCCCAAGAAGCTCCCATTTTTATGTGACATGCAACTGGATCTGTTTTATTTCTAATTTCTTAAATTCTGTATGCTGTTGCTAAACATGAATTGTAATGATATGCAGATCTGTCCAGAATTGTGTGTAATGTAATATGTCAGTTGTGGATTTACATTCACACACAGGCAAAGCTGAAGTTCTCCCCAAACAAACCATAAAATAAAGCCACCACAGGCTTAAACACCATATGCAGCTGATGATAGTCGTGAACAGCAAAGCCCAAACTACTTTATTTTTCTCCCACTAATGAATAACTTTAATTGTAGGCCAACAGAAATTCCTACAGAAACGTGTACGCTGTACTCCTGCAGTTTGAATGTAGATCAAACAGTTTCATTTGTGTGTGTGTGTGTGTGTGTGTGTGTGTGTGTGTGTGTGTGTGTGTGTGTGTGTGTGTGTGTGTGTGTGTGTGTGTGTGTGTGTGTGTGTGTGTGTGTGTGTGTTTGGTGGTTGTCAGGTTCCGGAGAGAAGCAGCCAGCCTACTGGACATGCTGTCAGCCTATCAGAAGCGTCAAATTGTGGAGTTCCTCCCGTATCATAAGTGCGACATGATGAACCATCAGTCACCCGACCTGGACTGTCTCATCGAGCTTCAGGCCCGATACACACAGTACCGACACACAATCTTCCTCACTGGTTCGTACACGTCAGCAGCACTGACACTCCAGGCTTAAAAAATGACAGTTTAAAAAACATTTTGACAGAGTATTTGTGTTTAACGTAGCTCCCTTCAACACTCTTTTTCTGCACTCAGAGCATCATATTGAGAAGTTTTTCGCCTACTCCAGCGGGGGCATCATTGTGTCCAACGTCGAAGAGATTCTGCACAACTTCACCAGGATGGTTGGTTGCCATAACATCAAGGACAAGCAGCCGCTCATAGATGATCTGCTCTCTCCCAAAGGTCAGCCATGGCAGTTCTATGTCTCTGTCTTTTTCATTAAGAATAAATGAAGATGCTCTTAAAATGTACCCTACATGAACCACTTTCGCCTACTAACAGTATGAGTGACTATGTTTTGAGTTGAAAGACGCTAACATCCTGATGGTAAGTCTTTATTCTGTGGCTACCATCTGACTTCAGCCCGTTAACATTCTAACATTTGCAAATGAACCATAAACATTTTTGTTACTGTTTGGTCATAACCAAAGTGCTGAACATTGGGATATTACTTATTTATAATTCAACGATTATTGTAGTAAATACTTTAATTGAATTAAAATACAATAACCAGTAAGGCAAAAGATGTGAGACATATGTTACCGGCCAAACGTTTTAGAACACCCACATTTTCCAGTTTTCTTATTGAGATTTACTGTATTACGTGGCTGCACCAGCAGATGGAGCCTCTTACTGTTTGGCAGTTTACAGGTTTGTTTGCTGACCCTCTGTGAGAATCCATTAAATGAGCGCTCCTTCCTGCTGTCTAATTGCTCAGTGTGGCAGTTTGTAGAACCACAGACTAAAAAGTAAGTGCAGGTGTTTTACTGTTTGACTCAGGCTGGGAGCTGAGTGTCAACAGAGAGCAGCTGTAGCTACTGCAGTGGTGGAGGGGATGGACAACACTGCACTGAGTAGAAATCTATTTTAGAGGTGGCAGTTAATTCTGGACAGATTTCCTGCACTGCTGAAGTTGCTGCAGCAGTGTTTGTGGATATATGTTCCAGCTGAGCAGCTGTTTTCAGCACCTGGACTGACCATAAGTACAGTGAATAAGTTGGTCCGTCATCTAGATCAGCTATGAGGATTATTTTAATGTCCCACCACTGTGAGAAGATCATTAACGTTACAGGTTAATGACTGTTGAAGACTGCATCTCATTTGCTGTGTATCCTGGTAATTAGTTTATATGTATAAGCACGTTGATTTTGCAGAGAACATTGAGTAGTTACAGTGGTTTTATCAGCAGATGGACAGTTATCCTCTGTATATCTTTCATCTCACAAAGGAATCTCTTATTTATTGTTAATGTGACTCCTCTCTTCTACTGTCTCTCCTCGTGTTCTGCTGTCTTTTCTGTCTCTCCGAGTTCTGCTCTCTCCACTTACATTCTGCTGTCTCTCCTTCTGTGTCGCTGCCTCTCAGAGTTCTACTGTCAGAGTATGGGTTCTACTCAGTGTTCCCGTCTGTCCTCAGGTCACATCAGGCAGCTCAGTCATGGGAGCTCTGTGTCAGGTTCTGAACGTTCTCCCTCCATCTTCCCGGAGCAAATCCCCTCCCTGTCCTCCGTCCATCAACCCCAGCACGTCCTCCCACAGCCCAGCTCCAGCCTCCCCTCTCATCCCCATCTCTCCGATCAGCTCGTCCCAGACTCCTCCTGTCGGGATGGGGTGCAGCCTCCTTCAGATAAAGACTGTGAGGTTCTCCGACAGGCCATTTCACAGTTGCGTGCAGAGCGCGAGTCACAGCTAAAACAGCTTCAACATCAGCAGCACCTGCTGGAGCTGCAGGCGGAGCTGAGCATTAACCCGATCAAGTGCTTTACTGGCACGCCGACTGGTGCAGGCAGCGATCCCACCATTCCTCCTGATGAAAGACGTTCTGATGACTCCGTCCAGCTCACTCCTGGCAGGGCGGTGGCAGCCACTCTGGACTTAATTCACTCCACGTTGCAGTCAGAGCTGGGGGAGGAGAGACAGGAGGCTCCACCAGAGGGGCCCCGAGGAGAAGCAGAGGATGGAGATCAGAGAGCTGGAAATAGTGATACATCTACCCTGTCCTCCAGTCACATGGCAATCACGGTGATAGGAGCAAGTAACCGGACTGACTCAGCCAATCAGAGGAGAGATGCAGGAGCAGATCAGCGAGGAGAACCTGCATTTTCCAAAGCAGCTCAGCAAGGAGCATCGACCTGCAGCACAGCTGGTTCTGCAGACGGCGGCAGATTGAGGTCAGTTTTACTGGTTTGGTCAGAATTATGATGGAATCTGTAACATTTTACCCAAAAGGACCCATGGTGGCTGCACAGTGGTGTGGTGGTTAGCACTTTCTCCTTACAGCTGGAAGATCCCCGGTTTGTGTCCAGCTCTTGCTAGGATTTTTCTGTGTTTACAGGGCTCCAGACTAACTTTTTCCTAGGAGCACAGTGGCCCCTAACTTGAAATTTTAGGAGCGCAAGCAGTAAATTTAGGGGCGCACACCAAAATCGACTTGCAAAGTAAATATTCACATTCCCTCTCATTTTCACTGTGTTACTGATAAATGCTTGCAAAATAAATGCAGAAACTATGTTTTCAATTCACATTTTATTGTGCAGCAGTCGACACAACAAGAAAAGCACTCAAGGAGCGCAGTACTCCACCAAAGCTGCTCAGTTGATGTACAATTTCCGACGGATGAAATCTTTATGCACGTTATGTATTTATACCGAATCATGTGTAAATTACTCTTAGATCAGTTCATCAATTTTGGAAAGCCTTTGTTTTGCTTGTGTTAAAATAACCGTTCCCTCCAGGCTTTTATTTTGAAGGCGTATTCTTAATGCTACGGGCTTTTATTTTGTAACTATTCCAGGAACACAGGACATGTTTCACTAAGAAGAGGTTTCTTGACATGACGAAGACGCTGCCGAAAAGTCTGAAAATTCACATAAAGATGAAAGAAAACGGTTACACGCTGTTGCTGTCTAGCAAAGGATGTGTCTAAACTTAGAAGCAGCTGGAATCGGGACAAGAATGTTCAAAATAGGTAGTTGCTAGAGGTACGGACCCGTACTTTCCATTTGACAATCAGATACGCGAGATCTGGTCACGTGACTCCCGGTAGATGCTGGAGGTACGGACCCGTAGCATCGGTACTAGAGGTACGGACCCTAAACCTGACCCTAACACTAACCCTAACCTTAACCTTTGCTTACCTTTCAACAGTTTGCAGTGGTTAGCAGCTTCTTGACTCGCGAGACTCGCGTACAGGTCCGTATCTGTCTGGCAAATGGAAAGTGCCGTATCCGTAGCTCACAGGCTATGGGTACGGGTCCGTATCTGTAGACACTACCTTCAAAATAAGGCTGAACGTAAATAAAGGCTTTGTGAATCATCAGAAGCTTCACCGTCATTCGCATAGATCTTCATATCTATGGTCAGTCGTCCCCGGCTCTCACACACATTGGCCCGACTTCTTCTTTGGTGTTCGTCTTCTTTCTTCTTCTTTTGGAGTTAATGTCGGTTGGTAAACCAGCTCATTTGTACATTACTGTGTACTGGGCTGAAGTGTGGAGCAGAAGTTTGTAAGCAACAAAAAAATATTCAATAGTAGTTTAAAAAGTCGGCAAATTTACTGGTCGCACATGCGTGAGTAGATGAAAAATGTACTCGCACTCGCTCAAATTTTGGTTGCAAAATGCGACCATTTAGTCGCAGTCTGGAGCCCTGGTTTAGTTTGCATGTTCTCCTGTACATGTGTGGCTTTTCTCTAGGTTCTCAGCTTCCTCCCACAGTCCAGAAACATGCTGAGGTTAACTGGTGATTCTAAATTGTCTGTAGGTGTGAATGTGAGTGTGATTGTTTGTCTCTATGTGTAGCCCTGTGATAGACTGTTACCTGTCCAGGTGTCCCCTGTCTTCACCCCAAGTCACCTGTTGTAGACTCCAGCAACCCGCGAGTCGCGAGCCTAATGAGGATTGAGCGATGGATGGATGGATGGATGGATGGATGGATGGATGGATGGACACAGGTGTCACACACTCATTAAATCTGCTGGAAAGTTCCTAATAGAGCTTTATTCTTGAATTTAACTAATGAGGTCCCAAAGTAACGACTAGTTAACATACTGGTGAAGTCATGTGTTTGTATGTGAATAGCTGTCACTGTGACATCACTTCCGAAATGGTGGATGCGTGGTGAGCACATGGGAGAGAGCTTGCTAGCTTTTTTTTTTTTTTGTAGGTATACAACCAATCAGCGCAACAAATAGGCTGACGTAGTTCCTAGAGCGCCGGAAATCAGAGGATGCGGGAGTTTGGTGAAGCCTTATTTATACAGTCAATGGGTGAAGCTCAAGTATATTACAGACATGTTAACAGAAATCTTTAAGGGCGGTGGCCAAAGCCGAGTCGAAAGATAACTGTTTATTGTGCGCAGCCATCTTCTTGTCTATCCTTGTTTCTATGGTTGTTTCCGGTTGTTTCTGTCAGAATCGTCCCGCCTCTGTCGTCACTTAGTTACGCCCGCCTTCTGACTCTACACTTCATAGTGATTCGTCGCCCAGTTTTAGGAGCATCCAACCTCGAGGCTTACCGAGGGTAACTAGACCCACCCTGGCAGAGAATTAAATTCGTTGCCGTGGGTTGTCTAGCGCGGCTAGGCTATGCAACCACCACTCTCTGTGCGAAATATGATGTACATCTTTGCTTCACTGAGGAAAGAAATGGTTTCAAATGAGACCATACAGCCTAGACCAGGGGTCACTAACTGGCGGGCTGCGGTCCGGATCTGGACTCAGACGCTGTCATATACTAGACCCTCCAGAAAAACTTGATTATGCGATCGCATGAATTCCCGCATTAATCACCAAAATGCCGCTGATTATGCGGGGGTCAATTATTTCCCAAAAGGCCACATAATGCGCATAATTCCCGCAAGAATGTAACATTTCCACAAAAAAAAAGAGAAATATGCAGGTCCCGCTTGATTTCAAAATTTCCGCATAAAATGAGTAAACTATAACCAAAATAAATGGAGTTGTGAGTGAGTTTTTATGACGCCCGGCCTGACGTCATCAGTTCGCACATTCACACACACACTGGAAGCATGAGCTGATGCGGAACGCGGCGCCAGTGTTGCCAACTTAGCGACTTTCTCGCTAAATCTAGCGACTTTCCAAAGCGTCCAAGCAACTTTTTTTTGTCAAAAGCGACTAGCCACAAATCTAGCGACTTTTTCTGCCGTTTTGGAGACAGGAAAACTCGGATCATTCTGCAGTTACTGTCCTCAACAAGCAGCAGGTGCTGCTGTGAGCTTCTCCCCCTCCCAGAGCACAGGCTGTCAGTCCAGTAACCCTGCAGCAGTCCCAGTGTCTGATTAGAGGATACATCCCTCCGTGGCCAGACGGCAGGTGAATTGCGCATCTTTTTGCATATTTCACAACTATTCGCATACTTTGCAACTTTCTGCAATTTCCCCGCATAAAATGGCATAAAAACCCCGCATATTTATTCACATAATCAAGGATTTTAGCCCGCGTTTTTCTGGAGGGTCTAATATACAGACCCACACCTGTAATCAGTAAATTGTACAGAGATTTTAAATTTGATGGGTCGCTTCTATTTCACTGGTGCAGCTTTTCCAGAGTTTACGGCATTAGTTATCAGCTCAGGAAACACACAGACCAATTAGGTACAAGTTGTCTGCATTGCAGCCACTAAACATCACAGCACTGCATTCAGAAAACAGTTTAGAGGTGAGGGACAGATGAGAGGAGGACAGACTGTGGTCACATGCTGACCAGGTTTGGCTCAACGTACATCTGTGAGTTAGCTTTCTCAACTATGAACACAATCAAAACTAAATATCGTTCTAGACTGACCAATGAGCTCCAGATGTGTTTGAGAAAAGTTCTGCTCTTCACTCTCTCTGTTCACATCATCAGTAGTTGCTTTCTGGTCCATATGTTTATACTGAACTGGGTAAAAAGGCTTTTGTTTCCTCTGCACCCTCTGCCTGATTATGTTGCAGAAATGCTGGAAACTAACTGAGTTCATCTCATTGAGTGCTTTTAAATCTAAACTGCAAAATTTTGAAGCTGTTTCCACAACATGCACTTGTTTTTCATAACTTCATTGCAAATTTATGTAATTTTTTTTGTGTGTTTTTGTTTGCATTTTAACTGTACTTTTATATCCGTGCTCTGTATTTGCTGCTCTCCGTCTTTACCAGGACTCCCTTGAAAAAGAGGTTCTTAATCTCAGCGGGATGTTTCCTAGTTTAATAAAGGTTAAATATAATTTAAAAAATAGAATAAAGGTGTCTGAAGAAAGAGAACACTCAACACTACGTCTCCACTAGATCCGGCAATTCCCCGCATCCCATTCATTGTCTATGTGAAACGCACTGTGTTGCATGCTGGTCCGGTTGCGGTGCGTCTCCCTGCAGCTCATTTGCATAAAATAGAGTCTACTTCTGCTTCATGCAAATTGAACGTGGCATGCAGAGGTCCGACACGCGCCACGTTGGACTTTGGTCAAACGTGTAAACTAGCCGTGGTTGAGCTAAAACCAGGACAGATTCAGCTGCTCACAGATTATTTCTCACCTCAAACTTTCAGAAATACTTTTGCAGAACTATTTTCATAATAAAACAGAAAGCAGGCATTTTGAGATGCGGCGCGTTTACACATGGGGAAAAACGCATCTAGTGGACATGTAGCACGTAGCTGCTGTTTGTAATCTCAGCTCCACAGTGTTTGCTCTCAGTGACCCTCTTCTTGTTTGCTTCTTGCAGCGGCACACCATCAGGCCAGGAGCAGCCGGTCAGAGCAGACAAAGCACCGCTGGGCAGCAGCACCACGGTAACAGACCAGGACCCGAGTCCTGCTGTGCCTCAGCCACAACCAATCCAGCGGCATGTGAGCAAACAGCAGCTTAATGTGTCCCACCCTCCTCACAGCCAGCATCGAGGCTTCCTGCATGCCCCCCTACTGCCCCGACTCAGCCAGCCTTTCTCCCCGGGCCCTATGCTGGGGCCCTTGACTGCCCTGGGAGGGATAAGGGGCATCCTGGGGCCCCCGCCCATATGGCCTGGTGGTTTAGGCCCCACAGGCGCTGCTGCCCTGGTGTGGGGATTCCAGCAGACCGGCAGGGACTTCAGCAGCCCTGGCCTGCTGGGAGGATACCACGGCCCTGCAGGTCAGGGCGGCAGCCGGTTCAGAGGGGGGCAGAGAGGAGGGGGTTTTAACGGCATGTAAGAGTAGCTTTAACTACAACACGAGCCTCCCCCTGCTGTTCAGGTAGGAAACTGAAAACATCCCAGAAACAAACAGGTGCCCCTTATTCCTCATCAGTAAACCAGGAGGACGTCCTTCAGGGTTCAGCAGCCGGAACACAGACTCACTGCTTTTATGGTCGTCTTTTTGCTTTTTGCTTTTTTTTTTATCCTGACAGTTGGGAAATACCAGAAGAGTCTTTGTGTTTAAGTAAATAAATAAAACTGGAGTCAAAGCAGCTTTAATTAAAACAAAACTCGCTGATGTCAAGCAGCTGTCAAACAAAACAAAACGATTTAATTTACACAGAGAGAGAGAGAGATCCTCCATTAAAGTTAAATTATCCCTAACCAGAGTGTGTGTTAATTCACTCCTCTGTATGTGGTTTCAGTCTGGACCTAAAGGTCATTTTTTCTGATTACAAATGCCTTTCAAAGCAGTAAAAAACAGTAATCCTGCTGTGGTTTGTAGAAAAGAGTCAAAAAGATGTAGACGACATTTATGCACCTGCAAAAATGGAACCCTGAAGCATGCTGGGTCTCAGTGGAAGCCTGTTTACTGCTGGCCTTTAGAACGGTGAAGAGCAAAACCCTGTCGCAGCTTTGGAACTTACATGATGGACAAAAACAACTTGAGACAGCACAAACAAGGTTTTCTGACCCAAAAAGAAGATCTTGCGGATGAATGTAGGTCCCAGTTCAGGAGCCTCTGTGTTTCCAGTAGGACTGCTCTGAGACAGAGGTGGAATCCCAACTCCCAGCTTCCTTAAACACAACTCCACTTTGAAGGTTTTGGTTTTGACTGACAGTAAAAGAAGAAAAAAGAAGTCACTTTCTTTGTTTTAGACACAAACAACGTTTTCTTGGAGTGGTTTTAGTCCTGAGGATCGTTTCTCCACTGACGTAACGAGTTGCTTGTTTGTGAAAACCAGTAAAACTGGAAGAACTTGAAACAAAACATCTGTAATGGAACCAGACAGACTGCCTTAGACGTCTTCCAGCTGTTCATATCTTGTACAAACCATTTTTTGTACTGATTGTGTTGTTTGCCAACCCAGAGCTGTTTGTGTTGAGTTGCTGTTGTATGTAGGAAAAGATTCTGTAACGGACTGGTTTTAACTTAAAACTCATTTTTATGTTGTTGTTTTTTTACATAAAGTTTTTTGTAATAAATCTGCCTGCAGAAACCAGTGATTGGGCCTCGAGATTTTCTCTTTGGAGCTACGACTGTCAGCAACTACATTTGGATTTATTGTAATCTGAGTTTCCAAAGCTTTGGTCATCATCTGTGAGAAAACCTCAGAGCACACTTGTTTTGTTATTTATGATATTCCAAAATACACAGAGTTCTGAAAGACCATCAGCCACCGACCGGTGAAGTAAATAACATCCTTTATTTTATCCTAGTACAGTTCTTTTATTTTTTTACGGATGTTTTTGGCCTTTATTGTAGATGACAGTGGAGAAAGAGTCGGGAAATGTGGGGAGAAGAGTGAGGGATGAACCTGCAGCAAATGGCCATGAGTTGGACTGGAACGATGGATGCTGTATCACGGACTACAGCTCCTGTTTATGGGCCACCTGTTCAACCAGCTGAGCTACCAGAGCCGACAGTACAGTTCTGGCCTGGTGTTCCTCTGGCACATACAGTCATGGAAAAAATGATTAGACCACCCTTGTTTTCTTCAATTTCTTGTTCATTTTAATGCCTGGTACAACCAAAGGTGCATTTCTTTGGACAAATATCATGACAACAACAAAATATCTCAAGAGTTTAACTTCAAAGCTGATATCAGACATTATTTCTCTTGATAATAATTATAGTAACTTCATTTCTTCCATCAGTAGCTATGGCATTGTTCTGATAAAAAACAGCTTTTAGGATTCGATGTTTCCTTTTCTGTCTGTTTAGTCTCATGATCCACACAGGACTTAGTACTGATTCAGAACTATTGTTTCTGATGACTCTTCATGTTCTCCACCAGCTTCTTATCACAGCAGCCCATTCCTGTTGCACTAATTCTACCGAATCTGCTTTGTTTCTGTGCTTGTGGTTCTCCATTTTGTGTTTGATGGTTTCCCACAGGTTTTCAGTTGGAGTTAGATCTGGTGATTGAGCAGCCAAGGCATGGTTCCAATGTTCTGGTTCTCCATCCAGGCTTTAACTGACCTTGTCTTGTTGGAAAATCCAGTCATTGGAGATGTCAGGATGGATTCTTGGATTGTTATTGAGGAACCACACAGGAAGTAATGAAGACTCAAAACTCAAAAATATTCGTTTAAGAATATTTAGGCAAAGGATAATCAGAAATGCATGCATGCAGATTCTCATTTGATCTAGCTGACAGCAGTTAACTAATCAAAGAAAAGTTCTGCGTGTAGCTTTTCACAAGATGAGAATGCCTAACTTAACGCTATAGAGTTTTTTTTTAATGGAAATGTGCGACTATCTGATTGGCCTAAGTTAAGCAGTCCCTCCAGCAAATTTTGCACGGCCTTGCAATTTTGTCCAATCACCGCAACTTTCCCGCAATTTTGGCCCGCCTCCCGTGAGTTCCACCAATCATAGCAGCTCCTAGCGCAAACGTAATGCACGTACATCACCGAATTCACTTCCTGTTTATGGTTTGAAGATGCAGACATGTGCGATACTAATGTCTCTCATTTAACAACAAAAATTGCTGCTGAAGACCGTGATAAACAATTAATTCACTGATGTTCTTCACCAAAGTGGAGCTAAACTGTTTACAACCGTGCAATACTGTGGTGGAATACAAAAAGAAAAAAATCATCGATTGATACACACTTCTTTTTAAACATGAAACATATTAAAACGGCTGAAATGAGCGGACAACAGACCAGACCATTCACCATGATGGAAACTGTTGCATCCAGATCCGTTAGAGCACTGAAAGAATGAAGGTAAATTAGATTATTTATTCCACCAAAGAACACGGCGGAGTTATGTGATGATCAGTGTGTATGAATCCTTCCTCTGTTACCCACATCACTCAAAAACAGACTCAAGGATTTAAATGAAGTTTTCAGGGTCGGTCAGAAATGACACAAGGACCAAATGATTAGACTTCAGCAGTGATACGGCTTCAAGTTTGGATCCACGGATTTGTTAAGGATTCATAGTGGCACGGCGTCTGATAGCAGCACGGTAACCATGGCAACAAGTGAACGCTACCTCAGCGGCCTGCTGACGATCACATGATTGTTATCCTCCAACAAATCTACCACTGTGGACGTATTGAAAATGACACAAAGAACAACTGATTAAATTGTGGGGGTGTTTCTGAGTCCCATCAATTCCCATCTCCTGCTACATATTTATGTCACACGATGTATGTGCACATGCAGAACACACACCTGCATTCAGCACAAGGTCAGGTAATGAAGTCTTGGTGGAGTACTGTGCGCTCTTCTTGTTAATTGACGTGACAAGCCGTGAGCGTGTGAACACGTGTGTGTCAGGAAATTAAATTAACTTTTTAAGTCACTGACAGATATGTCCATATATGATTCATTCAATAGTAAATTATCATTTTGTGCCACAAATCTACCAACCACTTGATATTAAACCAGTATCTGGCTGCTGCTAATGTCCCACTGTGGTGTGCCAGCTTTTGTGGAAATGGATTGGAAGGTTAAATAATTAATTTCGGAATAAATATTGTCAATTACAGTGTTGAAACATGTTCTACAAGCTGGAAAAAAATGCAGCTTTTTAGTAATTGTCATTGTCTCCCGCAATTTCATCACAATAAATAAGCTTAAAACATCGCAACTTTTATCGCAATTTTTTAGAAAAGCTGCTGCGAATTCAGGCATTTTCGGCCGCAACAATCATGAAAGACGCCCGTGAAATCCATTAAAGCTGCTGTCCGGAGTTTCCGTTTGTTTTCAATTTATGTATCATTTTTTAACAAAGCTTAAATGTGTTAGTCTAGTTCGATACTATAATATAAAGTTAGTATAACGCGATATGAAAATTTATTCCTGAGCTCCGCCTTCCTCTCATAGACCCCCATGTTATTCCAAAAAGCACCGGTTGCTGCCGACCAATCAAGTTCGAGCTTCAGCTTTGTCATGCTGTCAATCAACGGTTACGCGCACAGCAAGCAAGCCCATGCAGAGGTGGGCGAGCTACGCACTATGCAACTGGGCGCACATTTGTTTTGCTTGTGGAGGAGAGAGCATCAGGGCTCAGCAACTTCCAGAAAAGTTACCAGTCCCACGGCTTGTCAGGCCAAGAGACTGCAGGACGTTTTTTGGCTCGGGGTGCTCGCGTCGCTCCCCAACCACGGCCTCCATAGCCCGCCTGACGGCTTCGTTTATATGCCGTGGTCGGGGTGCTCGCCTCGCTCCCCGACCACGGCCTCCATAGCCCGCCTGACGGCTTCGTTTAGATGCCCGACCTCTGGAGGAAGATGTTGGGGCGTCTGGGACATACTCTTCGTCAGAGGAGTCATGCAATTCTGAACTCTAGATAGAAATAAATAAACAATCTAACACATATACACGCGTAAATGCACTAAGTTTGATTAACAACGTCATCGAGAGGGATACACGAGTGAATCACATATTGAAACTTTACTCGTTAGTCCTAGCAGTTTATGTTATTTTGGTATTAGGACAAGTTAGACTCAATACAGCATTCTAATGTAATTCCTTTATTATTTACTAAATGTACTAAATGCAGAAGAGGGGAAAACAGCAAAACAGGCCATATGCTGCAGCACTCCGGGCACTTCTCTCATGTACTGCGCGCGTGCACAAATAAAGGGGCGAAATCAGAGGGAGGGACGGTGGGACCAACAGCGTTTTGGGAGACGCTGCGATTCAAACTCCGGACAGCAGCTTTAAGCTTCAGCGGCCCGCCCGCGGGACGCTTTGAGATCTGCATAAGCATTTTATTAAATGTCTGAAGCTGCAAATGCGATTATACAAACACGACACACTGATGGAAAGCTTAGATTCTCATGAATACACCGGTATAAACCACTTTCAGATGTGATTACCACAGCGGGTAATATAAACACATTTGTCCAACAAACAACAAAACATTTAAAGGGCACAACTCACGTTTGGATGCTCTTTTACTGGTCAAAGATGAAAATAATCCACAAAAACCGGCCAGAATCCAAGTTTAGGCATCCAGACAAAACTGGCAAGTATAATATTGTTGTGCTTTGTGATCCTACGAGCGTGGGTGGAAAGTACTTCGCACAACAAGGAATCTTGGTTTGCAGCCTTTACTGAACGTCAGCATGGAATACAAGCTTCAACAACACTTTTCGGTCGGGTTGAGGTCTCTGGCTCGGGCACAGACAGCGAGCTAGCATGTCCATGCAGTGTAAGCCGTGAGTACCGTTCAACATCCAACCATTAACTGACACACTCATAAGAGGGTCTCTCTTTTTATCTCTGTGCGCGCTCCCGTGAGTCTGGATAACCAATAAGCAGGCTTTACTCAGCAACACATACACATAACTGTCATAGAACATTAAACATTAACCACTAACTCTGTCCTACACTACCCCCCTCCAGGAGTACTGAGTCCCCTCAGTACAGGTGACTCAAATAGACATGTTCAAAATGTTAAAATGAAATTACAGTCAACTGAAATCACTGTCTTAGTAACTCAAAAATGATTGGAGTTCACTGAAAGTAGACATTCTCAAAATAAACCCTAAAGAAACCAACAGTCTCTTGTAATAACTACTTCCTGTACCTCTCTGGTTTTTGAACTACTCGCCCACTAGAAGTTCTCACAACACCTTCTGGACTGTCACTAGTCACCGGTTCTTCCTCTCGCTGACACGTAGGGGCTCCATGTTGAGAGGCTCCCTCTCGATCATGTGACTTCCAAGAGGCTCCATCCTCTGCCGGATCTTCAGTCATATCTTCTCGTAATGGCAGCTCCGGGACTGTAGAGGCATCCTCTTCAGGTGGCTGCATGGCTGCATCCTGGCACATCTGCAGTACTTGGCTCCGTAGGCACTGAACCCAAACAGGGACCATGTCACAGTTGTATGGCTTAAGTCGATCATGATGCATTATCCGGCTGCGTTTCCTTCCTTTGATCTCATAGAGGACAGGACCTTGGCGTGCAGAAACAATCAGAGGGCCCAGCCAAGGAGCTTGGAGCTTGGGGCTTTGTCCCTTCTTTTTGGTGTCATCTTTTACATACACCAAATCTCCAACATTGTAGGAATGCTCTCCTGCGCGAACATCATAGGTCCTCTTTTGACGTTCTTGTGCCACGCGGAGATGCTCTCTCGCTGTGTTCTGTGCCTCTTTGAGTCCTTCTGTCAGGCTATAGAGGAAATCTGGTGCCTCCACTTGGTCAGATTTTAGCTCTGCAGCCCCAGACCAGATATCTTGTGGCTGATGAACCTCCCGCCCGAACATCAGCCGGTTAGGCGTGAACCCAGTGACTGCATGCTGTGAGCTGCGATAGGCTGAGGTGAGAAGTGGCAGATGCTCGTCCCAATTCTTCTGGTTCTGGTCCACGTAACACCGGATCATCTGCAGCAAGGTCCTGTTGAATCTCTCCGCCTGTCCGTTGGAGGTGGGGTGGTAAGGGGTGGTCCGTGTTTTTGTGATCTGCAGGAGTTTGCACACACTCTTGAACAAGGAGCTCTCAAAATTTCGACCTTGATCGGTGTGTAACTCCAGAGGGGCTCCGAACCGGGCGATAAAGTCATACACAAGCCTCCTGGCTGTGGTCTCTGCCCCTTGATCTGGAACAGGGAAGGCTTCAACCCATCTGGTGAACTGGTCGATGATGATGAGGATGTATTTATTCCCTCTGCTTGATACTGGGAAGGGGCCGAGAATGTCGAGATGGAGACGGTCCAGAGGTGCGCCAGCTTGGTAACTTTGCAGCTTAGCCCTTTTCATTGGTCCCTTTGCTTTGCATGCATTGCAGTGCTGACACCTCCTTATAAACAGACAGATATCCTCACCCATTCCATACCAGTAGTAGCTCTGACGGAGGCGCTCAAGGGTCTTCGCCTCCCCCAGATGACCAGAGTGAAGGGGGTCATGGCAAGCTTGCAGAACCTCTTGTTGCATGGATGCCGGGATTAGTAGCAGTAAGGCTGGGCGTTGTGCTCCTACTCTCTCCCAGGAGTAGTAGAGAACTCCTTGTCTCAGCACGACCTGGGACCAGCAGAGCCAGAATTTTCTCACAGCAGGACTCTCAAGCACTACCTGGTCCTTACTAGGAAGTGTCCCAGATGCTTTCCACATGTGAAGAATGGAGAGGACAGGGTCAGCTTTTTGGAGTTCAGTTAGCTCTTCTGGGCTGACGGACTGTAGCCAGTTGACCACAGGACTCTCTAGCACAGGTGCAGGTGACTGGCTGGTTTCCATCGGCTGAACACTCGTCTGGACACACCTCACTGCTAGCGGTACAACATCATCAACGTCATCCTCAAACCTCGCCCACTGCTCATGAAGTCTCTGACAGTACTTGCAACCTTGACATGGCAGGTCGGCCAGATTTTTTCCAGCTTGGTAACAATCACATTCATTTGAATGTTGTCTGGTTGGTCTGGACATGGCATCCGCGTTGGAGTGTTGGCGGCCTGCACGATGCTCAATGTTGAAGTCATATTGGCTCAACTCTTCCAGCCAGCGGGCCAACTGACCCTCTGGGCATTTAAACCAAAACAGCCAGGTGAGACTGCCGTGATCAGTTCTCAGCAAGAACTTCCTGCCTAGCAGGTAATGACGGAACTGTCGGGTGAAACGCACAACAGCAAGCAACTCACGTCTGGTGACACAGTACTTCTGCTGAGCCGGTGTGAGGTGGCTGCTAGCATAAGTGAGAACTCGCTCTTCTCCCCACTGAAGTTGCGACAAGACAGCTCCAATACTGTGGCTCGAGGCATCGGTGTCAAGAATGTACTTGCCCTCAACAGTGGGGTATCCCAGGACTGGTGCAGTTGTGAGTCTCTCCTTTAGCTGATTGAAGGCATCCTGGTGCTCGTCAGTCCACAGGAATGTTGCGCCCTTCTTTAGAAGATTGTGGAGTGGGCTTGCCAGCTCTGCGAATGCTAGGACAAACTTGCGATAGTAATTGCACAGCCCGATGAAAGCCTGTAGCTCGTGTACATTGCTAGGGGGCTTCCAGAGCTGCACATCCTTGACCAGTGCTGGGTTTGGCCGGATCCCATCTTTTCCCACAATGTGGCCCAGAAAGAGAACTTCCTCTTGAAGCAGGTGACACTTGGAGGGTTTCAACTTCAGCCCGTAACTATGGAGACAGCTGAAGACCTGAGCGAGCAGATCAAGACTCTCGTCCACCCCTCTGCTGATGACAATGATATCGTCCAGATAAATGAGCAGCGTTTCCCACTGGAGTCCCCTGAGAACAAGCTCCATGGCCCTCTGAAACGTGCTTGGGGCATTACATAGTCCAAATGGCATACGAGTGTACTCATAGAGGCCCCATTTAGTGATGAATGCTGTTTTCTCACGGTCTTGGTCATCCACTGCTATCTGCCAGTAGCCAGACTGAAGGTCGAGTGTCGAAAACAGGGTGGCTCCCCCAAGAACGTCAAGACACTCCTCGATTTTGGGCAAAGGATATGCGTCCTTGATGGTCAGGCTGTTCAACTGACGGTAATCCACACACCACCGCACTCCTCCATCCTTCTTGCGCACCAACACAACTGGAGCCGCCCACTCTGATGCAGATGGTGTGATAACACCTGCCTTTAGCATAGTTTGAAGATGCTTCTCCTCTTCACTTTGGAAACCAAGGGGTGTCCTTCGCACTGGCTGGCGCACAGGTTTGGCTGCTCCCGTGTCAATCTTATGCGTGATGGCAGACATATAGCCCAAGTCAGAGTCGCTCTTTGCAAAGAGAGTCTGATAAGTCAGCAGCAGCTGGAGAAAACGTTGGTGTTGCTCCTCACTGAGCACCTCACTAGTAGCACCAACCAACCCTCGGAGATGGTCAGGAAGGTCAGAGATGGTCGCTACTCTTCCGACCCTCAGAGACGGTGCACTCTCCGACTCTCCTTCTGATCCGGGCTCCGTGCCCTTCTCTTGGAAGCATGATGGCTCCTCAGGATAAGCTTCAACTAAGAGTCCAAGACACACTCCTTTCTGAAGTGCTGCTTTGTTGGTTGAGAAGTTGCATAGCCTGATAGGCACTCGCTCCTCCATTGTGACAGCAACACTTCCAGAGGCTACAGCCTCTGTGATGGTCAAGGGTTCTAGTACAGCTGGAACACCTGGCCTTGGAGCCTCCACCTTGCCCCACACTATGCACTCTGACGTGGGTGGTATGATAGTGCTTTCTCTCAGGGTCACCCTGGCAACACAGTAGTCCGTTCCATCCGTTACCACCTTGGAGGGCACAAGTTCGTCTCCAATAAAAACTTTGCCACGAGTGTGGACGATGACATCATGGGCCTTCATCAGATCATATCCGAGTAGAACAGAGTCACGTATTGGAGCCACATGTACATCCCAGTCTATCACTTTGGATGCGATTTTAAAGGTGACCTTCAACCCACATTTTGCCTTCATGCCATCTCCTACCCCTGCATTGAGAAGATAAGTTTCATGTAGATTGTTTGGGCCGTTCCCTGAGAGTCTCCGATACAGCTCCAATGAGATGACAGTTGTCTGGGCCCCAGTGTCCACGACAGCCTGTGTAGGAATGCCATCCACAGTCACAGGAATCTGCAGACTCTCACCTTTGTTTTTGGTGCAGCTTATCTGTAGTCCTTGTGGTCGGCTTTCTGGATTTAGTGATGCTCCTGACTGGGACCCTTGGCTAATGTCTTTGTTATTATGGTTGTGTGCACTTGTTGGACTTGGTGACCTCATGCAATCCTTCCTTAAGTGTCCAGATCCTCCACATTTGAAGCATGGACCAACTGCTCCACGTGTTGGGCTTGGAGACTGTGAGCGTGGTCGGCTGGGCTGCACTTGAAAATGGTTCGGCCTCCCCTCCGGCAGTGAGTGAGGTTGTGTCGTCGTTCTAGTACGTTGATGTTCCATGTAGTTAGACTGGAAGTGTTCAAACTGCAGCTGTAACTTCTCCACTGTGTGAACAAGGGTCTTGACTTGATCTGTGAGTGCAGTGAATTGTTCTGTAGTCACATACTGTGGAGTCTGCACCCTACGAGCAGTAGCAGTGATATCCTCACAGGTGTCCCCATCACTGGCCCAAGAAACACGCCTAGCTCTGTTCTTCGACTCGGTCTCACGCCCCACAGTGGCTCTGAAGTTATGTTCGTGGGCTTCTACACGCTGCTGGGCCTCTGCAAGGGAGCATGGATCTCTGTTCATAACTTCATAGGCAACCTTTTGATTTCTCAGACCCTTTAAGAAAGCATCAGTTGCCAGCTGGTCTTGTAACTGAAGATCCACACCTGGATATGCGAGTGTAATGAGTCGCCTCACCTCTTCTGCAAACTCAGCAGTCGTCTCCTTCCCTTGCCTGAGTTCCCCCAGCTTTCTTCTTACTGTGGTGGGGGGGTCCTTTCTTCCAAAACGATGAGTGAGCTGCTCCACCAAGAGAACACAATCCTCCCTGGTGCGTTCTGGCAGTGAGCAGACATATCTGATTGCAGCTCCTCTCAAACACTCATGTAGCCTGTCCACCCTTTCTGCAGCAGTCCATCCATACTTCCTGGCTTGGCGCTCAAATGGAAGCAAGAAAGAGTCCCAATCATCATTTCCATCAAATATGGCAAGTTTTGGTCTTTGCACCTCCTGCAAGGAGAGCTGGCTGTGGTGGGAAGTGCTACTTAGTCTCTGCTCATCATGGTTGGACGATGGACGGAAAGTTTCACGCTCAGTCTCTCTGTTATCTCTCCGTCTGACATCAGGTTCAGGGTTTACACCCCTACTGGGGGGCCCAGGGCCGCGGGCCCGCCTGTTGATGACTTCCAGCTCAGCTGCAAAGAGCCCTTCAGCGCGACCTCTTGGTCTTACTGGCATCTCCCAAGAAGTCATTGCTGCTGAATCTTGCCTGTCTTGCAAGGGCTGCTGTCCAGTCCCACCTCCATCTCCACTGGGAACAGCAAGTGGTGGTAATGCTGGCTGTGCAGTTGGACTCCCTGCAGTTGTGTGTTAGGACTGGAGCCAAGATCATCTGCAGGCTTTGATTTTGCTGATCCAGTAAAGTTTTCAACCATGATGGGGCTTGATCGGGATCAGGAGGGCCTGCTGTGGCTCCTTCTTGAGTCATTTTATTGTTTTCTAGGATGTTACTTCTTGTCTCTTTCGTATTCTTTTATTTACTTATTTCCTTATCCACTGTGTCATCTTCTTCAACTTTGTTTATGACTGTCTCTTTTCAGCGGCGATATGGAGAAACAATGCCCTTTCTCTGGACCACTTTTAATTGTTTATTTATCACAGCACCTGTAGTTATGTACTAGTAGCCTCTAGAGGGTGCTGTTGTACCACTGATGAGTTGATGGCGGCAGGGCAGTAGTTGTTCTCGTAGCGGTGTGCACATTAACAGTCCTGTGTAATGGGTAACCACAGCTAGCAGGCAGCAGTGTCGTGGCAGTGGTTCGTGCAGACCCAGATGAGCTCCTTGAGGCTCTGTTTAGCATCTGTTAGCCTCCCGCTAGCTCCGATTAGCATCCGTTAGCTCCCGCTAGCATTTACTAGCTCCTCTCTCACTCAGATGGACGTAGTCACAGTGGGAAAAAGACGTAGCGACACCAGTCACATCCCACTTCTGACACCAGTTGTTGCGCTTTGTGATCCTACGAGCGTCGGTGGAAAGTACTTCGCACAACAAGGAATCTTGGTTTGCAGCCTTTACTGAACGTCAGCATGGAATACAAGCTTCAACAACACTTTTCGGTCAGATTGAGGTCTCTGGCTCGGGCACAGACAGCGAGCTAGCATGTCCATGCAGTGTAAGCCGTGAGTACCGTTCAACATCCAACCATTAACTGACACACTCATAAGAGGGTCTCTCTTTTTATCTCTGTGCGTGCTCCCGTGAGTCTGGATAACCAATAAGCAGGCTTTACTCAGCAACACATACACATAACTGTCATAGAACATAAAACATTAACCACTAACTCTGTCCTACAATATTTTGTCCAAAACATGTCTTGAAATAAGTAAATAATCCACAAGTAGCTCTGCTCTGTGCATGGGGGCGCTGTGCGTTTCACATTCACTGTATTTCTGTCCATATTTTTATGAAGCATACAGATATCCACGTTGTTTTGCAGTCAAAATGGTGGCTGAACTCTATCGTTTTGGTTTACACTGCATTTGAACCAATCAAGTGACTCTGGCCTGCCTCCCAGGCCTAAACAGCCAACCGTAGTCGAGACTGACCGATCTGGACCTACCTCATTTCGTCAGTAAATTCTGAGCAAATCACATTGGAGGAAACGTTTGACTGACAGGGCTGATAGCCAATGAGCTTGCTGAATAGCAGGATATTCACCTTATTCAGCTCCGCCCATTTTTCAACGGGTGGGACTTCCTGTTTTGAGTAGCACTTCTGGTAACTCGGTCAGGGCGGTGTTTACAACTGAGAAAGTGATGTGGGAAGAAACGAAAACCTCTTTAAAAAACAGAAATGGATCAAGTCTGCCTCATCCGCGACTTATTACAGAGTGGGAGGATGACATGAAAAAGTGGCCACAAGTCATGTATGGCGATATTTTTAACTATTTCGTGTTGTCTCTTGGCGTTGATCGCTCGGCTATGAGGGATTATAAGAGCACTGAAGCCTATCAATATTTGCACAGTGGTAAAGTCGGCGCTGTTCTGTTACATCAAGAACGGGAATATACGTTTCTTAAAGCTAATGTCAGCCCGAGTCAGGCTCGTACCTCCTCACACATGGTGGGTGTTGGTGACAGCTGATGAAGCGGTGGAGACCACGGGATACTCCTGTATCGCTGGGTTGGGACGGTCCTGCAGTCATGCTGCTGCGATATTATGGAAGGTATGTTGATTTGAATGAAACTTTATTTGATTCATGTATATACGATGTGGTTGTGCAAACGTAGGTTGTTATTGTCATTTCTGAAACAGCTACTGCGGTTTACTGTGTTATTAGCCCTGTCACAAGGTAATGCTAATTCCCTGGAGCAACAAAAAAGTGATTCTGACCAAACCGCAGTCATAACAACGTTTCAAAATAGCAGAGAGTATCTTTTTACCTCACTGATGGCACGGCTAGGTCTTTAGTGGAAACTGAACTTTGGTAGAATCGCTGTACCTGCGCTGACAGTGACCGATGCAAGCTGTGTGTTTACATAGCCATGAGCTGGTCCGCAGCATTCAGATCTAACCTTTCCGTGCTCTAAACAATTCTGAGAGAGAGAAAGCTTCATCTTTCCCCAGTTGTTGTGGCACCCACGGACAGCGCAATTGATGCCAAACATGTTAAAATCGCTTAAAAGAACAGTTAAAAGTAGCTACAGTAGCGAGAGGACTCGATGTTGTTGTAGTGCAAAGACGGTCAACCGGAAGTCGATCTCAAAAATGGCGCCGCCCTGCCTCACTTCCTGAATAAGGTGAATAAATAGAGCCTCTGCCAGCAGGGTTCTGTCACTTTTCACACCTCCGCTCCGCAGTGGTGTAGTGGTCCCTGGAGAAGTGGGTATACTCTTAATTTTCACCTTTTTAAAAAAAAATTAGTCCAGAAAACCGCCCTGTTTTAGAAACAGTGACATAGAAGACTACTCTATTCAATTTATTCAGTCATTTCTACTTGCCCACTATTATAAAATTATCATGACTTGATTAGGAGCAGTTTGTAGTTATTACTGGTCACACAAGCAAACTAGATTTATGTAACATGTATTTATCATGAGGCAAACATGGTGTTTCAGTTACTTTTGAACATTTATTTAAATAAAATACTTCAAATATGAAGTTGACAGTGCATCCTTGTTCATATTTCATCATGAATAAAACCTCAATATTGTTTTAGGTGGAATCTTAAACTACCTGTCCCCATTCTTGTGTTTTTACTTACTTTAAAATCAACTACCAGCCTAGAGGTTTTCCCACATTATCCCAATCTAGCTAGCTTCAGACTTACGTTAGAATAACGTTAGCCTTTCAAAACGTTAAGACTCGGCCCGACACTCAGTTTAACCCGTTGCGCTTCAGTTGCGCTTCAGTGTCCCGCCCGCGGTACACTTTGAGATCTGCATAAGCAATTTGCTAAATGTCTGAAACTGCAAACGCCATTATACAAACACTATACGCCGATGGAAAGCTTAGATTCTCAGGAATCCGCCGGTATAAACCACTTTCAGATGTGATTACCACAGCGGGTAATATAAACACATTTGTCCGACAAACAACGAATATCCATCCATCCGTTCTCTGTACACGGCTTCAACGTACACAGCGCAACTCACATTTCCGGGTTCATTATTACACACAGATGAAAATATTCCACAAAAAACGGCCATAATCCAACCTTGGACATCCAGACGACACAAGCCAGTAAAGTATTTTGTCCAAAACATGTCTTGAAGACGGTATATGATCCACGAATAGGTCGTTTTCGAGGAAATGCACCTCGCGAAGCGTGTCCAATATTCCCTGTATTTCTCGTCATATTTTTATTTACAAATAGAATATTAGCGATTTTTTGTACTGAAAATGGCTGGAATTGACTGCAGCTTTAACCACTGGCGACAAAATATCCTCTCCTTGAAATGTGCAGTCATGTTGCCAGTAGTTTAAAACAATGATTCATTTGGAAACCACCTTAAAACTTACCTAAGAATTATATCGTCCATGAAAGTAGGTTCGCTCGATACGTGTCACTCACTTGAAAGGTGTTTATTCTGACTTTCTCGCATTTCTGCGCATCTTTCAAGCAGACCTGTCAATCAACTGGAGTGCCACAGAGGTGTTAGCAAAATTTTCCTCTGTATAACCCGCCCTACTCTGCCTCTGATTGGCTCATCCGTAAAGTTAACCAATCGAATCAGTGAAGGTAGCATATAACAGCCAATTACATGCAGAGGAGGGTTGTTCATGACTTCATCAACCTAAAGGAAAAGAGGGCTGCCTGGCACACAGATATTACTGAATGATGCGCACCAGGGAGCATTAGAAGTGGGTATACGCAATGCTAACTGAAAAATAAGTGGGTATACGCCGTATACCGCCGTATACCCTGGACTACACCACTACCGCTCCGGCTGCAGCTGCAGCCTCTCTGTGTCCCTCCCAGTCTCTGTGTCTGATACACACTGGAGCTGCTCTTAAGTGCTTTTTTTGAGTGCTTTGAGTTTTTGGAGTGAAAATAATGTGAAAACGGGCTGAAAACGAACATTTACCATTTTTGCCCAGGGTGTGCAGAGGGTGTCCAAAATTGACAGCGCCTGGCCATAGCAGTACAAATACATGTGAAACACTAATTTCTTGTAGTATTGCTCTGAAATTTTGACCTGAACTATGTAAGACCCCAGGCTGTTGCCTTTTTGTGTTTTCAAGCTGTCACAGTGCTGTCACACTTATTTTCAGGTGTTTTATTAGGGAAAAAAATTTAGGCGAGAATAAAATTCATCCTAATTCAGTGTGTTCCAACATAAATAACTCTGTGCCAGTAGCACCTACAGTAATTCTGACTGCACTGGGGGAAAATTCAGGTTGTCAGCTTTCAAAGGAGACCCCAAGTATCAGGTTGCTAATGCTAGCGTTGTAGCATCATAAAGGGCTATCGGCCGTTCCGAAGCGCAGGTGGTTACATCCGGGTTAAACTAGAGTTCATGTTCATGTGTGCACTTCCGTTTAAGGGGACCAGTATTGCTGTGTTTGGCTGAGCTTCCCAACCATGCATGTACTCCAAACAGTTCAAGAACAGCATTCAATTTACTTTCCGTACATCTTCAGTAGAAATTTCAGGCGAAAATTGACGGAAGCTTACAGGGATTTATTAAGGAAGTTCTGCTGGATGTCTTCAGTCTTCATCCAATCCGAGCCGTCTTCATCCTGTAATCAGTGCGTGCGTGCCAGTTTTAAGTTACTTGGTAACTTAGGTGTGGTTTCTTGCGAAAGGATGAGCCCCTCTTTGTTTGTCTGTGCTCAGACTCTTAAGTTTTTATCTATTAATTTATTCAACCTAGTTTTAACGATAAAATATAACTTATTTAATTATTCAACCACTGGTAAAGCAGATTTATTAGATTATCCTTATTATTAATACATAGATTCTTTGTTTATCTTCTTTTAACGGTTTGTTATTTATAATATTGTTTAAATTGGTTTCTTTAAGTGTTACATGTTAATTATTCTGTGACAGACTGGTGACCTGTCCAGGGTGTCCCCTGCCTTCACCCGAGTCAGCTGGGATAGACTCCAGCACCCCCCCGTGACCCTAGTGAGGATAAAGCGGTGTACAGTGAACCCTCGCTATAACGCGGTTCACCTTTCACGGCTTCGCTGTTTCACGGATTTTTTTTAGTGCACTTTGTTTTATGCTTTTTTTAAACAGTTCATTGTGTTCTGCATCCTGATTGGCTAAGGGACTGACCAAACGTGAACAGTCTCCGTGCCTCGTCTCCTCTGCCATACAGGCCAGCGCTGCCTGCTGTGGAGCGCTGGATCATTTCTCTCCTTGGTCTCCATGTAGTGAGACACCCTTGAAAGACTGAGCCGACGGAGCAGCCTTATTCTTTTCCCCAGCCGTCTCTGGCCACCGCAGCCGCGTTCCCCAGGAGAAGAGCGCAGGCGCGAGCCTTCCCCACCCCCGACTGCTCCAATTGATTCAGCCGGCCCGTTCTCTGAGGCAAGAGTACCGCTGCGGCGTCCACATGGCTGCAGCTGCAGCGCTCCCCCAAGTGCAGTATTGTATAATAACTGTAAAAAATAAGGTAGTGTCTACAGATACGGACCCGTATCCGTAGCCTGTGGCCTACGGATACGGCACTTTCCCTTATCATAAATATTAATGAGACGTACATGAATAGTAATGAGCCGGCTGATGAACGGTCTTTGTGATTGGCTGGTAATCCGACGTACATAAATATTAATGAGCCGGTTTGGTAATCCGAGTGATGAAGGCGCTTCCGTGATTCGAGGTGAATCTGCGTGCCGAGCCTGTCATGTCAGTCATCTGCTGTTCTCTTTTCTATCATGCATAATGTCTTATAAATATCATTATCTGACTTTTTCACGGACAGCGATTTGGGGGTTGAAATCAGCACTACTATTAAAAATAGCAAAACTTTTTATTCACGTGACCCTGTTCTAATAAAGCACAAACAGCAAACAAAACAAATGGCGGAACTAACAGCCAGCAAACTACAAGTATTTTTTTACCTTCAAAAGTAGCGACAGACTATTACATATTAACAACCTAAACAAAACCCTGACGTATTTTCTGCGTCTGTCAACACAGACCCTGTCACAGTCACTTTAATGTTAGCGGACTCTGTTGAATGGCTAAGTTACATAACCACAAACAAATCTCACAATATCACAGTAAATCGAGTTTGTGGTTTTTTTTAATTCATGCCGAATTAAAGAGCTGCTCCTCACCATTCACGAGTGTTTGTTTCATATTCGACATCCTTAACTTTATCTTGTAAATTAGCGTCCGAAATTAAATGGGAACATTTGCAATGGAGTTCGTCAGCCGCTTCCACCACTGAACGCGGTAAACTAATTAATAGGAGCTGGACTTCAAACAATTTATACACGGCGTCTAAAAGCGTAAAAACTGCAATGTCTAAAGTGTGAGAGGAGACGGTGTATTTTTGGTTAAATTATACAATGTTCGCCGTCAAAGTCATTCATATAAACTGCCTGTAATGTGCCGCAAATAGTAGTTAACCATCGCCAGCTCTTCAGTGACCTTAACGGGTCCGTACCTCTAGTACAGATGCTACGGGTACGGGTCCGTACCCGTAGCATCAACCAAAAAAATAAAGCTGACTACTTCACGGATTTCACCTATCGCGGGTTCTTTTTGGAACGTAACCCCCGCGATAAACGAGGGTTCACTGTATAGAGAATGGATAGATGTTAATTATTCTTCCAATATTATATTTTGTTGCAATGTTTTAACAGTTTTAAGAAATCTCACAATTTGATTCTTTAAGCGTTGCCCTTTATGTAGGATTCTCTGCTTGTCCTCTCATTACCTCTTAAGCGTGCGTGTGCTTCTGCAGATACGAGCCAATTTTTCTCTGAAATAAAGCGACTTCAATCTTCTATGAATTGGACCGTTTGTTCCATGTCTATTTCTGTAAGTGACACCTTGCAGGTGTGTTTGTTATTTCAAGATCTTCTCCGCAGTGGAACGTATCTTGTGGTTAGTGTGGTGTCTTTAATGTCTGAGCTGTCTCTTCTGTTTGTTTGTTGTTTTTTTGGGTGTGAGAAGTCAAAGCTGGGGTATCACATCATGAGCACACTAGCAACAAAGTTTATATGAAATAACACAATAATACAGCTTGACTGTTATGGTAAGTTGTGGTTAAATATGATTAACTGATGATTACATGAGTTCCACCCAGACTGAAACAACCCCAGATGATCACTGATCCACCCCCATGTTTTACTGTAGGGGCAGACAGTCTGGTTTGTTGCTTCTCCAGGCTTCCTCCTAACCAGTAAGTTGTCTGGAGTGGACATCAACTGATAACTGGATTTATCCCTGAAGAGAACCTGAGAACAATCACCAACAGTCCAATCCTTGTGATCCCAGCAAAGAGTAACCGGGCTTTCCTTTGCCTTTCCTTGATGAAGGGCTTCTTCCTGCCCTGTGTGACTTCAGACCAGCTTCAACAAGTCGCTTTCCAATTGTACTTGCTGAACAAGTCCCATTTCTCCACAGTATTCACTCATTTTTAAGTTCCCTGGAGGGCTCAGGATGATTTCTGACACAGGAACAGATGAGTGACGGTCATCTGCAGGTACAGCAGTAGTCCTTTTTATGTTCAGCCACAAATTTAACTGGATATTGTTCTCTAGGATTTGCCCAGGCCCTGCTGCTGGGAGGCATCCTCGTGCCATGATGCTGCCACCACCGTGCTTCACAGTGAGGATGGTGTGTTTGTGTTTGTCAAACATAGCATCTAGTCTGATGAGTAAAGAGCTCAGTTTTGGTAGCCTAGCCACGCTAGACAACCCACGGCAACGAATTTAATTCTCTGCCAGGGTGGGTCTAGTTACCCTCCATAAGGCTCGAGGCTGGATTCTCCTAAAACTGACCGGACCAATCACCATGAAGTGTAGAGTCAGAAGGCGGGCGTAACGAAGTGACGACAGAGGCGCGACGATTCTGACAGAAACAACCGGCGCACAATAAACAGTTATCTTTCGACTCGGCTTTGGCCACAGCCCTTAAAGATTTGAAGCTAAAATTCAACTTGAAAGATAAACAAAGGACGGCACTGAAGTGTTTCACTGAGAAGAAAGACGTATTTGGACTTATGCCGACGGGATATGGCAAATCCTTAATATACCAGTTGGCTCCGCAGCTCCGCTGGTTGGGAAGCTAACGGGACTTAGCCACAATCCGCCGGTGCTCTCGGAACTACGCCAGCCTATTTGTTGCGTTGATTGGTTGTATACCTACCCAACTGCTGCAGAGGGATTTGATAGACAACCTTTTAGCCCGCCTCGCTCCCTGTCGAGCTTCCCTAGACCCTTGTGCCGTCAGAAACATGGGTGTAGCGTGGCTAGGCTACAGTTTTGGTCTATCTGGACCAAAGAACGCTCTTCCAGTGGACTTATGATATGCTGGTCTTGGTGAGGAAGATGTCCAGCTCCAGACAGAGTGATTCCATCTTCCCTCCAGTTCTTAACGATAGGGGCATAAAATAAAATATACTGTGGCTATTCAAGTTAATCAAAACAACAGCTTTCAATCCACTTCACTTTATTACATTCAAAATAAATAAAAAATACACAAATACAGAATAATTACAAAATAACCAAAATGACACAGAAGCACCAGGAACAGCAGGAAACTGAAATAAACCACATTTCATTCATGATTTAAACTATCTGATGGAGCTTCTCTGTTGGAAGCACGTTCAAACTCAGCGTCGTTCACAGAGGAAAAGTGCATCAATGCTGAAAATACAATCTTCACATCAAGTGTTGCTCAGAGAGCAGCAGGTCAAACATCCGTCTGTCATTATGTGACGGAGCGCCGATGAACGCCCCGTCATTCTCCATCATTCTCTCGCTCCGTGCCGGTGAGCGCCAGGGCCACAGAGTGCGCCGCCGTTCCCTGTCTAAATCATGCATCATCATATGAATGCACTGTTCGCCACCACCGGACTTTTGTGCTGGCTGCAGTCGGCGTCTGAAGGTACACACTCGGCACCGATGCGCCACCGATGCGGCAACCCACCACACACACACACACACACACACACACACACACACACACACACACACACACACACACACACACACACACACACACACACACACACACACACACACACACACACACACACACTCACCTGCTGTTGCTGCATCCTGTTCACCCTTCCATAGATTAAGCCGCTTTCACGCTGCTTTCACGGTACGCCTTAAAAGCGCTGGGTGGCGCGTTTTTTTTAATATCATGTGACATGGAACCTTCCATTATTGGGGAAGAAATGATTAACCATGTGTCTGGCGGGTTGTAAAACCTGTTTGGGAAGCCAGTAATTAATTTATTTGTTTACTTATTTTCACTACTGAAATGTATTGGAAAGATGTGAAATCCTTTCTATGAGGTATTGTTTTTGCCTGGAACCCTCTGTTGGCAAGTTGGTAGTTGCCCAGGGGAGGGGCGAGGGGTATAAAAGGAGCTGTGGTTCATTGTGGGGCTTTGCTTGGACAAGCTAGTCACATAGTGGGTGACTAGCTGCAAAAATTGTGAGGTTTTTGTTTCCCAAATGTAAATACTTTGTGTACCGTTTGCTGCAGTGATTTATTTTTTTTCCTTTTTCACCGCCGTTTTGGAACAATGGGTGCTAAATAAAATTTAAAAAACGCTGATTCATGGTTGTCTGAGCCATCACTACTTTCCTGCAGAAGTGAACCCGTGACACATTATAGTGTAGGTACTAGGGCTGGCCCGAATAGTGGTTTCTGGTCTCCGGATATTCGGGCCCTATTAAAGACAAATATCCGAATATTCGTTCCGCCCCATAACATCCAATGGGGGGTGGTGAGGGAGGGGGCCGGACCGGAGGAGACCCGCCTGAGTATTTGGATCTATTCCTCTGGTCTCCTGGACGCAAATTTTGCACTCTGCCTTCATTTTGTCTTCAGTTAAACTGAAGAATTCCCAAACAGCAGAGGTCTTCAGCATCTTGTCTTGTGCTTATGCAACGAAGTGAAGCGTGACGTCAGAGTCTACAGCCACTCAGCCATTCGGGTGGTGTTAAGAAACAGGAATGGAGGAGCCGAGATGAGCCGAAGAACACGGCGGGATGAGCCGAAGTGTGCCGAAGGCGCAGGGAAGAAACGAGCTCCGAATATTCATATTTTCGTCTGGGGAGAGGAGGGGGTGATCACATAGACAAATGTGTATATGTTTATGAGATCACACGATGGGATGAGCCGATGTGGGCCAAAGGCGGAGCTAAGACAGTAACACCGAATATTCGTTCTACCTGGTAACGTCCGACAGGGGACGGGGTGGGCGATATTCGGATACCAAAATTAATATCCGGATACCGCCGTCGCGAACGAATATTTGGATATTCAGGATATTCGGGTCCAGCTCTAGTAGGTACCAGCAGGTTTAAAGGAAACACTGAGGTGTTTGTCGTGAAATAGTCAAACTTAAAGGAGATTTAACCTGCTGTGTTTCTCACTAATGTTTGTGTTGTGGCTCTGAGGCCGTCACACATGGAGGGATGATGAGGCCAGACAGCATGGTTCTGCTGATGGAGATGTAAAAGGTCTGTTGCACTTGCAAAATAACACTGTCCAACTTTAAAAAATTAACTATTAGAATTATCTATTAATGCAACATTTCAGAGGATTGAAACAGCTGCCTGAAGAGCCAACAAATGTTGACTAGAAGTGTTCCTCCTGGAAAACAGCCTCAGCCAATCACAGCGAGCCGTCAGAGGTCACATGCGTTGTGTCGTCGAGGGCGACCAGCGCCCGTTGTCATGGCGCTTCAGCAGAGGATTCAGGTCTGTCTCCAGCTCCCTCTGCTTCTGGAGTAAACCCTGAAGACAGAAACGTTGGTTCATGTGAGGACGCTGACGTCAGTGTTAGAGTCATGATGAGAGGAATTCAGACAGATGTAAACTATCCTGTTTATTCTCAGTTCACTTGGTGCTTTGAAAGCAGTTTGAGACTCTTTTAAAGCATTCATAGCAGGGATGTCAAACATAAGGCCTTTGGGACAAAACCGGACCACCAGAGGGTCCAAACCGGCCCGTGGGACGATTTTGCAGAGTTTAAAAATTACAGAAGACATTGAACATTGTGCAACATAATAATAATAATAATAATAATAATACAGTCAGTAGCTTCAGCATGACTGAGTCTGGTTGGTTGAACCCTATTGTTGATGCACTGACAACTTTCATGCATTTTTATGTAGAAATTTTCTGCATTTACAACGCAGGAGGAGAACTTAACCTTTTCCTTGATCATTCCCCATTAGTTTGTGTGCTGTGTCAGGATTACCACACAGATGTGGAAATAAATAGGAATTTAAAATCATTTCTAGATCTTGACAAGTTATAAAATATAAACTGTTCAGTTCCAGACTGAATGTTTTGTTCTTTTGTACACACTCTGATCTGCATCGCCCTCACCATACCTGATATGCTCTTCTACATATTTTTGAGTTTCCTACCATCTATATATGTAGTACATTTAATGCCAGAGCTGTACACCAGAACAGTAAACTCTGAATCAGTTTCCATGTTAGCTTCTACTTTGTATGTATCATCTGTCTTATCATGCATGTAATCAAATTGTGTGTTTTATGTTCTCTGCCCCTCTCTGCCCCTCCCTGCCCCTCCCTGCCCCTCCCTGCCCCTCTCTGCCCCTCTCTGCCCCTCCCTGCCCCTCCCTGCCCCTCTCTGCCCCTCTCTGCCCCTCTCTGCCCCTCCCTGCCCCTCCCTGCTCAAGGTTTCTTCCCTGTTAAAAGGGTGTTTTTCTTGCCACTGTCGCCTTAAGGCTGCTCTGGGGATTCAGGCATATGGGTTCTGTAAAGCATCTTGAGACAATTTGACTGCAATTGGTGCTATATAAATAAAACTGAATTGAATTTAGGGCTGCACAGTGATATAGTGGTTAGTACTTTCTCCTTGCAGCAAGAAGATCCCCGGTTCAAATCCTGGCCTGGGATCTTTCTGCATGGAGTTTGCATGTTCTCCCTGTGCATGCATGGGTTTTCTCCGGGCACTCCGGCTTCCTCCTACAGTCCAAAAACATGCTGAGGTTAATTGGTTACTCTAAATTGTCTGTAGGTGTGAATGTGAGTGTGATTGTTTGTCTGTATATGTAGCCCTGTGACAGACTGGTGACCTGTCCAGGGTGTCCCCTGCCTTCACCCGAGTCAGCTGGGATAGACTCCAGCACCCCCCATGACCCTAGTGAGGATGAAGCGGTGTATAGAGATTGGATGGATGGATGGATGTTCTGAACCTCTCTGTAAACAGCACAATGACAGCTAGAAGGAGGAAGAACTTCAAGTGTCCTGTGTGCAGTTTGACACAATGAAGTCATTCATCATTAAAAAGAAGCTGATTTTCTTTCTTTATTTTACATTAAATGAACTTGTACAACATTTTCCAGATGTGCACAGGTGTTACCAGTACTGGAAAAAACACATCCTCCAGATATGGAACTACTTCTGTGTTTAACTTCTCTCCTTACTCGTCTCCTGTCTGCTCTATGGAAACAGTCGGCTGGGTCATTAACGGCTTCACAGCTGCCAGAGGAGCACAATTATTATTACTTTTTGTTTAACTGTTGTTCAATTTTCAAGTAAGAGAACTAAAATAAAATAATTGTGATGAAATGTCACAATTATGAGCTCATTAGTTTTTCCACAGGTCACAGATGGGTAGTTCAAGGATCACCTGAAGGTTACAAATCTTAAATGTTCTCAGTTTCTTGCTCTCATAAATGGTGTTACACAGCCTGCAGTTCAGCCCAGACTCACTAACTGGTTCATGGCTGCACCGAGGAACGCAGAATAATGATTTTTTACTGAATCTCAGAGTGGCTTCTTTATTAGAAAACTTCTAGAAAGGGATTTTAACAAAATACCACGTTTTGAAGCTTAAAGATGGTTAAGAGTGGTTATGTCTCAGTGTTTGAAGGACCATCAGAAAGGTGAAAATCTGATCACTGATTTTCCTTTTACAGTTTTGGCTCTGACAAACAATGTCATTAGTTTTTCCTTTTTAAAATGACATGTCTATCAAACCTGTGTTCGTTTTTGGGGTTCAGAGTGTTTAGATAGAATTAATGCTGGTTGTAAAGGTCAGTAAATGATGCTGGACTCCACCTGGTGAGCGGTTTACCTGTCGCAGCTGAGCCAGGCCTCTGAGGATCTCCTGCTGCCGGTGGGTGTGGGAGGTACGCAGCAGCTCTGGGTGGAGCAGAGGGTCTCGATGAGGAGCAGCAGGAGGAGCTCCTGACCAGGAGAAAGGACGTTTATTTAGCCAGTCTGCTTCACAGCACTTCCTTGCTCCATGTTTCAGTATCACTGCTGTTGCTGTTTCTGTCTGTTTGGGTTCACTTAGAAAAGTCCTTATTTTTGAAAGAGAAGCCGTTTTTTCAATGAAGATAGCATTAAATGAATGATAAATCCAGTGTAGACATTGTTAATGTGGTAAATGACTATTGTAGTTGTAAACAGCTGATTTTTAATGGAATATCTCCATAGGGCTACAGAGGAACATTTCCAGCAACCATCACTCCTGTGTTCTAATGCTACACACGTGGACAAAATTGTTGGTACCCCTCAGTTAAAGAAGGAAAAACCCACAATTCTCACTGAAATCACTTGAAACTCACAAAAGTAACAATAAATAAAAATTTATTGAAAATTAAATAATCAAAATCAGCCATTACTTTTGAATTGTTGATTAACATAATTATTTAAAAAAACAAACTAATGAAATAGGGCTGGACAAAAATGATGGTACCCATAACTTAATATTTTGTTGCACAACCTTTTGAGGCAATCACTGCAATTAAACGATTTCTGTATTTGTCAATGAGCGTTCTGCAGCTGTCAACAGGTATTTTGGCCCACTCCTCATGAGCAAACAGCTCCAGTTGTCTCAGGTTTGATGGGTGTCTTCTCCAAATGGCATGTTTCAGCTCCTTCCACATATGTTCAATGGGATTCAGATCTGGGCTCATAGAAGGCCACTTTAGAATAGTCCAATGCTTTTCTCTCAGCCATTCTTGGGTGTTTTTGGCTGTGTGTTTTGGATCGTTGTCCTGTTGGAAGACCCATGACCTGCGACTTGAGACCAAGCTTTCTGACACTAGGCAGCACATTTCTCTCCAGAATGCCTTGATAGTCTTCAGATTTCATTGTACCTTGCACACTTTCAAGACACCCTGTGCCAGATGCAGCAAAGCAGCCCCAAAACATTACTGAGCCTCCTCCATGTTTGACCGTAGGGACAGTGTTCTTTTCTTCGTATGCTTGGTTTTTGAGTCTATGAACATAGAGTTGATGTGCCTTACCAAAAAGCTCCAGTTTGGTCTCATCTGTCCAAAGGACATTCTCCCAGAAGCTTTGTGGCTTGTCAACATGCATTTTTGCAAATTCCAGTCTGGCTTTTTTATGAGTTTTTTTCAGCAGTGGTGTCCTCCTTGGTCGTCTCCCATGAAGTCCACTTTGGCTCAAACAACGACGAATGGTGCGATCTGACACTGATGTACCTTGGCCTTGGAGTTCACCTTTAATTTCTTTGGAGGTTGCTCTGGGCTCTTTGGATACAATTCCAACGATCCGTCTCTTCAATTTGTCATCAATTTTCCTCTTGCGGCCACGTCCAGGGAGGTTGGCTACTGTCCCGTGGGTCTTGAACTTCTGAATAATATGAGCCACTGTTGTCACAGGAACTTCAAGCTGTTTAGAGATGGTCTTATAGCCTTTACCTTTAAGATGTTTGTCTATCATTTTTTTTCGGATGTCCTGGGACAATTCTCTCCTTCGCTTTCTGTTGTCCATGTTCAGTGTGGTACACACCTTTTCACCAAACAGCAGGGTGACTACTTGTCTCCCTTTAAATAGGCAGACTGACTGATTATGAGTTTGGAAACACCTGTGATGTCAATTAAATGACACACCTGAGTTAATCATGTCACTCTGGTCAAATAGTTTTCAATCTTTTATAGAGGTACCATCATTTTTGTCCAGGCCTGTTTCATTAGTTTGTTTTTTTAAATAATTATGTTAATCAACAATTCAAAAGTAATGGCTGTTTTTGATTATTTAATTTTCAATAATTTTTTATTTATTGTTACTTTTGTGAGTTTCAAGTGATTTCAGTGAGAATTGTGGGTTTTTCCTTCTTTAACTGAGGGGTACCAACAATTTTGTCCACGTGTGTACATTGTGTTAGCTAATGGTGCTGAAAGGCTCATTGATGATTAGAAAACCCTTGAGCAGTTATATTAGCACATGAAAAAAAGTGTGAGTTTTCATGGAAAACATAGAATTATCTGGGTGACCCCAAACGTTCTGAAAGGTAGAGTACGTCTGTTTACTATCAGTCTGCATTCAGTCTCTGTGACAACTAGCTTCTTCAAAAAAGAAATTGGTTAATACTTTTTAAATTAGTTGAAAAAAACATTGAAACGTAAAGTTAGAGCCCAAAGTGACATTTTACAACAGCTCGTTATACTGAAGCAACAGTCTAAAATCTAACAGCATCAGAGAAGTCGTTTCAACACATTCAGGCTGGACACAAACCTAAACCCCGGACAGAGCTAACGGGTATCACCAGGACGGTTCTCAGCTTTCTTTGTTAATTCTGTTTCTTTGCTTTAAACTTTGTGCACGTTGACATAAACGTGGGCCTTTAACATGTCATGCAGTGTTTTCCCTCCTATGTGACCGACGAGGCGGGCCGCCTCGCTGGTATAGACCACCGCCTCACTACAATTTTGCAGAAATTGCCGCCTCACTGGTCCGCGCCCCAAAAAAAACAAACAAACAAAAAAAACAAACAGAAAGCACCATGCCACCGGAGCTGTCATTTTTAACTCTGCGGGTCCGCCGGCTGCTCTCCCCCGGTCTCCCCCGCTAGCTGGTCGGCTAACACCTGCCGCTGCTTGTCTGCCCGGGACAACCCCCCCTCTCTGGAATAACTGGTGTTTTGATGGTGTTGTACACAGAAATTTTAGTAGAGATTTACCAATTTGCGACATCTCATGAACCGAGAATAACGTTTTTCAAGACTGTAGCTCACGCTGTTTAAGAGTCCACATGACAACACAGGAAGCTGATTATTTACATTCATTAAGTGAATTTTGTTTTGGAAAGCATTGTTACAACATTTGTCCTGTTGTGCCTATCATCATATTGTCTTGGTAAAATGTAGCATTTTTAGTAGTTTTTGCTTGATTTATTTGTCCGTGTCGATAAAGTTGGATTAGTCCTCGTGTGACTTACGCTGCGGACGTGAGGTGCAGCGCGGGAGAGAGACAGAGATCGGGCGGGTTCAGCGGACAATTCTACATCCCGTCTGCCTTTATTTATTTTCTGTTGGTCATCCAGGCGAACACGGTAATTATTTATTTTAATAAGCTTTAGAGAACCGTGTATTTGTTTAGAGAGAAGTGAGAGATAAGGTATTTGCTTTCTTGTCATGTCATGATTTGAATGCGATGTTCTGCCTGTGTTTATAGTTTTCACGGTGTACCACCAAATGATATGTCTTCTGAGAAGAATAAACCTTTTTGTGGACATCAGTACGAAGCGTGGACTCTTTCAATGACCAGCAATTACAAAGACAGTCCCTGATATGAGCTGAGAAAGTTTGATCAGCTGTCATTAAATGAGCCAAAACAAACAACAGAACAGGAAAAAGGTCTAAACTCTAACAAAGTCTGCAGAATTCAAACTGTTTGTGTGTCTGACCTGTGTGTGCCTGAGGTGGGGGGGTGTCAGCAGGCTCCAGAGGGTCCATGTTAAAGACTTCATCAGTCCTGACGTAAGGAACGAACTCCAGGACAGGAGGAGGAGTCTGCACTCTGTGTCTGAATGCAGGGACAGGAGGAGAGCGCCCCCTGCAGGACAACACTACATGAGGCTGCTGGATGGACAGGAGTTTTTATCTGGAATAAGCACTCAGTTACTTCCTCCTGACTCCAGCTGCTGGTGCTGTTGTGTTTTTACTGCCCTGCAGCTCAGGGTTCTCTAACACTCTGACACACAACACCACGGATGTTTGACCGGCAGCAGATTTAATCAGTGCAACACAGTTCCATTCAAACCGATCCAGTTTAGGCAAGGACAGTGTTCAGTTCATTAATTTCAACCCTTATGAAGTATTTCAATCCATGAACAGCACAAATGTGAAAATTAAAGCATTCCTTGCCATTTCTCCTGTTAAAGAAGAAGAATTTTGACCCAGTTTACAGGTAGAAACTGGTCATTTTTGGTCCTTAAATAAACTGTAATTCTATGATTTCAGGCTACTTTCAGAGTGAGGAGCAGCTTTGTCTTTGCTCTAACATCTAATCCTCTGCGGACAACACAATATTTTGACTTTTAAAAATCAGTTTGAATAAAAATCAAAGATTCTTACAGGAGCAGAGTCTTGGCTCTGCAGTACTTTGGTGGGTTTGTCAGAGCTGCTCACCTTTCAGTGTTGACGGCTGAAGAGCTGCTCGGTCCGCTGGAATCGTTTTCCACCTGAAACAGCAGCAGTTATGAACAAACATCTAACCACAACTGGCAGAGAAAACGTGAAACCCAGATTTTAGAATCCAGTAGGAAGGCATCTCCCCACCTTCCTGCTTGGACTGGTTCTGGTCTGTGAGGGGTTGGGGCAGGGACCAGACTCCTGGTTCTGAAGCGGTGGGCCGGTCCTGGACAGACAGGTCCTCTCCTGCAGAGCCAGCAGCTCGGCCTGCCTCTTCAGTCGACTCTCCTGTCGGTTCTTCTGCAAAGCGACTGGGTAGCGCTCTGAGGCGGGAACAAACCGACGGCTGGGCCTGCAGGATCAGAGGAAGCACTCAGTGACACTGTGGGATCAGAGTTCCTGTGATTAACTGCCTCCCACTTTGAAAGTTTGGAAAATTTGTTCGTATTTCTGGATGCTCAAAGAAATCAAAACAAATAAATACGGAAGTCTGACTTCAGCCAAAGTCTGTAACTGAATGAAAGGTGATTAAAAGCTCATTACTGTTTGTATTTCATAACAAAAAAGAATTAAATTCTGAAATGTTTGTCTTTAAATCTCACATATCTAACTCTGTGGCAAACCAACTGTCACTCAGTGCTACAAAAAAAACTCCATAGAAAATATTTTGAAAAGTGTTTCAAAGAATAGTTTACTTTTAGTGATGAACATTCAGGGCTCATAAGAACCGTCTGAAGTCCAAAACCTGCTGGCAGGCTTGAAAGGCATACTATCTTTGAAAGAAAAAAAAATCGCCAAAATTACACTATTTATCAGAGCTTGAAACTGCAAAAAATAATTTGATTTTCAACTCTCCAACGGTCCTTAAACTACTTGTCATCTGTGACATGCTGAGGGGATACATACAGATATTTTACTACCTACAGCTGTAAATCCTGAGCTTTTTTCACATCACTCATGGCTTTAGAACTGTTCCAAAGAGCTCAGACTTCTTTTTGTAATTAGAGCAAACTATTTATTTATTCTGATTAAATATCACAATTCTAAGCCTAAATTTTGTTGATTTTCCCTCACATGTGCACAGTTCAAGGACTGTCAGGATATTGAAAATCCACCGGTTCTTTCTGCTTTTACAGTTTCCTGTTCTGATAAACGGGATCATTTTGACAACTTTTAAACGGTAACATACTTTTCACAGCTGCCATTGGGTTCTGAGGTTCTGATCTGACAACCTCAGAACCAATCAAATCCAAAAGTTATTTGTGCTCTTCAGAAGAAGCATCCAGTGTTGCTTTCAGTCTGTGTTCGTACCTCTGTGTGTTCCACTCTGGCCTCTTCTTGTCTCTCCTGGCAAACGCTTCATATGGGTCTCCTCCTGCTGGTAGACAGATGTTCTCCTTCCCTGTTCTCACTGCTCGGCTCTTGCTGCTTGGAGGAGTGGTGGGTGGAGGAGGAGGAGGAAGAGGAGGAGGAGAAGGAGGAGGAAGAGGAGGCAGCTGGTACTGTGCAGAGACGTCTGGAGTCTCAGCTCTGTCTGCTGTGAGAGACAGAACTGCATCTGCACACAGAGAGACGTTCTATCAAACAGCGTGGAGACAAAATGTACTTTACAGAGCGGACAGAAACAACAGCGTCATAAAATCAGCAGCATGAGCTACAAAAGCTCTCAGTGCAAGCAGAAACACTGCCTCTCATCTGCTGCTGTAGCACAACATTTTTGGGTCCAATATGCTCAAACTAGACAATGATATAATCATGGGAAATGCTATGAAACTAAGGAGTAGAGTTAAGACGTGTGTGAAATACATAAAGGTCAATGTTCTAATAATCACTGATGTTTTATGGTAATGTGTGTGTTTCTGTGGACACACACACACACACACACACACACACACACAGAAAGACAGACAGACAGACAGACACACATATTTTGGTATTTTTAGTGTGAAGACAAATCACATGCTTTGTAGAAAATTATATATGGAGTACTCAAAACATGATGGTGTAAAATTAAGGCAATATAACTTTAAAAAGGTTTACCAGAAACAGCCATCCATCCATCCATTCTCTATACACCGCTTTATCCTCACTAGGGTCATGGGGGGTGCTGGAGTCTATCCCAGCTGACTCAGGTGAAGGCAGGGGACACCCTGGACAGGTCACCAGTCTGTCACAGGGCTACATATACAGACACACAGTCACACTCACATTCACACCTACGGACAATTTAGAGTAACCAATTAACCTCAGCATATTTTTGGACTGTGGGAGGAAGCCGGAGTACCCGGAGAAAACCCACGCATGCACAGGGAGAACATGCAAACTCCATGCAGAAAGATCCCAGGCTGGGATTTGAACCGGGGATCTTCTTGCTGCGAGGCGACAGTGCTAACCACTAGTCCACTGTGCAGCCCTTACCAGAAACAACAACACATAATGGTGTAAAACTGTCCTAAAAATAGTAGGGGTGAGTACAGAACATAGCCTGGACATGTTCTCTGTAAAACATGACTTAATGATGAGCTGATCTTCCGTCGGGAGAGATCTAGTGGTGAAATATGATGACCTGATGTGAAGACCTGACCAAGAGATTTACTAAAGTCTAACAGTGTCACAACCGTCTCTCCCATAATACGCCCCATAGGTGTGGAAAAACTGACAAACTCTGACATCATGAAAGACAGCTCAGTATCTTCAGTATTTCTTGCATCGCTGGACGCTGTTAAAAACCGATCCAGGGATTTTTGTCAACAATAAATCCTGCTGCCTCTGAAGGCTGAAGATCTCTGAAGACGTTGTTTTGACATTTGAACACGGTCGAGTCTTTGCCATGCAGCGATAAAAAAACATGAATTTACACAAACATCAATCCCTGGATGAGGAAATCTCAAACTGGTTTACTCCAATAATAATATCTAAGTTTAGAACATATTACTGAGGCACCTGGTAATGTTATTGATTATTAAGCTCCAACAGGCACAAACGCATTCAGAAATATAATGTATTTATAAGTGTGATGTTAACAGAGTCTTATGGTATACAGGTTCAGGTCAAGTCATCAGCTTTGGCCCCGAATGATCTGTGAAGACAACCTTTTACTGCCTCTAACGTTCTCTGTGCTGAGTCAGTGCAGCTATGGTTTTTAATCAGTGTTTATACAGAGTCTTTGAATAAAATCATAATAAAAGCCCAAGAAGAAAAACAGCTGTGATCCTTATATTTGACGCTGTTTGACAGAAGAACACGTATAAACATATGAATGAGAGGCTTCAGTGTGGTGTGTGGATGCATGCAGTGTTTACAGCTTTTTTACTGAAGCACAACGATGTACTTAAGAACAGCAGCAGCAGTTCTAGAAGGAAAAGGAGCAGCTGCAGTAGTGACGGTAGCAACAGTGGTAGCAGTAACGTTATCTGTGCAGCTTTATCACCTGTTTGTACAGCAGAGTCTTTATATGCCACAGCTGAAGCTTTCAAACCCTCAGCCTGTTGGGGAGCTGCCAAACACAAACAAATACACAGTTACAGGGTGATCATTACAAATACCTGCCTCTGTTAAAGGCCCTATATTGAGCCCTTTAAATCACTGAAACACTTAAATGTTGACATATGTTTGTTGTGAAGTGGCCCAAAACGCAACCTTTATGTGAAGAATCTGAACAGTTCTCCCAAAACTTCTGTTTAACTAACAGTTCTCACACCAAGCTAAACATACAGTAATGAACACAAAAATACTTCAGATCTAAGCTGCCTTCCTTAAGCGTGTGCCTGGGCTCAGTTTTTTGTCTGTGGTGCATTAATACTGATGTAGCTGCTCACCACTGGGCTCCAGCGTCTCCTGCTGTCCACCGTCCTCATGTCCTCTCTTTGGCTGCTCTGCTTGGTGAACTGGCTGCTCCTGGGACACAGGTGCAGCTCCAGTCAGTTCATGAGAAAATGTTTTACAGAACACTGGCGAGATGTAGAAAAATGAGTGATAAATAAAGGACAGGGCTCCCTGACCTTCTGCTTCTCCCTCAGTGTGTCCATCTCGTACTGTTTCTGCAGCATCTCCCTCTCCAGCATCACCCTCCTCTCCTCCGCCTCCTCCTCCTGCCTCCTCTTCGCCTGATCTCGCTCCCTCTGCTGCCGGCGCTCCTCCATCTGGGCTTGGATCGCTCGCTGGGACAGCATGTGTTAGGAGGAGATGAAGGTAGACATTTAGAAAAGGTAAAGCTGCTCTTCTCCTCCCTCCTAGAGTCGTGCATCTCCTCTGACCTGCTGCTCAAGCTGTTTGAGCCTCCTCCTCTCTTTCTCCTCGATCTGGGCGGGGTCCAGCAGGGCAGTCATGGTCCTGAGATAGCTGCACGAAAAACAGGGAAACAAAAACACTAAATATATATTCACAACATGTCCTGCAGCTCAGAGACAGTACTTCACTTGGGTTGGAGAACAAGGAGCTCATTAGAGCTTCAGAGGAGGGAATCGAGGCAGAAAAAGAACAAACGTGAGACAATTTCACACACAAATAAGATAAATCCAGCGAGAGTCAGAATCGTTTATTTATCACAATGCACCCCTGCAAATCAAAAAAATAAGACTATTTAAAATTTCTATTTAAGCAACTCAGCATGAAGGGTTAGCGTTAAACGCATGTGGATGTGATGGAGTGCTGCTTCGGTCACATGACCTGGCCTCCACAGTCACCTGATCTAAACCCAATCCAGATGTTTTGGGATGAGATGGAACACAGAGAACACAAATGAACCAACAAGAACTCAGCATCTCTGGAACTCCTTCAAAACTGTTAGAGAACCATGTCAGGTTCTGCCTCATGAAGCTCATCCAGAGAATGCCAAGCGTGTCCAAAGCAGGAATCAAAGCAAAGAATCTAAAACATGTTCTGACTTATTTCACACTTTCTTGTTTACTACATAATTCCATATGTGTTCATTCATAGTTTGATGCCTTCAGTGAGAATCTACTATGTAAACAGTCATGAAAACAAAGAAAAACATTAAATGAGAAGGTGTGTCCAAACCTTTGACTGGTACAGTACAATCTACATCTTTTCATCTTCTACCCCTCCTCCTACCTGGGTCTGGTCGGGTATCCGCTGACTGTATCCACACTAACTGTCCCGACACTCTCTGCTCCACAGCTGCTCATGGCCTCCCACAGGCTGGACGGATCCCACTCCCCTCGCTCAGAGCTGCTGAACTGAGCAGGAGTCGGAGCTGACGGAGCTGCAGGATGGACGGGAGGCCTTCTCTGCAACGAGTCAAAGTGAGTGGCCCAGAACGCAACATCCTCTGTCTGCAGATACACCCACAGGTTAGCCATGAAGGTACAGCTAGAGCCTCAGAGCCCTCCTGTCCAGTGTCTGCTGTACCTGGCTCTGCAGCAGCTTCTCTCGCCTCCTGCGTTCAGTCGTCTCCTCTCGCTGATGGTCCAGCTCCTCCAACCAGCGCCTCCTCTCCTCTTCTTTCCTCTCTACAGTCAGCGTCTCCTCCATTGGAGTTACCTCCTAAAGAGATAACACAGTCCACACAGTAACTGCAGGACTGTTTTTCACATCAAAAGATCCTCAACCCTTAGGCGCCAACTTAAAAAAGTTGCATCGAGGTGCTTCAAGTGTCAAAAACAATGATATTACATATTATTATCTGCTTTGTTCATTAGCTATTTTTGTAAATCTACATCACTCCTGATCATTACTATCAAATAGTATGATGTCATTGTTGTTTTGAGGTAAAAAAAAAAAAAAATTACCAGGAATTAACAATTTTCTATCTAATAAGCGCAAAGTGGAAATTCCTTCCTCTGATACTACAGTCTGGGAGGTGTCAGGGATGAGGACTGACAATGAGTCTGATGCTTTCACTATTTGTTGCTGAGGTGAAAAACAAGACCACAGAAACATTAGATTTATACTATAGTATAGTACATAAATATTGATTTACATTAATAATACGTTCCACTTTCAGTCTTTATTTTTATAGATCCACATCAGTCCTGATCATAGCTCAGGATTTAAACCTTCAAATGATAGGTTGTTTACATGATGTCACTGTTGTTATTTTATAAGAAAAATACACAAAAAAATGAGCTATTATCCATATAATAAGTGCTTGGTGAATATTTCTTGTTTTGATGATCACAGTCTGGGATGTGTGCATGTTTAGCGTCACCATCAGCTCTCATGAAAATCCACATTCAGGATTTTAAAGACGAAAATGTCTCCGTTAAAAAAAAACTTCTATAGAAATGTTCTTTGAAAATATTATTTTCCACTTTCCCTTTCAACATCAGTCCTGATTAGAAATACCAAATATTCAGTCATTTTCATCATCTGAACCCTTTAAATGCCAGTTTATTTCCATAACGTCACTGCTGCCACACTGCAAAAAAAAAAAGAAAATTATGTATTTCTGCCTCATCAAAACTGTAAATCAAAGAGTAAATATCAGCCTTATAGCAATGAGTCAGTGACACTGATGTTATTGAGGTGGGTTAAAAACACTCCAGAGCCACCCTACCGAGCCTGATGCAACAGAACCGAATCACAGCTAAAGCTACATGTAGCCACATTTGGTTTTAATGACGAATGCAGCGTGGAAAGGGTGAAGACATCAAACATTAAGACAAGCATTTCTATTAATCACAGACTAGTTCTAATAAGAGCTCAGCAAAACTGGGTTTAAAATTAGTAAATACAGATTTCAAATAAAGCAGAGGGTTTGATGCTCAATTTAAAAAAATGCTCTCCCTTTAGTAAATCCAAGTTTATTAGTTCAAACCAAAATTAAACAGACTTTGAACATGATCTAGATGTTTTCAAAATGAAATCAAAACAAATGAATAAATACATAATTTGCGTACTGTTCACCAGAAAGTCAGGTGTGCACCAATCAGGTCTATGATTATATTCTAATGTAAATACTGTCAACAAGTTAGTGCTGCTAAAACCTGGCACGATTTAAATATATAAAACAAGATTACAAACTTGGCAATCAGTCTTGCTGAAATATGAATAATGAAATCTAGTCATGTGAGTGGGATTCACATCATCTCATCAGCACTAAAAATCTGAAAACATATAATATACCTGTGAGTTTGTAACCTCTGTCAGATATCACATCATTTGAGGAAAAAAAATGATGCAGAAAACATCCTGAAAAGTGTTTGAGGTTCAGAGGGTTAAAGTGGAATAAATCATTTTTTAGAGATACTTTTTTCCTCTGACCAGGAAAGAGCCACAGTGTGAAGAAATGTTAGGAAGAGCTGCACAGTTTGTAAAAGCTGCTCAGCGTGATGGACAGGTCATATTTACCCCCAGTCTGAGGCTGGATCTGATGGCAGCAGGTAGCTCTCTGTGGCTGACACAGCTCTGGACTGACAACACGCTGTCTGCATCCTCCTCCACCTGAAACAAACACATCGATCAGCAGCGAGTCAGAGGACACCTGGTGTTAGCCCGCTCTCCTCAGGTCACTGTTCAGTCTGCTGACTTCACTGACACAAATCCAACTCAGTCAGAAAAAAAGAGTGCTTCTTTGTTTGTTTTATGATAGAGGACAATAATAAGCATTACCAGCATCAAACTAATTTCCACAGCATGAATGAATACTTGTCAACCTATTCTTGCTACAATTAAAATTCCAGTTTTCATTTTTCCTGTACAACGTTTTGCCTGTAGACTAAAATATCAGCACCACATTTAACTATGAGGAGCAGTTTGCTTTGCAGCCATTTTGTTTCCACAGTTATGATAAAAACAAATCATGTGAGATGAGGAGAAAAATACCTGAAGTCTTGCAGGGACCGAACACTGCTGCTGCTGTTTTAGAGCCACCTGTTCATCTAACACACAAACACACACTCAGTCCATATGTCAGTTACTTTAATGAATGTTCCTAAATAATTCTGTTTATATTCAGGTTATTACTGGTCAGTCACAAACTCTGGACATTTAAAAGGTATCTGGGAGATTTTAGATTGCAGATTTCTGTCATACTATTGTGTAAAATTTTAAGGGTGTCTAAAAACTTTTTTCACCGCTGCATGTGGATTACTGATGCCTTAAAACACTCGTGTTTGTGTGTGTTTCTGTACCAAGTTCTTTCTTCCACCGAGCTTTCCTGGCGTCGATGGCCACCCTGCTGTCCGACTCTCGCTCCTCCATCCAGCTGAACAGACATCCAGACAACCTGAGCAGCAGCAGCGACATCTCCAATGGAATCTTTAACCACCTTTTTACAGAACACGCATTTCTGACCTGATGTACCACGGCTGACATGTCGTCAGCTTTCTCTCTCACAAATAAACTAAATCCAGAGGCAGCAGCAAAGAGGGGCATCCTGACTAATGCAATCAAACAAACAGGTTTCTGTGTGAGGATGTGATGAAGCCGGTTATAATAGAATGTCCTCGACTGTTACTACCGTTGGTGAAGTAAAAGAGTGAAGTTAGAGTCCTGTGAATTTATTGTCCTCATCTAATAAACCATTCAGGGTCTTCATTTAGCATCTGTATTTATTTTAAGGACTACATCCAGAGATCTGTACATCTTGTGTTGAGTTCCTCACCGTCTGTCTTTTTCTTGTATTTCAGCTTCTCCTCTTCCTTTCTGTATTTCCTCTTCTCTTCCTCCATCTTCCTTCTTCATCTCTCCTCCTTCTCCTTCAGTCATTGAGGTCTGAGTTTGACTTCCTAGCAAAGAAAAAAACATGAAGTTTGGATCTTCCAGACCCCTGTGTGGTACAGTAGCTGTCAGACCATCATCACCACCTGGTCCTTGGTGGTCATCTGGTAGGAGTTGACCATTGCTGGAGGTCTGGACGGTGCTGAGGATCTGCTGGAGCTGCTCACTGGTCAGACACACCACATTTTCTTTCAGTCCTGCATCTAAACCAGTCAGTGCTTCCTTAAGACCTGCCTTTCCAGCACCTCGAGTCCCGACATTCTGGGCTGGTCCTGTTCTCCCATCGACTCTGAGGGGTCCGACTGTCCCGCTGTGTTTCTGTCTGTCTGACTTCCCCTTCACATGGACACACAGAGGACAAAAATGACCAACAGTAAAGCAAACAAATGCATCAAAGAGTCAATAGAGTATCCTTCCTTTGGATGTTTTCTTCAGTGTGTTAAATAATGCAGTTTGGTGTACGTAAAACGTTCAGACAGAGCAGTTAGCAGCTGTTTCTCCCTGGAACTGTCAAGCAAATTTGAAGCAAATTTTTGAGAAGGTGCCAAAAGACAGAAAACGGAGCAAAGACACTAAATGCTGGTGTCACCAGAGGATGGCAGAATAGGTTAGAGTACACATGGCTGTATAAACAGAGTGGAAGCTGAAAGAAAACCAAATACTACACAGCACACCAACAAGATGTTCCAATACAAAGCATTTCAAATGCAGTATGCTAACAACACCTACTTGTCTGCCAACTGCTAAAAAATCTGAGCGGTATAAAGAGGAACATAACTTTGGTCATCTATGAGAAAAATAAGAGAAGTCTTCAGGAATTTAAAACAGGAAAGCTGTAAATATTCTTTCATGTCAGTCAGTATTTATCGTGTTTCCAGAGGCAAAGACAACGTAAGAAGTGGAAACAATTACAGATAAATGTTTGCTGCATCTGAAATAATTCAGGAAAGGCATTTCAGGTGCCTGAAGAGTCTAGAATATAGTTTAGATGCTTTGCTTTATTTGTATTATTTTCTACATTGAAGATCAATACTGAAGATTAACATGTTTTTGTTTACAACATAATTCCATATGTAGTGTTTTATAGTGTTGATGTCTTCAGTATTAATCTGCAACAGAGAAAATAATTAAATAAAAACCACTGAATGAGAAGCTGTGTCCAAACTGTATGTGGCAGAATGGAGGAGGAGCTCTGATGGTTTCTGTGTAAAAAGAAATAAAAAGTTGATTTTTAAATGACAGATTCACCCAAGCTGAAATCAAACGACTTTACCTCCGTGGTTTTCTATAAGCAGATCATTTTAAACATCAGTGTCACAGCTGACTATGTTCATTTGGCACTTCATTTTGCTTATTGCAATCAAATCTTCCTTCTTCTGTATTGGTTTTTCCACATTCTGAAAAAAGGTGCAAGCTGAAAAATGTTGGGTGCTGTTACCCTGTCCCACTAAAACAAAAGTCTTTGACTTTTCAAACCCACCTCAACTTCCCAGACTTTAATTTTTCAACTTCTATAGTTGTCATTTTTCCATCGACATTCTTCTTTGTCAGTGTTTGTCTTCTATTTCTAGCTTATTTTGTTGAGCAATGTGAAGGCTGCATGTCAATGTTTTTCATTAAAATGTTTTAAAAACTCTTTAATCAGAGTAAATTATTGTCACTTAAACAGATTTCTCTTCCTGCAACATGAGTGCTGCTCACACTCATATCTTTATCTAAAATGATAAAACTTTTAGAGCACTTTCTACTCAGTCATTTCTGACGTCTCAGACTTTTGTATAACATAGAAAAGGATATCTATGAGGAGATTTGTAAAATTGTAGATTGATACATCAAATTCTTTCCAAGATTTTTTCTGTTTTTTTTCCAAAGTTGTCCATCAAGCCACTTTCAGCACATTTTTTTTGCACTTTGACAAAATAATCTGAGGATACATATACACCACAATATCTCAGAAACTAATAGATAAAAGCCCGAATTTCTGAAAAAGTTTGTTCTAGTCATGTCATTCATTCATAATCTGCAATAATGGACAAACAAATCAACTATAAACAGCCTTATCAACGTAGAAGAGAGTTCTGGAGTTTCAAAATGGTTCTCCAAATATTCTTAATCAGTAGCATGATGAGAAATAACAGCAAAAAACTGAAGCTTCTAACTTTAATAGTTCCTGAGATATTGTCGTAGAAACAAAACATCAAATTTCAATGTGCAAAACAACTCGCTGAAAGAGGGCTGACAGGGAACTAGTGCTGCTTGTTTTGTTTGTTTTGTTTTTAATTTGGCAAGTACTTGATGTGCACTACTGTTCAAAAGTGTGGAGTCAATGAGAAATGTAATTATTGTTGAAAGAAAAGCAGTTTTTTTCAATGAAGTTAACATTAAATGAATGATAAATCCAGTGTAGACATAGTTAATGTGGTAAATGACTATTGTAGCTGTAAACGGCTGATGTTTAGGGGTACAGAGGAACATTTCCAGCAACCATCACTCCTGTGTTCTAATGCTACATTGTGTTGATTAGAAAACCCTTGTGTAGTTATGTTAGCACATGGACAAATGGTAAATTGGTTGTATTTATATAGCGCCTTTATCCAAAGCGCTTTACATGATACGTCACATTCACCCATTCACACACACATTCACACACTGATGGTGGAAGCTGCCATGCAAGGCGCTAAGCATGACCCACCAGGGGTAATTAGGGGTTCGGTGGACACCTCGACATGAGCACAACGGGCCGAGGATCGAACCGGCAACCCTCCAGTTACAAGACGGCCACTCTACCCACCGAGCTATGCCGCCCCCAAAAAAGTGGGAGTTTTCATGGAAAACACAAAATGGCTGGATGACTCCAAACTTTTGAACGGTAGTGTGTACAATCTAAAGTGTAAATATTTTAATATATATAAAATATTAAATCTGAGCGGGTCAAGCAGAAGCCCCCTGATTTAATAGTTGTCACTTAGCTGATATACGGTGCAGCGTTACTTAATATATTACAACAAACCGTTGAATTAAGGTTTGATTAATAAGTTCAATTGCTACTTCTTACAGAGGATAACTGGACTCTTACCTTGGCCACCACTTTACTGCTGCCCCTTTTGTGATCATCGTTTGTCTTACATGAAGTCAGAGTGGTGTTCCTCCCCTCAGTGGTGGTGATGTTGGAGCTGAAGGAGGCAGCTGCTCTTCTGGCTTTATGCCTGACTTCTTGGTGCCTCCCTGCCGGCTGCCGGGGCCGATGCTCCTCTCCCTGCACCTCCTCCATGCAGGACGGCTGCCTGGAGCTCAGGATGTTTGCTGCTCTGGGCCGGAAGGACGGCTGCTGGGAATTCATCAGATGAGACAAAACACTTGTTCAGTTAATCTCATTCCTACAAAAGCAGTGCTACAGTGTGTTAGAAATGTAAGAATCACGCTGTGACGACAATTCCTACCTTTGCAGCATTCTTCTCAGCCCCTGCAGTTGAAGAAAAGTGAGTCAGAGAGCAGCAATGATTATCACACCATTCATTTTCAGCAACACCTCTGCAGGTCTGTAATGCTAACATTCTGCTTGAGGATGTATTCAAACCTCCTGTAGGCCTCTTGTTTATTGTTGTAAAATGTAAAAAATTAAAACTTTTAAGAACTTGCATAGATATGAGAAATAAATGTTCCAGAAGAGTTTCAAGCCGACTTCCACACAATTTGAAATGGCTTCTCTCTATGATGAAGGCCTAGTGCTGAGATATCATGAATAAATGCATTTTAGCATATTAAATAGTGTGTGTGAGTGTGTTAGATATGCTTGTTTCTCTTCAACCCACGTCTCATTAAACAGAAGTGAAAAAAATTCCATTGATCTTTAAGTAAAACCATAAATAGAAAAGCGATTAAAAATAGAAAAACACTTTGACATTGCCCAGTAAATGTGCTGGTAACACAACTAAATATAATAAACAATAAATAATAACACAATAATCAATTAATTACAAAGTATAACTACATAAATTAGTCAACATTTGTTGGAAAACAAAAGACGATAAGAGCTGAAAGGTCTTACCATGACGGAGCAAAATCAACCGAGGTTTTCCATTTTCCAGTTCAAACAGCAGGCCGTCTCTGTTCACAAAAACAGGAATTCTTAGAGCACAACTTCACATCTTATTGTAGTGCATATGAAGTAACAGCTGTCAGTACATGCAGCTGTCTTTTGTGTCTTTGTTGTGTTTAAATTGTAAAGATAGTTCTGAAATTACAGGATTACAAACTGTCTCACTTTAGAAAAATTACAGTTTGTTTGGTTTTCAGTCATCTGTGTACAAAGATCAATACTGTTCTTTCCTCAGTCGCTCGTATTAACAAACTGATTAAAAACAATGTTTGCAGACACTAAATAGTGCATCATGCTGCTGGGTAATAATAAAAGTATCTCACTGTGTAGCACAGCCAGTAGTGGCGTACATTTACTGTGTTGGACCGGAGTTTTCAGGTATCTGTACTTTTTTTTTATTTTACTTTTACTTTCTAATTCATTCTACAGCTTTAGATACATTTTAGATTATTTTTATACACTAGATAACAAGCTGTTAAATACACCAAGTTAAAGAATAAATTAGTGTTTCCAACCTTTATGTAGTCCACTCACATTCCAGATGCTAATGAGTTGTCAGCAGCTGCACTTCATATTCAGTTTTCTCTCTAAACTTCTCATATGGTTTTATTTGAATAAATAATCCAACATCTAACTAGTACACACTCTTATTACAAGCAGCTGTGATTACTGCAGTGCTCTACTATCTGGTCTCCCCAAGAAGAAAACATCTCAGCTTTAGTTGCTTCAAAACTCAGCAGACCAGAAGGAAAGTCCACATTCTGATCTAAAGTTTCTACTCTGGCTGCCTGTTGTCATTTTAAGATCCTTGTATCGGTTTAGAAAGCTCTTAAGGGTCTTGGTTCTGTCTATTTATTGAGTTTGCACTGATCCAAGGAACCCACTAGAACCCTCAAATCTTCTGGTAGTGGGATTTATTTCTACCAAGAGTCAGAACAAAAAGCCACAGGGAGGCAGCATGTCATTTAAAGTTCTGTGTGTCTGGAAGAGCCTGACTGAAGACCTGAGGGCAGCAGAGAAGGTTGATGCATTTTAAAATGCAAACTTAAGATCTACCTTTTAAGTCTGTTTATGAATTGATATTGTCGTTATGGGCGTTTTCTTTTAAAAGATAAGTTGTATCTTTTATCAGCTCATTATTATTCTTTTTCTTTTAATTTTTGCTATTCTGAATTTTGACTTGCCTCCGGTGCTGCATTTATTTGTTTATGACAGCGTTTCCTCGGCTCCCTTTATAAAAAAAATAAAAAATTAGCTTCACATGGTGCTGACACCCTGATGCTTCACTATTAATGACTGATGAAATCATATATAAAAACGTTTTCCATGAAGTCTGTTGAAATATTTTTAGATTACTGTATTGGTAATTTTACTTAAGCAAGGTATCTGAGTATTTATTTCACTACTGATCATAGAAAAACTCTCCATTCCATTAAATACTATTCATTACTTACACCACTGTTCAAAAGTTTGGGGTCACCCAGACAATTCCATGTCTTCCATGAAAACTCACACTTTTATCCATGTGCTAACATAACTGCACAAAGGTTTTCTAATCATCAATGAACCTTTCAACAGCATTAGCTAACACAATGTAGCATTAGAACACAGGAGTGATGGTTGCTGGAAATGTTCCTCTGTACCCCTATGGAGGTATTCCATTAAAAATCAGCTGTTTACAGCTACAATAGTCATTTACCACATTAACAATGTCTACACTGGATTTATCATTCATTTCAGTTACCTTCATTGAAAAAAATACTCTTTTTTTCAAAACTAAGGAGATTTCTAAGTGACTCCAAAATTTTGAACAGAAGTGTACATTATTTCATAACATCTGACATGGTTAATCATAAATTAATAATAAATGTATTTATAAAGTGCTTTCAGTCAAAGTGCTGTACATAGAAAGAAAAAAACAAGAAACTCAGAAATACACAAACATATACAAACATACTGAAGCACTAGAAAGGACATCAGTGAAACAAACTGTTTAAGACTCATATGTAGCAGTAAACCAGCTGGTCTTCAGCTTAGTTTTAAATCCATCAGTGGAAGATTCCTGCCTGATTTCAGCAGCTAGACTGTTCTACAAAGTTGATGCACGGAAAGGAAAAGTCCGTTCCCCAACGTCTTTCTATCCCAACCACTGGGACACTCAGAAGTCCCGTCCCCTGGAAACGGAGAACACCAGTGGGGACATACAGGTTCACCAGATTGGACAGGTACGATGGGACAGTTCCATTTAGCAGCAGCACCTTAAAGTCTGCTCTAACCTGAACAGGTAGTCAGTGCAGAGAGGCCAGCACTGGAGTGATCTGCTCATATGTACTCGATCTGCTGGTTCTGGACTATCTGCAGACCACCAAGGCTCTTCTTTAGCAAACCTGATAAAAGGACTTTACAGTAATCTAACCATGACAAAACAAAAGCATGAAGTAGAATCTCAGCATCCTGAAACGACAGAATCGGTCTAATCATTCCAGTGTTTCTGAGGTGAAAAAAGGCCACTCTGGTCACCTCTTTAACATGGAACTCGAACAAAAATGTTTTATCAAAAAACACACCAAGATTCTGGACTCTGTCTTTACCCTGAATAACACAGTCACCCAAAGACAGAGGAAAATTGTCAAACAGAGGATTAATAACCATCATTTCTGCCTTAGCAGAGTTCAGAAGCAGGAAATGTGTTGATAACTAGCTCCTAACAGCTGAGAGACAGGACTGAAGTTTATCTGTGTCAGAATCACTTTGAAGGAGCAAGGACATGTATAACTGTAGATCATCTGCAAAACAATGAAAAGAGATCTGAAAAAAAACCCACAAAATTTGACCCAAAGGTATCAGATAGAGAGAAAACAACAGTGGACCCAGTACAGACCCCTGCAGTACCCCATGCCTAAGAACAGGACTCATTAAAGAAAACATTTTGAGATCTCTCTGACAGGTAAGACCTCAACCACTGGAGTACCTGGCCTGAGATTTGTTTACAATTTTTAATCAGAGGATCCAACATTCCCAAGTTCCCTTTGATCAAGCCAAAATGAGTGCATAAACCATACCTAGACTGTGCTTTGTGTGTTTGCTTTGATTAAGTTGCTTCACACCTGGAATTCATTGGTGTTGCTACAGGGTCCGTAAGTGTTTCATTTCAACACGCTGACAAAACCGAACCTCTCAGCCCAAAGTCCATTCAAAAGAAGCAGATTTAATATGTCTACAGCCTTGTCATTTTCTCTTATTCACAGGAATTCTACTGTATGTTCTACTTAATTAAAAGTATACAGGCACCAAAATGGAGTTAAGGTATTAAAGTAAAAGTGCAGGTTTGGTCCCTGACATGTGATGTCTAGTGAAACACCAGTGTGTGAGAAGCATGTTCCTGTAAAGATACTAAAAAATCTTCTTAGTGCGACACATTCTGTATTAGCCTAGCTCGTTAGCTAGCTGCAGCTGCTGATAGAAAACTGACTCACCCGATATTCATGCCGACAGAAAACAGCAGCCCGTTAACCTGGAACCTTATAAAACACACATAATTCACAGCCTTATAATGGCACTTTTATCTGCCTTCGAGTCGCTGCACTGACAAACATGGCATTTACTAGCTGCTAAAATTGTGTACGTTCGTTGCTGGCAACGACCAACAACAGCTTCTCTGATTGGCTGACTCTTTATTGTGTTTGAAACCAACGGCCAATCAGACGCCTTCATTTGGAGCTTTACGTCGACGGTGCTGCGTTTAAAGGAACTGGGAATTTAGTCAAGTCAGGTTTTACGTCAGTACAGCACGTTTATTAAAGCACCAGAGCTGAAGAGTTTTCAGATGTATTATTTATTTAAATATTAAGGTTTACTTATTTAGATTTATATGACGAATTTAAGCATGAAGACCCAACAATAATATTAATTATATACACTTCCCAGACTACAATCCACTGAAAGGTTAAAATCCTATAATCTAATTTGTCTTATGTATGTGAGTGCATGTTCTCCCTGTGCAGGGGTGGGTACCAGTGTTGGTGTAGAGACCAGATACTCCGGCTTCCTCCCACAGTCCACAGTAAGTAGATAATGGAGGACAGTTTAACAGATGTGTACAGTGTGGATTTGGATATCTATATTTAACACTCTGTAAATCCGAGAACATTGTCATCAACCAGAAAAAAAAATCCATTTCTACCATGTTTTTAAGATTAAAATGTTCCATAAATCAGGCTGATAAATGAGCAAACATGTTAAAATATTCAGAACATAGATGGGAATAAAAGGAGACAGTTTGGTTTATGTTGGTGCTGCTGAACAGGAAATGTGTGGCTCAGAGAGAAAAGATTTATTTTGAAATAACTCTCCTTAAAGATATGACACACAGTAGTAAAAAAAAAAAACCCACACAAAACATTAAATGTGCAATTTAAGCTTTTTCCACTAGTCTGAAAGCAATTCTAAATCCTCCCGAGGTGTGAGTGTGATTGTTTGTCTCTATGTGTAGCCCTGTGACAGACTGTTACCTGTCCAGGTGTCTCCTGCCTTCAGCCCCTCATGACCCTGATGAGGACTACACAGTGTATAGATGATGGATGGATGGATGGATGGATGGATGGATGGATGGATAGTGTGAAAGCTGACGTGTTGTGGAAGCAAATTATGTTTTTTCTGTCGTGTCTCAATCTGTGGTTGCTGAAACTATTTGGTCAAAAATATCTATTAATGATTTTTTTTTCATCTAATTGTCTCAAAATTCTATGATGTGACTGAGTGTCAATATTGTCAGCGTTGTGTGTAAACTTCTTTACATGACCCAGGTGTTTCTGTTGCTGGACGTCTTCACCTGTTGGCAGAAACCCTGAATCCAATCAGGAATCAAAACACAAGCCCCAAAAGCTTCTGGAAAGATTTAATCTCACTTACTTCCACTGTTCTAACAAACAGTCAGGATGATGTCAAATGCAGAAAATGCTGCTAAATAAGTCCAATCAATCACCAAAGACTAATATCCATGATGAAGTATCATGAGAGGACATGTGGACCATCGCTGCTGGGGACTCGGTGACGACCGTTACAAGGATGTTTGACGTGGTGTTCAAAACAGGGATGACGTAAATGTGCATGCAGTTCTTTACTGACTCTTTAAATGTGAAGTGAAACAAACCAAAGACTAAAGATGGCGTCTGTTCTAACACACACACACACACACACACACACAGACACACACACACACGTTCAACAGAGCTTCCCACCAGAGCAGCAGCTCCACTGCAGGCTACCAGTGTTGGGCTCAATAATACTGTTTAACAAGCTCCTGACGCTTCACACACGGTGTCTCTTCATTTCTTTACATTTTATACAATCAGGGGGAGACATGTAAAAGACAAAACATTTACCCACACACATGGGTAAAGGTACGATAAAAAAATAAATTATTACCTTGATAAACCAAAAATAAAATATTCATATTTGCTCTCTCTTATTTCAGCTCCTGGGGCTGAGGGCCTGTTGCTGTCCAGCAGGGGGCGCTGCATCACGACCTGGACTTGTTGAAGGAGGCATAAATGGACGAATACGATTGGCTAACACTGCCTTCTCTGGACCAATCCGAGACGACAAATGCAGCCAATTCTGCTAACAGTTACAAGATAATTTGTTCATATACATACGTATATACTTACAAATATAGACTTAATGTGTTTTTGAGACAGGGCTGGATGACAATTCAGTATTATAAATTTTACTATAACCGAAAACAAAACTGTTGAAAGATAACAATTTAGTGGACATGAATGGGATCATTTCTAATACCGTGATTTATATTACATATCTTTATAATATATAGATATTATTTTTTATGAAACATATTTTACTGATTGTTTAGCTGTATCACCCAGCCCTAACTTAAAGCATAAAGATGGTGCTACTGTTTTATTTTGTCAACAAATCCCATGAAAAGACCTCGAGGCTCACTTGGATCTGTTTCTAGAGTTTGTGATCAAACCCCATGATCTATTATTTTCGTCTCCTCTGCATTTTTAAGGTTCAATCCTGACCTTGGTTCACACACAGGATCTATTTAGTGACTCACTCTATAGATTTTATCTTTACAACATGAAGATTTTAACCACTTGAGCAGCTCCATGAACTCCAGAAGAGCCGCTGAATGAACTCAAATACTCCTATATTTATTTAGATGTGTCTGTAAAAGGAATTTTCTAAGGAGTGACTATTTTCAACAAATATTTGTTGCTCTGGCAGTTTACAACAGCCAGATGGTGTGTAGGTGTGTTTTTATCAGGCTTTTTATAAGATTTGTTGTTAATAATAAATACAGTAACACCACATGAGATTTGGAAACGTGACAATTCTGCTTCCAATATTACACAACAACCCAGAGGATAATTTCACAGGACACAGACTACTAATGTGTTTTTCAATTAATCCCCAAAGACGGACATAGAGCGTTGTAAAAATGATCTATATTCTCTCCATGAAGTCTACTTTTACTTCCGTTGCACCTGGGTCTCCCTCCCTACCGCTGAGGAGGACTAACGTTGCCGTCTTACATTTAATTGCCATCTATTGCTTTAACAGACGCTTGGGTGTGTTTCTGAGTGCGTTCACCTGTCTAAGTTTGTGTTTTGTAGAGGAATAGGAGTGAAGGGAAGATGCGGGGATCAGGGAGTGAGGAGCAGGGAGTAAAGTGAGCATTTGTCAGTGGGCATTCCCTGGGATTGAACTGACCGGTGAGGACACGCTGTCCCACAGCCGCTCTCAGGACGCATTTGTCTATCATTGTGAGGACCACTTTGAGTTTCAGATTTGTTCTAAGGCTACTGAAAACAATCTCATTAGGCCTAATCTTACAGTGAACATAGGTGTCTTGCAAGTCTGTTTCTGCCCATCCAGACTAAAGTGCAACTCCAGATTTTATAAAACTAAATCAGGGTCAGCAGTATTCCTAAAAGTCTCAATTCTAGGGGTACTAAAACGCCACGAGTACTGTGAAATTTCTCAGAGTCGCTGCAGCCTGAAATATAAAAATACATGCTTTGATCTCGTTTAACGGGACACTAGATTTTTCCTATTTCATGGCACACTCAGTGCTCAGAGTTTCTGCCCTGGAGGGCTCAGGAATCCACATCACGTCTTCCAAATTCGTTCACATGTATATTTTCGGTGAGCACAGAGACACTTTGCACATTCAGCATTTGAAGTACAAGCACAGCCCTCTTCAGACTGCAACCCTGAAATAACTAAAGCCTAAACAAACTACTGCTTTTTGTCCTCCAGTATCCCACTTGGAGACACGTCCTCCTATTTTAAAGTGGATCTCTTCCATGCATTCTGTCCGTTTTACTTCATTTGAGGCTTCTGATTAAAAACGTAGTCAGTCAAATGTGTTTGTTTTTTTTAACTTGGGCACCAATATGATAATGGGGAAAACTAAAGCCCTCAGGAGAGTAACGCCCAATACAAGCTCAGGAGATTAGTCTCACGATGGTTAAAATGTCGCCAACAACGCAGTAGGGAGCTGGGGATTTGTTTTTGATGGCTACGTTTAGGGAATGCTTCACATCACTGAGCTTTACATCATCCTCACAAGAGCAGAAGTACAAACTGTGTGCGTGTTGTGCAGGGACGCAGACACACAGAGGTTCTCCATATCAGCTTTAATTTGCAGCCATTTTTGCTCCACTGTCCCACCTCCTGGCCATTGCTATAGTAACTAATCGACTGTAGAAAGCCCATGTTGCCACGGTGATGTCTCGGAGAACACTGTTCCATATTTACAGCCGAGACGTCTCAGTTACTGAGAACGTTGCGGCACCGACAGAACTCCCTGAACTGTGTATGTGTGTTTATGCATCCATCTTTGTGAGGACCAACTGGACTTTGGGTGTGAGGGCGTTTTTGGACAGTGGGGACGTTGTGGTTGATCCTCACTGTGGGACGAACCTTCACAGGGCTGCACGAGGGTCCTCACAAAGACAGAAGTACGAATGAGAGTGTGTGTTGGGAGCTAGGTCAGGTTGTCGTCCCGCAGGCTCTCCAGGATCTGGACCAGGCTCTCCAGTCCAAACACGTAGCCCCGGTCCGGCCCGTCATGCACCGCTGTGTCGCCGCGGAAACCTTTGAAGGTGGAGTGGGCGAAGTCGATCATACGAACGTCCACAAGGGGGGGCTGCTGGGGCGGTGGAGGGGGAGGAGAGGGGAAGGAGCTCAAACTGGGAGGCGGTGAGGGGAAGTCTGGATGCGGGTGAGGCGAAGGGGGTCGTGGGAGGAAGGAGTGCCAGTCTGATTTGGTGGGCTGGGCCTGTGTGGGAGGCGAGGCGGAGGGCGGAGCCATCAGAGAGCCCAGGCCCGGGTTCTGGCTCATGTCCGTTTGACAGGGAGCGTCGGGGCGTGGGGGTGTGGGGCCACACTGGAGCTCTGCGGGGGCCACGGGGGTCTTCTGCTGCCGGGCTGCATGCTGCACAGAGTGGAGGACTGAAGGGCCCTCAAGTTCCTACAGACACCATCAATCACAGAACATCAGAACAGGAACCTTTAATGATGCTAAATGTCTGCACTAGAGCGGCAGCTTCAGGACTCCGTTTCCAGGACCCTCGTTGGTCTCGACACCACCGCCTGCCAAACTGCAAGACTGCTGAAGTACGCAGTGTACTGAGTGAAAGGTTTTCCACACATACCCAGAACACTACTTTCTGTCCAAATACTTATAGCTTTACAGGTTTGTTAAACCAAAATTTCAGATTCTAGCTCAGCAGTTCTGCTTTTAACGGTTTATTGTTATAAAGGTGTGCTTTCTAACTGACCAGTAAAAGTTTGTTCCACCCAGAGTACTAATGTCTATACAAGTACTGTTACTTTTAAAGATTTGTTCCACCCATGATACTACTTTCTATCCAAGTCTGCTCAAATTAAATTATATTTTCCAACTGATAAGTTATGGATTTAAGTGTTGTTCCATCCAAAATTTTACTAATATTTGTAATGGTCTGCTCCATCCAGATAGTACTAACTACTAAGTTGTGGGTTTAAAGGTTTATTCAGCTCAGAACTGTACATGGTTCATTTTGTTGGCAGTGTCTGTGGACAACAAAAGCTAGCTCCTCTTAGAAGTAAACAGACGGAGTTCTTGAAGAACAAGTGTCCTACAACAGCAGTCCTGAAAACGCTGCAGACACATGCTGCTCCAGCTCAAACCTTTCAGCTAAACTCAGCTCTTCTTTTGAGCTGCATAACACATATTTGGCCACCAGGTGGCAGCAGAAACGAGCTGTAAACCCACCTGACAAACTATCACACCTTAAAGAGCAACTTGCCGGTCGAATTTTTCACTAAATTCATATTTAAAAGTTCTTGTAAATGATTTTGAACCTCTTTAGTGTTAGAACTACAATCAGGAGACCATGTTTGTAGTTGCTGAACTGGACCTGGCTTGGTGACTCTCCCTTTTGTGATGTGATGACACAGACGTGTTTTTAATTTGCTACAACTAATCTCAGTTTGCACATGTAGACATATTGTCTGCTATATTTTCCAACAATATTGTTTAACTGGGGTCACATACCCACAAGTTGCTCTTTCAGTTCATTATAAAAAGCATCACAGGCTTACCTTTCCCTCATAGATGATGAGCAGCGAGGATGAGTAGAAGCGGTAAGATGCCTGCCTTTCCAGCACTGCCTTCAGGCTGCGAAGCTTGTACAGGATTGGATCAAAGAGGTCCCGCCTCAGGCCCTTTCCATTGTGCATGTACTGGTAGAGGGCCTGGCGGAAGCCTTCGATCGACAGGCCGCGGCCGTAGTACTTGTTTCTGCAGAGGTAGTGACCAGTGCTGAGCTGGTATACCTGTGGAGACAGGTGGACGGCCTCTCAGACATCAGTAGCCCAGCATGAAACATTTACATGGCTTCCCTTCACGTTCATTCAATATAATCCTGTTTCATTTTGCAATAAATTATATCCTGTGATCAGATCTTCAAAACAACATCAGGCCATAGGCAGACAAATCTTGATTTTGTAACACTTTGAAACTCAATCAGTTGCTTGTCATATTTTTAATTCCTCCAATATAAAGTCCAGTGCAACCATGGCTAGAAGTACAGAGAAAATGTTAAAAATGTCTTTTGTGCAGTATGATAGTTATAATAAAGAACAATTAAAGTTCAATCTATTTGTATAAACAAATGCAACACTCAGTATGTTTACATGGGAACTTTAATTCCTCTTTAATTCGGAATAAAAGTTAATTACGCTTTAAAATATCCTTGTAAACACTTAATTAATTCCGAATTTAAAAGTTAATTCCGAATAAACTACCTGGTTTATTCTGATGTTAATAAACTAATTCCTGCTTACGTTCTATTCATGTATACAGTTAATTCCACTTTAGTTAATTCCGATCATTCTGTGCATGCTTGGCTCCTCATGTAGCGATGACGTAACGACGTACACGTTCTGCGACCTTTGTCGAGTTACTGTTTCAAAACAACAATAAAAAGCAAAGCGAAAAGCGTGCTTATTAGTTGTTGGGGAAAAGAAATGCTGCAGCAAATGGACTTTGTTTAGGGATATGTCACGTCCACTCCCTGTCCAATCAGAATCCTTTCCAACGCCACAGCGTTACAGCGGAATTAAGGAAGGGGAAAAAAATGTGAGGTCCATGTAAACCTTAATTCGGAATTAATATTTCCATGTAAACTTGAAGCAGAAACCTTTAATTCCGAATGAGTTCATTCCGAATAAAAAATTCCATGTAACCATACCCAAGGGCCCACAGGTGTTACCAGTTCTGGGGAACATGGTAACTGAACATATAGTTTTTTGTTGTTGTTGTTGTTTTTTTTTAGCAGAATTTTATGCTTTACAGAATCTGGTTGAGTAAATGGTTTGAGGAACTTAAAAAAGAGACATACAAAATAAACTAATTTTAATGAAGTACCATGATTTTATGTTCAGATTTAGTCTATCGGCTGCATGAGAGACAGTCTATGATGAAAGGTTGATGCTAGAGGTACGGACCCGTACCCGTAGCATCTGTACTAGAGGTACGGACCCGTTAAGGTCACTGAAGAGCTGGCGATGGTTAACTACTATTTGCTGCACATTACAGGCAGTTTATATGAATGACTTTGACGGCGAACATTGTATAATTTAACCAAAAATACACCGTCTCCTCTCACACTTTAGACATTGCAGTTTTTACGCTTTTAGACGCCGTGTATAAATTGTTTGAAGTCCAGTTCCTATTAAGTAGTTTACCACGTTCAGTGGTGGAAGCGGCTGACGAACTCCATTGCAAATGTTCCCATTTAATTTCGGACGCTAATTTACAAGATAAAATTAAGGATGTCGAATATGAAACAAACACTCGTGAATGGTGAGGAGCAGCTCTTTAATTCGGCTTGAATTTAAAAAACCCACAAACTCGATTTACTGTAATATTGTGAGATTTGTTTGTGGTTATGTAACTTAGCCATTCAACAGAGTCCGCTAACATTAAAGTGACTGACGTGCAGTGTCTGTGTTGACAGACGTAGAAAATACGTCAGGGTTTTGTTTAGGTTGTTAATATGTAATAGTCTGTCGCTACTTTTGAAGGTAAAAAAATACTTATAGTTTGCTGGCTGTTAGTTCCGCCATTCATTCCGCAGATTCACCTCGAATCACGGAAGCGCCTTCATCAGCGTCGCCGGCTTATTAATATTTATGTCCGTCGGATTACCAGCCAATCACGAAGCGCGTTCATCAGCCAGCTCATTAATATTTATGTACGACTCATTAATATTTATGATAAGGGAAAGTGCCGTATCCGTAGGCCACAGGCTACGGGTACGGGTCCGTATCTGTAGACACTACCATGATGAAACGTCACAGATGAGTAGTTCAAGGACCATCGGAAAGTTGTAAACATGACAACTCTTCTTGCGTTTACAGTTTCTGGCTCTAATGAAGTCAGGTTGGTGGTGTTATTACTGTTTTTAGGATGATGTGCCTCTGTTGGAGGGCCTTTGGGGTTAAGAGGGTTTATTTATCTCCCCAAATATCAACATATGTGTGCATGTACATACACTGGATTGTCCAGGCCACGTGGGTAGTATCATGATTATTAGTAGTGAAAACATAAAAACAGAGGAGGCAGGAGTAAATCCTGCTGAGGTTGTAACACCAGAGGTTGCACTGACAGTAGTAGGACTATAATGCTGCAGGATCAACCTGATCATACACTTCCCTGTAGATTAAACAGTCCATAGAAATGCAACAGACTACATTTCATTTCTATAATATCTTGTCTGAATGAGGAATCCTAACATTATGTCATTCTGCTCACTTCACCCCAGCACATTCACATCTAGATTCAGAACAAATGTTTCTGTCATGGCTGGATTTTCTGACATGTTCAACGCTGTGAGTTACGGTTGTACCTGCATGCCACACACTCTGACTCCCAGCGTCGCTGAAGTGCTCTGTTCACATTTCTTCATCTGCCTGGCCGCCTTCTCCTCGGAGGCGTCGTCTCCGTGTTGCCTGGTGCCCATCTTCAGGTCCAGGATACAGGGGTACGAGAAGTGGTGAACCACGTTCTCCAACAACAGGAACTCTGGTTAACACGCTGCCGTTAAGGAGCACTCTGTCACTGATTTCCAACCAGTCTGGAGCTCAGAATCGTCTCCACTTTAATCACATTTAATTGTTTCTTGTATAAAAGCTGCATTAAATTTGAAGTAAACAATTTGATAATAAAAACTAAATACTGTACATGGGCTAATGGAAAATCACAGAACTGTAAAGTTCAACTAAATAATCTGTTAAATATTTTCAAATGAAATTCAACACTTCCTGAACATCTCCCACACTAACAGACCCCAAGAAACAGGAGGGATTGTGTCCTCTGAGTGGCTTTTAAGCTTTAATGTACGACATCTACAGGAAGTACAAAAACTATAAAAGTCAAGGATGTTTTTTCAATACTCAAACTGTGGCTTCTTAAATTAGAGAATGGCTTCAGAAACATCCTCCTCACACCTTTCTAGCATCAAGTTAGGGGCTGGTTCAAATTAACAGCCACACAGTTCACCTGTACTGCCATATTATTCAGTATGCCAGAAAATGTTTTGGGTGCTCTAATGCGTGGTACATCAAAGGCAGCATGCCAAAAATAACAGGATGTCTCACTGCATCCAGTCACACTATGCAGTTTGCAAGCCTGCACGCTTTCCAGGCCGCTCTGACCCACAATCCTCAGAAGACACGTCACACATGTCACTATATCTGCATTAATATAAACCAGTCTGAGCCGGTCAGAGCATGCAGATGCAGAACAGCTCATCTGGCTTCACACACTTTGATGGATTTATGAGCAAGACGGTCGCGCTTAAGGAACAATATTATGACAAAGCAGTAATGTATGCACACTGCACGTATGAATGCAGCAGCAATACAAAATGCAGGACATTTCAGATGCCCCCACCCAGCAACGCTTTCCAACTCGTCCTGGCGGATCACAGGGTGTCCCAGACTAGATGAGATATGTGATCCCTCCAGTGAGCTAGACATGCCCAGGAAACCTCCAAAGGAAGGTGTCCTAAGCAGGTGTCTGAACAATAAGGTGGCTGCTTTTCTACTCGGACCTCCCTCTGGATGTTTCTCATCACGTCTCTAAGGCTCATTTTAGCTGCTTGTATCCAAGACCTTAATCTTTTGGTCACTATCCGAAGCTGATGATCGCAGGTGAGGGTTGGAAACTCAAGACTATCACCTTCCAGCGTAACTCCCTCTTCACCAGGATGTTCAGCTACATCATCAGCATTACTGCTACAGAAACTTCAATTTTGAAAAAAGGGAAGGAAAGACCTTATAATAACTGAAACTTAAATATATTAATGTATCTTCTACTTTAGTACTCAACTGCTAATATTCAAATTTGGAAACATTTCTATCACTGAGGCAGAACACATTTGTCAATCTGTTCAATGACGTGGTTAAAGGGGAACTTCGTTTTTTTTCAACCTGGGGTCTGTTTCCATATGTAATTTCATACATGTGAGTGATGGAGAAATGAATTTTTGACATAGCTCCAGTATTTAGCCAGGCAGGCAGCTTAGCAGCTCAGCGAGCAGCTCGGCTAGCAAAAAGTACGGGGCAGCTGGCCCCCCCGCGTCAAAGTCCGCCCTAACGTGCTTTTTGCCCCACACTGACCGGCTCAGATAGTCTCAATGAGTGTCCCACAACATAGTAGAGATGAGAAGTGAACGAAAACATCCACATTACCTGGCAATCGCTCTTTGTTGTGGTCTGTATCCAAATCTCAGGATGCTCGATTTTGGAACGCAAATCTCGTTCCGAAATCGCACGAGAGCTCGCGCCAAAACCGATGTTTTGGCGCGAGCTCTCGCACGATTTCGGAACGAGATTTGCTTTCTAGCGTCCTGAGATTTGGATACAGACCACAACAAAGAGCGATTGCCAGGTAATGTGGAGGTTTTCGTTCACTTCTCATCTCTACTATGTTGTGGGACACTCATTGAGACTATCTGAGCCGGTCAGTGTGGGGGAAAAAAGCACGTTAGGGCGGACTTTGACGCGGGGGGGCCAGCTGCCCCATACTTTTTGCTAGCCGAGCTGCTCGCTGAGCTGCTAAGCTGCCTGCCTGGCTAAATACTGGAGCTATGTCTAAAATTCATTTCTCCATCACTCACATGTATGAAATTACATATGGAAACAGACCCCAGGTTGAAAAAAAAACAAAGTTCCCCTTTAAGGCTACAATAGCACTGTGTTTACTGCTTATTCTTATTTTTTCCTTTTTTCTTGATGACATGGACCATTTCAGCAGTTGGAATGTACTTGTATCCGTTCAGTAAATCCTTCCAGCTAACAGCAGCATGCCGTATCTGTTTGCACTGCAGGCAGACGGACCTTGTTGCGGACAGAGTGTGTTCACTGTCCTCAGTAGTGTTTTCCAAACAGCTGCAGGCTGCTCTCTTTGAAGTTGCAGATCAAAACATGAGCTTTCACCTGATAACCTTGGACACCATGAGTCCTCCCTTTTATTCCCACCTTCATTCAGTCAGTCTCACATTTACAGTCAGAGCCTCCTGCAGCACGAGGAACTACTGCACCTCTCCACTAGTCAAGTAGTCGACGAGCAAAATGACAAGTCAGAGACGACTTCTTAAGGATAACATATTAGCTGCCATTATTACACGTACCGTACAATAGTCTAGAGCAGAGGTGCCAAACATACAGCCCGCGGGCCAAAACAGGCCCACCAAAGGGTCCAATCCGGTCCTCGGGATGACGTCGTCAAATTGTTAAAATTACAGAGAAGACATTAACTGCAATTTTTCAGTAAAAGTAACTTCTTTTCCAAATTTGTCCACTGCACTGCCACAACTTTTTATGTATTTTTTAAGCATAAATCTTATATATTCACAAGACAGGACAGCTTAACCTTCTTTCTTAATAGTTCCCACTTCAGTTTGCACAGTGTGAAGGTCAGAGTTACACAGATGTGGAAATAAATGCACATTTATAAAAAGTTGTTTTGGTCATAATGTAAAATACCAGATTGTTCAGTTCCAGATACCTGTGATTAAATATTTAATGTCTTTGCAGATAAACTGAGATCTGTAACTTGTAATGCACATACATAAATGATAAACTGAGGCATAATATTGTAGAAATTTCACTTATTTTTCTTCAGAAATTTTAGTTTGCTCATAATGTTTTGTAAAAAGAAGAAAGTTCACTAAATGTGAACATTTTTTAGTTAAATGCTTTGAGCTACAGTCATGATGTGGAGGATCCTGGTTCAGATTGGGTTCTTGGGGAGTAATTCCGATTGATCCATATAAGTATGTGCTACCTCATTTGATAGAAATTTAGGCATTTTCCTTCCATTTTGGAACATTTCATATACAAAAATGTATATTATGTTTAAGAACATGTAACTCAGATGAACAAAACTGTTTAGAATTTGAACTGCTGATTTATTCTCAGTTCTTATCACGTTGGCGCAGGTTATAATGTCTTTGCAGGAAAAACTGTGTAAAATCTTCTTAAAGATCAAGATGTACAAAAACAAAACGTCTTGTCATATAAAAGAGACCGTTGAATATCAGAGGATGTGATTGCCTGAAGAAGGATACTGAAGAGTTTGCGGTCCTTGGACTCGGACCTCATGCGGCTGAGCTGCTGTTTGTGGCAGCGGAGGCTCCAAGGATTGTGGCTGATCTTCTCCGATGTCACACCACTGTTCCAGTCCAGCATTTGAAAGGGAACATCTGAGTGGATCTTTGGGTCGAGCCTCGGACTCTTCAGCTCTCCAAGACTGCAGGGGGGAGAGAGGACCAGTAACATTATAAAGGTACTGTTGGCGACTCTCTGCGTTGTCTGTAACATCTACAGTGGATTTAAAGAGCCACTATTCTGCCTTTTGGGCTTTCCCCCTGTCCTTCATGGTGCTGTATAGCTGTTTATTTCTGTATATAAGAAGTATGCAAACTTACAACCACGTCAAAAACTGTTTTTTTTCTCCACAGAAAACACTGTTCCTTCTTGTTTGAAATGTCTCGCTCAAAGTCTGGCTTTTCTTCTGTTGCTTATCTACGTCACGATCTAAGACTTTTAGAAAACAGCTGCCCAGTGGCTAGTTTGGCACGAAATCAAACATAGAACAATCCCTCCAGGAATTCGCGATGTTGCGATCGCGCGAATTCACGTGAAATCAACCAATCTCCGCGAATTTTGCACGGCCTTGCAATTTTGTCCAATCACCACAACTTTCCCGCAATTTTGGCCCGCCTCCCGTGAGTTCCACCAATCAGAGCAGTCCCCAGCGCAAACCTAATGCGCGTACGTCACCGAATTCACTTCCTTGTTTCTGGTTTGAAGATGCAGACGTGTGCGATACTACTGTCTCTCATTTACCAACAAAAATTACTGCTGAAGACCGTGATAAACAATTAATTCACTGATGTTCTTCACCAAAGCGGAGCTAAACTGTTTTACACCCGTGCAATACTGTGGTGGAATACAAAAAAGAAAAAATCATCGATTGATACACTTAAAAAAAAACACGAAACTTATTAGAACGGCTGAAATGATCAGACAACGGACCACATAAATCACTATGATGAAAACTGTTGCATCCAGATCTGTTAGAGCACTGAAAGAATGAAGGTAAATTAGATTAATTATTCCACCAAAGAACACGGCAAAGTTATGTAATGATCAGCATGTGTGAATCCTTCCTCTGTTACCAACATCACTCAAAAACGGACTCAGGGATTTGAATGAAGTTTTCAGGGTCGGTCAGAAATGACACAAGGACCAAGTGATTAGACTTCGGCAGTGATACGGCTTAAAGTTTGGATCCACGGATTTGTTAAGGATTTCCCATTGAGGTAGCGGCACGGCGTCTCATAGCGGCACGGTAACCATGGCAACAAGAGAACGCTACCTCAGCGGCCTGCTGACGATCACATCATTGTGATCCTACAACAAATCTACCACTGTGGACGTATCGGAAATGACACAAAGAACAACTGATTAAATTGTGGAGGTGCTACATATTTAGGTCACGCGATTCGGTATGTACACATGCAGAAAGAGTACTGCGCTCTCTCAGTGCTGTTCTTGTTAGTTGACCTGACAAGCCGTGAGCGTGTGTGTGTGAACACGTGTGTGCCAGGATGTGAAATTAACTTTTTAAGTCACTGACAGATATGTCCGAATATGATTCATTCAATAGTAAATTATCATTTTGTGCCACAAATCTACCAACCACTTCATATTAAACCAGTATCTGGCTGCTGCTAATGTCCCACCGTGGTGTGCCAGCTTTTGTGGAAATGGGTTGGAACATTAAATAATTAATTTCGGAATAAATATTGTCAATTACAGTGTTGAAACATGTTCTACAAGCTGGAAAAAATGCAGCTTTTTAGCAGTTGTCACTGTCTCCTGCAATTTCATCACAATAAATAAGCTTAAAACATCGCAACTTTTGTCGCAATTTTTTAGAAAAGCTGCCGCAAATTCAGGCATTTTCGGCCGCAACAATCAAACTTTTAGGGTTTTATGGTTTTACATATTTTAACCTTTATTTTAACTTATTTTTATATATTTTTTATTTTATTTTATTTATTTATTTCAGTTCTAGTGTTTTAATTCTCCAGTGTTTTCCCAGTGGGTGGGTGGGGTGGGGGTGGGGGGGCTCCTACACGAGCTGTTTCTGTCCATGGGGGTGTTAACTGTTAGTCCCCATACCCCCTCCATCCCTCACTTACCCCCCTCCCCCAAAAGCCCCACCTTCGGCGGTCTGCGACCCTCTCAGTGTGGCTGCCCCCCCTCTTCAAGGTAGTGTCTTCCTTCCTTTCTTCTAGCCTCAGTGCCTCGCCGTGTCATGATGATGTCAAGTTGATACTTTTTGGGTGTGGACGTGTGTGTGTGTGTGTGTGTGTGTGTGTGTGTGTGTGTGTGTGTGTGTGTGTGTGTGTGAATGGCTGTCTTTGTAGGGAGGGTGGGAGAGTTGGGTTTTTTATTTTTATTTATTTATTGTGTTCTTTGTTTTTAATTGCTTGTGAAGCACTTTGTGTTGTTCTTGCATTAAAAGTGGTATACAAATAAATAAAGTTTGAAGTTTGAAATGTGCCTAATATGGCCTCTTCAAAGGTTTTTGTTATTCATATTTCACTGCTGAACATTTCTACTGGTATAAAAACAGCTCTTTTAATTGGTAAATCACTGAAATGTTAAAATAACAATGATTATGGATAAATACAGTCGATCTTACTTCTCAGAGGGGTCGGTGTCCTGTGCCTCCCTCCTGTCAGGCCCCTCCTTATGTTCGGAGGAGGAAGAGGAGCGATGAAGGCTACGGCGGGAGTGTTTCCTCCTCGGCTGCTCCCTCTCTGGAGGGTCACGCTCTTCATGCTCGTCTGTGCCATCTCCCAGGTTGCTTTCCACGTAGGGGTAAGCCACCAGGTTGATGTAGCCGTCAGAGTCGCCTTCAAAGCACACCAGCACCACACCTGACAGGATGGAGTGAAATACAGACAGCATGATCAGAAACGTTCCACTCAGCTGGTAAAAAAGACAGGCACAGAGAAATATCCTCCACATACTAAAACACTTTAGAAACTTCACAGTTTACAAAAATGACAATCCTATCACAGCAATCCAGGAGAACAAAGGTCAGCTCTTTGTAACTGAGACTCAGCACAAGCAAGTCAAATTACATCCGGTCTTATTACATGTGGTGGAGCCATACAATGCTGCTGTAAGACAATAATGTTCACAATCGGAAATGTTATTGTGAACTGCGACAGCTGGATCTGTGTAGTAATATTCCACAGAGGATGTGTAAAAGTCTAATATTAGCCTGTTTAGGCTAATGTAGCGACAGCTCATAACTTGAGCTGCTTATTATGTTAGCAAGCTGCCAGTGGAGCCACAACCATCATCAAAACACCAAACACATTCTTAGAAAATGCTGTTCGTGGTATGAGAGTAACTACTGAAGTAACTACTGAAGCTGTTCTGAAAGGTCTTCTTGGACCAACATCTCACTAACTTAATGTTGGTTTTTACTTAAGATCCTGAAGTGTAACTGAGAAACAGTTTAGAGAAGAAATAAGAAAAAAAGTGTGACAATCATTTAGCCATCCTTAGATTTATAAACAGACCAGAGCATGTCATCCCTGCTAAGGGAAACGCTGAACATCCTCCATGCTAACCCAAATGTGATTTGCTGTCAGCTTGCTCACAAGTGGGAAATCAACTCCAAATATCAAGTCCAGACTGAAGAATCATATGTTCCCCTGAAAGGCACAGTGAGCTCACAGTCCAAAGTAAACTTCACCAAGGAGAAGTTTTAATCTGATCATGTCAAGCAGTTTGTGAATGAAACAACCTTGACAGATTCAGGAAGCGTCCCAGGGCAGCTGTCTGTCTGTGTGTCTGCTGTTATTTAATCAGCAGGACAATGGTAGTGGGCAAAGATCCAGGGCTAAATATAGACTCCTTATGGAGCCTGTTGTCATGGCACTGGAACCCAGAACACCAGCAGGATGGACTGGAGGGAATACAGACGTACAGCAGGACAGTGTACTGGGATTACGTCCACCAGTAAAGCAGTCCAGTGGGGTCATATCGAAATTAATAATAACCACAACAACATTTCATAAAAAATAAGTATCTGTTTTGAAGTCCACATTCTGATTGGTCACACAACCACCAGGGTTACTTTCATAAAATGTCACCAGAAACTGTTGGGACAGTTAGATGCTAACATGTCCAGGGAGCATAAATACTTAGTTAAATGGGATATAGTTTGAGAATTTATCTGCAACATCTATGTCATAAGTCTGTTTTAAATCTTTCATCCTACACTATCTTTTAGTTACTGTGGCAGACACCTGTTGTTGACGTGTGATGACTCCATGTAACCTTTCAGTTAGTTAAAATTACAGCTAAGTGTGTGTTTATGCACTTAGTATGCAAGAAAATGATGTTCATTACTTTAACAGCAAATAATACACAAGTCACTCTAAATTTAGAAAACCACAACCAATTCACGCTCACAAAGAAGAAGAAAAACAGTTTTAAAGTCATGATCTAACCTTCTGATAATATTTGTGATGTGTGTTTTTCAGTAATTACCTAAGTAGTTTTTCTTGTTGTCGGAGAATCATTATAGATTTAAAATATCTTCAGCATGTGAGATTCACGGGAAATAACTCAGGAATTTAGTACAGTGATATCCAATAATTTTATTTAATTTTTTCTCTCATTTTCATCCTCACTCTGTGACAGCCATGTTAGAGTCAAACTACTGTTTCCAGAAAGTACATAGAAAACACATTTTTAGTGTCTTTTTAAGGGACTAAATAAACTGAATGCAGTCCTGACTTGTCTTTGTCTTCTCTGCCCTGTAAACGGATTCACCAGCTGTTCTTCTGTTCCATTTCTAATATTTAACTTTAAAAACTCTCACAGGTGCTTCCACTTATTCAGGATGGTTGGACTTGAGTAGTACTGGGAAATAAATCATCTAACCAAACCCAGTGTGTTTATAAGAATAATGAGGGTGTAATGTGCCTAACAGGTGTAAGACAGTGAGACCAGTGAAGGAGGTGTCAGTCAAGTGTAATCTGTAATCATTACAGGAGGTCTAATCAAGTAAAAACCCCATCTGGGTGCACTGCAGCTCTTCATGGGATTTAACATCTTTTTTGACTTTGCAGAGCTTTCTCAGAAGTGCAATAGTACCTTAAAAGTGCAGTGCTGATGATGGCCACCAAGGCCTTACTTGACTGACTCCCATTCAAAAAGCGTCTCTACAAATAGGTCAGTGATTGTTTTTAAGGAGTCATTATGGTCACAATCACTTATTTTGGCATCCTCTAATAAGCATGCTGGTGGTCATTTTGGAAATGACTGCTCCGTTAATAAGATTTAAGGGCTCACAGAAGGCTTTGACGTCTGCCGCAGCGGCTCGCCTGCTGCTCTCTCGCTCCTGAACCCACCCAGACAGTTAGAGCTTCTGTTTAAAGAATAAAATACGCTTGTGGATAAGAAGGTACTGTACATGATCCTCACAGGCTGCTGTCCGTTTCATGTTTGAACTAGTTAATGGCCCTGGTAGTACAACAAACCAGATTTTTGTCAAATATTGACAAGGACCTTAATTTACCTCATTTACCACAGAGGTCAACAATGCCAAATCCTCCAGTGGGTTTGAAAGGTATGTTATCTTTTAAAAATCTGCAAAATTACAGCAATAATGAGAGCCACAAATAGTAAAAAACACAAAGAATCTGTGACATGCATTCCGTTTCTGTTACTGTCATACAGTTCTCTCTACTTCTAGCTAAGGCTGTGCTGCTTCCAGAACGGAGCAGGACGCCTTTATTTTATTGTGAAACATTTGCTGGCATACCATATGTAACAACAGAAAGAGGGGATTTAAAGACAGCAAACCAAAGTGGATCAGAATGAACAAATCAAACACCAGCATTGGACAAAAATACTGTAGATGAGTAACCCAGAACAACAAAGCGTTGTACACAGTTTGATTTATTGAATGTACAGTTTGCAGTCATATCATACGGCAGGTAGGAGGAGTTTATCTGATCTTGTTCATTTCCTTGTTTGTATTCGGCAACCATGTTACTATTATCATAGAGTAGCTACGTTAGCCAGCATATGGACCAGTTGATGTTTCAAATAAGTTAGTGTCTGCGAGTTTTCTTAGTGTGAAAAGCAACACTCTTGGCTGGGAGGTCCTGTCTCCAAACTAAAAATAAACCGTAAGCTGCAACTCTGGGTCTTAAAGCAACAGGTGGCGTCACACCTTGCTACATATCATGTTAATGTACACCCTGGCCCAGCTAGACACTGAAACTCAGCTTGGAATCGGTATGCATTGCTGGACAGAGACAGAGTCCATGTCTCTTAGCACTTTCCTGCCTGACCTTTTTCCTGGCAGACAGTTTGACGTCACAGACGGATGAAAATCACAATCATAACAATGACTGCACCGGATTAGTTAGCGTTTCAGTGTTGAAGCAGTTGGGCTTTTGTCTGCTGACTCACTCCTGCGACTTAAGAGGCACAGCTAAATGGAACAGAGCCATCACTTGGTTGCATCCACCATCAAAATACCTTCTCATATAAATGGTGGTGAGGAAGAGATGTGTGTGTGTGTGAGTGCACACTGGCTGAAGAGTTTGTTTGACTCTGTTAAAAAAGCAAAAGGAAGTTGGAAAAGTCCTGTTCTTGTTGATGCAGAGCAGAGCCACTAAAACACTTCACTTCCATTAAACATCCGTTCTTTCTTCCTTCTCTTCTGTCAATCTGCCTCTTGATCTGCCACAGAACAGGCAGAGTAAAGTTTATTTAGAGCAGGCCTTCAACTGCTGTCCAGCTAAAGAGGACCAATTTTCCTGAAAATGACCTGAATTTGACTGATAATGATATATATATGTATTACAGTATATTAGGATGTGTTAAAAATGTGGCTGCATCATTTGTACTATGCTTGAGTGACCTAAGGAGGCGTTCACTGTGACCATCAGCAGTTCCATTTATGACAGAGAGCACTATGGGAGTTTAACTAGAGCATAATGCCAGCCAGCGCCCCACCTTACAGACAAACTGAGGTGTGCAGCGTATGTCCAAGGACTTTCGCAGGGGCACTGAATAATGTCCACCAAGTCATTGTCTTGTTAATGATTTTTGATAGATACAGTTACAAATTATTTGCTATTATGTGGTTTCCTGGTTTAGGAAAATATAAAAATCCGCATCCTACTGTTGAGGGTGTTTGTTCCTTTTGTTTTCCTGTAACCACCCAACAAATTTAAACTAGGTTGACTAAGACTCCCCTCATCAACTAATGTTTGGTTGGCAGCCCTATAGTTAATCAAAATGTGTCCTTGAAGCATATGGACAAATGATTTCTGTTTCTGTGATTTTACATGATCTCTCAGAGCACTGCTTATCATTGTAGTGCTGTCTTTTCCCACCACAGCAACTTGTTAACTGATCTAATTAACTGATGTCCTCATGCTATTGCCAGTGTTTGTGTTCTCTGTTCGTTATGGTCTGCCCCACCGGAGTTTGGACCATGTTCATCTAATTCAAATGCAAAACAAATCTATGAAGGCAATTACATCTACTGATGTGGTATTTAAGCCCATCTCATCATGGACCTGTGGGACAAAAATAGGGTTGGTATGAAGAGTTCGAGTTTGTTGCTGCAGCTGCACTGACACTGAGAATGAGCTGTGACTGACCTTTAAACTCTGGAGTGAACTCTTTCATCTCAGGAGGCAGGTTCTCATAGAAGCGTTGCTCTCTGCTGATCAGTGGTTTACACACTGTGTGGTCGTCATAACGCATCATACTGCTGTGACCCCCCACCTGCAAAGAGCGCGCGCACACACACACACACACACACACACACACACACACACATATAAAAAGAGCAAAATATTTAACATAAAGAAGGAAAACCATGAGCTTCTCATTTCTTCATGTAGTTCAGGTCGTCTGATAACATGGCTTTATTAGTGCTATTATTATTTGTGTTGGTTACTACTAAAAATAAAAATACACAGAGCCTAGAAAAAGTGTTCAGTCCCTTGGAAGTTTTCTTTTTTAATTGCTCATCAAAATTAATTGTGCAATTTAAAGAAAAGTGAGGAGGCCACCAAAACACCTCGAACACACTGAAATCTGTTTTCACCTTGATGCAAATGACTGTTTTTGTAAATTCTTACCAAAAAGCCAAACTGTAGCTGTGTCTGAAATCATCCTATACTTCCCTACTCACTGTCTAGGGCGACTACATAGTGAACTCTGTAGTGAACCATGTAGGCAAAAGTAACATTTCGGACCCTGCTCAAGCTATTAATTCCGTCACTCGCTAGCCCTGATTTGTGCTGTAGCAGTGTCGTTCAAACAAATCAAATTTAATTTATTACATAGCTGAGAAACTGGTAAAATCAAATCTGACGGTACAGCTTAAACAGGAAATTACTTGCATTTGACTGACAGGCTTTCACACTCTCATTAGTCTCATTCACGTTCTGCTTTGCACAGTGCACGACGGTACATATTGCTGGTTAGTGACTGTTGGCTGGACACTACTGTTCACGGTGCATTGTGGGATACACTGAGTGCATTATATAGGGTATAACATTTGTATCTTAATGTTCAGACAGCACTACAAAATGGCCAGCACCCTATATGGGGCACTACATAGAGTATAGTGAGTGATTTCCCAGAGAATTAATGCGTGTGAGGTACTGCCCCTCTCATACCATTCCCACCCACCTGGTGTATGAAGGGCTCCAGTGGAACACCTCCTCCTTGTGGTTGAAGTGAAGCCCCTCCCCCTGGCCCCGCCCCTTGCAGCTTGCTGTCCATATTGTTGGTGTGAGGGAGGCACATGGCTCCTGGCGGACGCACCGCGCCTCCTCCTGCAGAGGGAGGAACATTTAGATAGGAGGTGACAGTGGGAACTCCTCTGGACTTCATGCTGCTGTTTCCAGCTCCACTCTGACAAGAGGCTTTCCATAATCATAGAGTCAACCCACTTCTCCTCAGGAAAGTCTATCACTCCATTATACTTCTTTCAACACTTTACTGTGAGATCTTACTAACGCCCATTTCATGTAATGAACAAAGTAACTTGTTCCTGTTCAGGTATGTACTTTTGGAGGCATCTGTATGAAAAGCAGGAAGAGAAAATGGGACAATATCCAACCGGTGACTCTGCTATTAAGAGTTTTATCCCATGTTGTTGTATGTCACCCTGAAGTTAAAAGTTTCACATGTCTGGGTTCTACATATTTTTGTGCTATACCAAAAGTAGTGAATATGATGACCACTTTTTCGTCTACTTGAGTAAAAATCAGGGCTGCAACTACTTGTTATTTCCATTGTCAATTATTCGATTAATTATTTTCTCAGTTAAGTGAATAGTATTTTGATCCAGCTTCATTTTATTTTGTTTTGTGCAATACTTTCTATTTCAGTGACAAATAAAACCACAGTAAGGAAGAGCCACAGACGTGATTAAAAACATTCAATCAGCCTTTAATCAGCCAGAAAACTGATTGATTCTGGTCATATTGACTTAAACGCAAAAGAAACTGAAGCTACCTAGACTTTTCAGCCCTGCTGATGATCTGCTTTACATCTAAATTTGACAGCCATCTAAAAGTTCTCCTCTCTGTTCCGACATTGTGCTAGACCAGGGGTCGGCAACCTTTAACACTCAAAGAGCCATTTCAACCCGTTTCCCACAGAAAACACTGGGAGAAGCAAAATCATTTTGGCATTTAAAATGAAGACAACACAGCATATATCACTTTTTTTTTACATCTATGCCCTTGTTAATCAGTCGTGATTAATTAATTACAAAGCCTCTAATTAGATAGATTCATTTTTTTAATTGTGTCCTTCCACTATTTATCTTACTTGGTTAATGTCATTTTTGCTCCTGGACCTCATATGTTACGTAATGTTAGCTGGAAATCAATATTTTGCGAATGTCTATTTAACTTGTAAAATCTATTTATCTTAAGCTAATAACTTTTCTCCGGTAAGTCGCTGACCTATTTTCCAAGACGACACTCCTCTGACACTCTGACCTGCTGCCTGGATGCTGGACGTGTTCTTGCGAGTATCCTGTATTACCCTATCAAAGAGTAAATACTGAGCAAGACAGTTATCCGCAGTTTACCTTAGTATTCATGAGTACTTTTGACTCAAAGACAAGACGTGTCTTTCTTGGAGTGGAGCTTTAATATACAGGCTTGCCATTCTTGAGTACAAAACGATGTGAAACTACAGGCGTTGTGTCTCCACCGGTGGAGTGACACATCAAAATAAGAGCGGTAATTTCACAATAAAACTCTCTATATAAAAATGCATTGAAACGCGCCTGAAAGGCAGAACAATTTATTTTCCAACGTTACAAGGAGCCACAACAGAGGGCTGAAAGAGCCGCATGCGGCTCTGGAGCCGCGGGTTGCCGACCCCTGTGCTAGACATTTGGAAATCTCATGACCTTCTGCTAGTGTGACACGATGCAATTTATTGTAACAATTTAAAGCTAACTGTTAGAAACTATAATATTTGGTTTTAGTAATCAGTCAAAGGAAATGATGTGTTCTGATGAAACATATTTCACTACATTTCAGACACATGAAGCCAAACTACAGGTTTGAGCACCAAATGATGAATGCCTCTAGCTCCACACACCGCGGTCTTACCCTGGTCATGGGCTCTGGTGTGCAGTGACGGGGAGGGGGGGGCGCAGGGCACCACGGGCTGCTGGGAGCGCACACCGGCCCCGGGGGGAGGCGGCGCCAGACCGAAAAACCACCTCGCAAAACCTCCAATCAGAGTGCTCCAATCCACCGCCGGCAGCACAGAGACCCAATTAGGACAGGGGGTGGGGGGGCAGAGGTGGGGGGACAGCTGGAGAAGCAGGGTGTCAGTTAGGCAGGGGCACCACTTCCTGTGGAGACAGGAAACACGCTATGTTTAATGTGCATTTCAAGCTCCGTACATGCATCATACACACAGAGAAGATCAAGAATGTTTCTATGGATTCTATGGACCTGACCCACTGGACGTACAAAAACATTCATTACAGCACCTTCAGCCTGACCAGCTAACCAGTAACAGCAACTTTTATAATCATTAAAGAGGACATTAGATATTTTCTCTTACTTATTTTTCAAAGTGCTTGCTCAGAAACAAACTTTTTAATGTAGCTTGAGAGTAAATACCTGAGGAGGTGCTGTAGTGCTATATGTTACATTATGTTAAGGTTCAGCAAGCAGGGCTCCAGCGTACATCCCAAAATCTATCAGGTGCAACTAAATCACTTAAAACTTAATTTTTTTAACAATGTATTGTCATTTTAGAGATTTCCCCTGTTTTGTTCAATTACAGATAAGAACTAAAAAAACCTGAGAGCAAACAAAATTCTCTGTTGGTATAAAATGTTGGTACAGGTAATTACCATTATTTGAAAAAAAAATGAGGATGAAAAGATGGAAAATCATTTTTAACATGGAATTTTACAGATTTTCCCTGCTTGGTTAAATTACATAATATATCTGTTAAAATCAAAGAACAATAGTGTGTTTAAAGTATTCATTTACATGTACAAACATTTACAAAAAAATATTTTAATACATATAAATTTGTTCATTTACAATGCATAACCATAAAATTGCCATTTTCATGTATTCAACTCAGCTAAAAAGACCATTATTGTAATTTTATTTGCCATCATTGAATGTTGCATTTCTCCATAGTGTCTAAAACATTTATTCTGACACTCTTGCAGCCTGATTTGTACCATTTATTTTTTTTACAGATTGATTTTACAGTGAAGTTTTACCTGAGGTACATCTAACATTGAGGTAACTTAGTGGGGATTCTAGAAGCTTCTTTATGCACCGCAGCACAAGATGCAATAAGAAATGATCATTAAATTGTACCATCCAGAAGTGCGTGTCAAGTGTAAAGGCATGTAGGGAACATCAGTAAATGGTACTTTCAGAAAACAGCCTGGGCTACACTCTCCCCTCTAAACAGCATGAGCTCCAGCATGCACGATGATAGTATATAATTATATATAAAAGGATAGTTAGTTAGAGAATTACCCGTGTGTATGCGAGCTGACAAAAAGGTAGTGCAAACTAAAATGCAATCTAAATGGCCAATGGGTGCAGCAGTGCAACCGTGAAAATGAACAACATTCTCATCGACAAAAGCTCTAAACAACAAAATCTGAACCAGGAGCTTCCCTTCATCTGATGAAAATAATACAGTCATTGGGGCAAGTGGCCACAAACAACTTCAGATGCTTCAGTGCATGCATACACACACGCGCACACACACGCACGCACGCACGCACGCAGGCACGCACGCACGCACGCAGGCACGCAGGCACGCACGCACGCACGCAGGCACGCAGGCACGCAGGCACACACGCACGCACACACACACACACAATCTTTTAATTATCGATGAAGCTCAATACATAAGATCAGAAGAAGTTAATGGCTAACTGTTGGTTTCTAATGCATTACTGTGGAAATCTCTCTCCTCCTGGTTGCTCTGATGAGAATAAATTGCAAAATCTGATCATTTGGGACCTTCAAGTTTCTTGAACATCTTTTAGTCCTCCCAGCTTTTTGCTGATGACGTCAGCTGTTCTGAATTGTAGACCAGATCAGCTGAGCAGATATGTTCCTAGACTGATTCTCTTTCACAAACAACATGAACCACAGAATGAAATCAAAGCCTATTAAAAAAAACACAATTATAAGTGATTAGCATATGAAAGAATCATACCAGAGACAATAACAATGAACCCGTGATATTTATTTGAAATTACCACATCAAACAGACAAAGACACCCCATAATTGTAGAAATGTATGAAGAGAAATGTTAATGCGGATGCATATAATGATTTCTTTTTTGTTGAGGGTCATTTCCTGATTGCTTCTACATGACTGTGTCCCTAAGCACAGGGTCCTGACGTCTACCCAATCTAACAACTCTGCTGTGAACCAGGCCTTATTATCTATTATCTGTTAGTGGCCTCAGTATTGCTCCTATGGATGAAGCCCTGCAGCCTGGTTCCAAATTCTGGGTGAAAACCTCAAACCAGAAGTAGAAAAACAACTGATTAAAATAACATGTTTTACACATGATCTGATCTGACAAATCTGAACCACCAGGTGGAGCCTCTCGCTGTTTTTTGAGCTGGAGAAACAGGTGTGGGCAGCAGGGTGTGCTGTGGTTATAGCACTGTCACCTCAGCTCTGAGGTCCTGGGTTAGGATCTAGACCTGGGTCTTTCTATGTTCACTGTATGTTCTCCTTGTTCATGTGTGGGTTTTCTTCCTGCCACAGTCCAAAAACATGCTGAGGTTAACTGGTGATTCTAAACTGTCTGTAGTTATGAATGTGGCATTCCTTGTCTCTATATGTCGTCCTGTGATAGACTGTTACCTGTCCAGGTGTCCCTCACCTTCACCCTCAGTCAGCTGGAATAGACTCCAGCCCCTTTGCAACCCTACAGAGGATAAAGTGGAGTATAGATAGTGAGTGAATGAGTGAATGAGTGGATGGATGGATGGATGGATGGATGGATGGATGGATGGATGGATGGATGGATGGATGGATGGATGGATCCAGGTGAGGAATAAATTTCCTTTCCCATAGTGGTACAGGTATGAGCCACATTCATCTGCCTCTGACTGGCTCACCCAACACCCTAACAGCTCATTCATTAACCAATCAGGTGGGTTCCTCATGAATAATACTGAGTTTTGCCGAGCTGCCCTGCACAAACAAAATGTTAAGGTAGAGGTCTCATAAAACAAGTGCACCTCCCTGTTGTTTGTAGCATTAATGTTGATTAAATGTGCAGCATAAAGATGTGGAAGAGGTGTCTGGTGGCCTTCAGGCTTCACTTGCTATCTGCGATTTTAGGGCTGGTCCTGAATATCCGAATTCAGTCATTGTGGTATCCGAATATTAATTTTAAGATCTGAATACTCAAATCTCCTTACCTCCCCCTCAACTCCCCAGTATCACGCGGAACAACCAACCCTGACGTCACGCTTCACATTGCCCGAGTTAGTAAAGCATGGATATCTCCAAAGACGGAGATATCCAGGCTAACGCTATGCTAATGCTGTCGGACTCCGAAACAAGTTCTCAAAAATGCGCTCCCTGCATCATCTGCAATGGAAACGATAAACCACTCTTTGTAAAGAGGCAGTTACAGTGTACAAATACCATACAATGAATCCACAAGAGAAAGGGCCTGAATTGCCCTGCAAAGCCAAAGCACGCTACTTTGCCACACACAAGACACAAAAACAAGACCTTGTTTTTAACCCCATCATAAATATCTTGGTCATAAACATGACGAAAATTAAACGACCGTTCAGTATCAAGAGTCGGTTTCAAGTGTGAACTGGAAAGCTTTAATTGTGACTTTGTTTAAGAAGTTTTTCAACTCAGTCTCTGTTCAAAGGGATCCCGACTCTCCTTTTATTTTTTTCAAAGTTTTTTTTATGTTTGCCTTTCAAACCGGAAAATGAAAGGAAAACAAGACAAGCTGTAGGCACCAGACACTGAAAACTTCCAACATGTCATCAAGGTAAGAAATGCCTTTAACCACCGTCTTCCTGTTACTCGCTCTGGGCCCACATCACACGCCACAGGGTGCACAAATTTAACCACGATGGAAACTCAGCATCCAAGATCTCAAGTCACAATCCAACCTTGACCAAGCAGGAGCCTCAGATGCGGGCTGGAACACACACACACACACACACACACACACACACACACACACACACACACACACACACACACACACACACACACACACACACACACACACACACACACACACACACAGAGGGTAAACAGTGTTTCCCATGAGCAATGACTTCTAAAGTTAGCAGCAGACAGTAAACATCAGGCCACATCTGTTCCGTTCTGGGGTCCGTGCAGGGCTCCAGACTGCGACCAAAATGGTTGCATTTGCAACCTTTTTTTGAGAGTGTGCAAGTTTAAATTTCAACTGGTCTCATTCTGGACAGTGAATGATGACCATGAAGCTGTATGGAGTCGCTGTAACCTCAGGCTGCTCCTGTGTCAACTACAGCGGTGGAAAGTAGTATTTGTAGAACTTCAGTGTCTCTGTCTGGTGTGTCCAATAAGCTGGCTAGTTGATGCATGTTAAAAAGATTAAGCAATGTGTAGCTGATTATTGTAAAAGAAAACGAGAGAAGAGGAGGCAGACAGAGAAAGGTCCGACTCAAACAGCTGATGATCAGAGAGCAGGTGGAGGCTGAGAGACACTGATAGAACTGATGATAGAAAAATACATCAAAATCCATTCAGTTACAATGGCTAAGCAGAATTAGGGCCGCAAAATGAAATGAACACTAATCACAATAATGATTTCAGCTTCGCACCAATTACATGAACACTATCTACTGCAGTACTTACATTTTAAAACGTGGTCTCCTGTGAAATGCACCTACATGCGCTGGTTTTTCCACTCACAGAAAAGAGCACACGTAGAGCAAAATCATTCTGTTTCACCTTGGACACATCTGATATCAGAAAGCCCTAGCTTCTTCTTTTCAAGGTCATTTTTGGTCACACACCACAGCTACTGCAGCCTGCACTGTGGGGCACCTAGACAACATCGGTAAATGTGACCTCTATCGATAAGCAGATGTTCACCAGCTGATGTGTTTTGCCTGTGACGAGGTGGGAGGTGACCTGATAAGAAAGTTCGTCATACCAGTGCTACCAGTGAAAAAGTTAGTCTGAAGCCCTGGATCAGAGACGTCATCCTTCCAGCTTTCCCTGACAATTTAACGCTGGGAGATGTGTCCCCTGAAAACCATCTGTAACACTAGCATACTGGAAATTTGCCAGTATTAGTTACTATCAATTTTTAATGGTATATATTCTATTTCTGATATGCTTTACTCCTAATTATGGCCTCAAAACCCACAAAATGCAAAATACAAAATACAAACAAGGTATCTGTTTAATAAAAGGAAATTTTTCAGCATTTATCTTTCAGTGTTGATTGGCTGTTACTCATACTGCGTAACCAATAAGACAGTGTTGAGGGTGAGGTATGAATCCAGACCATTGACTACAAGCAAATGCATTAGAGCAAAAGTAATGGATTTTCAAACTACTTAATTGAATTGGGAATGCTGTTAAAAAAATCACAATACCAAATATCTGATCTGATCATCTGTCAGGTTTGGGAAGATCAAAAAGGCTGGAATAGTCATCAGCAAATCCAACGTTTCTGCAAAAAAGAGAGAACCTAACCACCACCGATAAACATCCAGCTGGGAACTCGTTTGCTGAATTTTTACAGTGAAAACAGCATACAGCAATTAGAGGTTCAACAGGCATGTGCCCTTATAGACTACAGAACAGGTGAATAAACACTGCCGTTAGTGGTGTACACATTCTAATTGCAAAGTAAACTGTTAGTGCTATGGCCTTGGTAAGTTCAAATGGTTGAAACTGAATCGTGACGCTTTGTGCTGTTGAACATTGGATCATTTCTGTCAGAATGAGCCAATGCCATGAGTGCTAGGGTGCAAGGTAAAATAAAATGGTGTGCTGACTGTTGCTGCATTGACTCAGGGATCTGTATGCTCAGCAACAAGCAGTGAAAGATGCTCTGAGATGATGTGTCTATTCCTTTTATTTATGCGTCATTTTTCTATTCTTTCAGTTTGAACTTCACTGCTTTGACACTGCTTTCTCTTTGTTTAAATAATGCGCTACGTGAATCACCCCTGTGAATGAAACCTGCTAAGACAATAAACTTGCCTTGTCTATTTGCTTTTAGAATTGTGCCTACTAAACTTGTACTGTGAAAACGGAGCCAAAACAGCTGCACAATACCACAAATACATTCAGATACATTACCCGATCAATACAAAAAATAGCACCTCATTGAGAAACCGTGGAAGGTATTGAAGCTGAAGGCCTGTTTTGTCGACCCCTCTGCACAGTGGTCTTTTCTAAGTGTCTCCAGTGAGACAACAGGTGTGTGTCCAGCAGTCCTGTATGCAGTCAGTGCGATGCAGAGGGCTGTGAATAGGCTGGTGAAGGACAAAGTCAAGGACGACTTGTCTCCCCCTCCTCTCTCCAAAACGCACCATCCTCCTCCCCTTCCTGTTTGCTTCATCCTTCTTCCCAAATCCCTTCTTTTCATGTCCTCCCCTATTTCAGCCCTCCTTTCTCAAAGGGCTGAGCGACATGGAAAGAATTGCATGGTAATTTGTGAAGTTATTTTATCAAAACAGATGTTTACATACAGAAAAGTTTCAGTGTCGTGGATTGAAGACAATATCATGCTAAAGTTATTTTGTGCAAAAATATGGAGAAAAGCAAATATAGTATTCAGGGCTCAAAAATACTTCTATTGAGGTTAAGTAGGGTTTATTTTTTTGTTCAGTGCTTGAATTGCAGGGGGTCTGCGGTCCCCTGAAAGAGGTCGGCACTCTCTTAAAAACAACAAATGCTGGACTTAAAGGGGTCACAAAAAGCTAATACAGAGATAAACACTGCACTGTAGCATTACTAATGCTGAAAGACCACTCAGTAACACTCCACTGTTCCGTCATGTGAGGTCTTAAATGTAGTCAGAACTGCTGGTTGTATTTTGTGCCAGTGTTTCAGGTGCAAGTTGTTTGTTGTCCGTATTTCTGTGGTGGTGCTTCTGTTATGTTGTTATGTGCACTTATGTGTAATTACTGTGCATGGACATGGTTTCAGGTCATAGAACCAATGTTATCTGACATGAATGGAGAAGCCAACTGGACGTCAGGAATAACTGTCTGCTGTGCATCGAAGCTGTGAAGTCTGTCTGAGCAGAACTGCAGGAGGCAAAGCAGGAAGAGGTCCAAACAAACAGCGACAAGCAGAAAAACAACCCCTTTATCTCTAATCAGACCCCTGTGTCCTGCCAGGTGTGGTGAATGACCTGAGCAGTCACCCAATCAGCTTAGAGGATCTGTGTGAACATAGCTTACTTCATCAGTCATCACCAGGACAAAGCTACGGGCTCACTACAGCCTGACAACACCGAGCGACTGATTAAGCTGCTATTTCTGACTGACTGGCTGTGTGTTTGTGTGTGACGGAATCCTGCTGTCCTTCAGTAAGTCAGAGATGAGAGAGCCAATTAAAGACTTTCAGGAATATCTAAAAGTAGGAGTCTGTTTCTTGGCACCAGGCCTGGGTGATGAAATGATACGGATACCTACAATAATAGACACTTCATCAATAGCTACAAGAAAAGTTTCAGAGAGATGAATGCATTTACAAGCAAATCGCCATTAAGGCGCCTAACAAAAACACCAAGTGTTGGTTCCATGAACAGATCCCAAGCATGCTCAAAGTTGATTTTGAGAATCAAGAATCAACTTGCACTGCATTGTTTATTTGACGTGTATCAAGATGAGATCATTCTTTATAAAAAAAAAGTTAAATTAAAAGGTGTGTAAATTCAAATCAAGATTTTCTTCTGTTGGATTAAAAACATCCATCCATCTATCCATTTGCTCAATCCTCATCAGGGTCATGGGGGGTGGAGTCTATCCCAGCTGACTGAGGGTGAAGACAGGGGACACCTGGACAGGTAACAGTCTATCACAGAGACAAACAATCACAATCAAATTCACACGAACGGACAATTTAGAATCACCAATTAACCTCAGCATGTTTTTGGACTGTGGGAGGAAGCTGGAGAACCTGGAGAAAACCCACACATGTACAGGAGAACATGGAGACCACTGACCACTGTATTCTTACTGACTCTTTGATGTGCAACATGGGTCAAAAGTGATGCAAATCCAATGGAAAATTGGTATCTCCTGACCCACACTACGCATCAAAGGGTTAAAAACAGGCAACTAAAAATGATAAATGATTATCGATGGAAAGCGGTAAAACATTTTATCATGATACATTTTTTAGATGTATTGCCCACACAATTAAACAGTGATGTGTTGAATTCTGAGAACTGCAGTGGACTTGCAGTCAAATTGCAGTGACGATTTAGGGATAAATAAATTCAATAACTTGTCTTTTTGGTGTTCATGGTATGCCTCTATTGGTTTTAGTTTGCTGCCATTAGTGCCTTTGAACACCAACTTTTTTCTGCAAATCCAGCAAATTGCTTCCTCTAGATTATTATTATCATCTCCTTTTACATTTGGCTCAAAAACAAAACTATTCCACAGCAGTGCTGCAGAGTCTGGCTTTTAAACTAAAACAAACCAAAAAATGTGTAGAAGGCTGCAGTCAGCTACTCAACTGGTTGGCTGATATGTTCTCATGCACCAAAATTCTCACTTGTTGTACGGTTGTTCCAGGATTAATTTAATGTTTTTGGTGGTAGGAGGAACAGACTATCCCTTTGATAACTTTCATAACTTTCATAACATGGCACAACCCAATAGAGACAGCTAGGTCAAACTTATTACCCTCTACCGAACATTTACTCAGAGTTGGCTTCCACCTGATAAACACCATAACGCTTCGTCTGTATGGTTGCATTGTCTTTAAGAGATGGCCTAAAAGTTAAGTGTAAACTTTGCAAATAGCAGTTTTCTTATTACAGCTCAACAACAAACATGTAAGATCATCTATAAACTGCAGCTAGCTTGTCTGCTTTATATTTCTTAATAGCTCCTGTGCTGGATCACCAGCTGATACAGTTCTATTTTCAGAAATCATATGAATATGGGCAGCTGGTCTGCTCTAAGTCTGTCATCAGTCAGCATAAATAATCAAGTTTTAATTATCTAATATGCTAAAAACACTAGCTCTTTATGTTAACTTAGAATTCATTTAGCCTAACAAGGCTAGCAGGTGACCAATCGGTTCTTTGAAAACTAGGCAGAATTTCAGCTGATAAAGATTATCTTTAGTTGAACACAACTCTCGCTCTTAATTAATCAGCTTTATAGGTGTTGATTTTTAGTTTTTCTTTTTTTTTGGTTTTTGGTAAATTGAGAGACAACATTACTTTTTCAGCAACCAGCCCATTGCTTGAAGAGGAAGCATGATTTCAGCACACCAAACTTTTCAGTGTTTGACTACAAGGTTAATGCAGTGGGTCAAATATTGGAAATGAAGAACTTTTGGTGCCATTAAACCACAGCAGAAGAAGTGGGCACAAATGGTGGAAAACATTGTGGAAATAGTGACTAAAACATGACATTTCTGTGAGCTACAACCAGCTGTGTTTATACAGGTGAATGGAAACAACTTTTAAATAACTGCAAAAGGCCACGATACATTAATGTGACAGGCCTACACATCCTAAGTCAGGATAAGTACAGGAGTTTAATAAAATATAGCTTTTAATAAGATATTTTCAATATCTTACTGACATTGAAGACACTGCCAGCATACTGCATTGGTCCAAAAAAACTGAACAAAGTAGTTATTAGTATATTAAAGTTAGCCATCAGCCTTGCTCGAACAAGAGGTCGTGACCACAAATGATTCTTTATTTAGTTTTTTCAGGAACCTGCATTTTTTCTTGCATCATCAGCTTCTCCAGTCAGCAAGAGACCAAGAGAAGCTTGGCACCAGTATTTCAAAGTGTCAGACACCAGACAGGAGATGTGAATAAACTGTCTTAAGACAAATTATAAAACTGAGACATTTCTGAATCCAGCCAGAGACGCTTGTTTCGTCAGCCCACAAAACCCCTGACACTACTATGCTCTGTCAAACATAGAATGTGAAAAAATAAATAAAAGGAAGCAAACAAAAAAGATGAGTTCAATTTGTTGTTTAGTCAAAGTTACAAACCTAAACATCCCAATATGATCAAACATCTTATTAAATCTGAGCAACAAAAAAACCTCATGATGGTGTGATTCAACAGCAGAAAAGGCACCAAGAAGAGAGAAAACCAGCTAAAGTATTTTTTACTTACCTAAATCATCTGAATCAATTCAGCTGCTGGTTTCAGTACAACTCTGCCCCATCAAAGCAAATATTTTCTTTGAGCCGACAGTTTACTGAATGTGCTTAGAAGGAACCTGTTTCACCAGCATTGAACCTACCAGAGCTAATCAGATCGTAATCTGTCAAACCACAGCAACATACTGGTGCAAGCTCAGTGGAGACACAGCAACGTTCAGGGCTGCATCAACACATGCACACACTGATCAGCAATGTGACAGATCCTACAGACAATTTGCATTATCCGTTCAATTGGTGAGACTTTGACCATACCACTCAGATTTTGCATATTTAAGATTTAGCCTGCTAAAAAAATAATATTGTGTAATTGATGGTAAGAAATAAAACACCATCCAAGATTAAACACAAACAATTTCTAACAGTAAAGTCCTTTGAGATCAGGATTACGGCTAAAGACACAACAGTTTTAGGAAAATGAATGATCATGAACAACCATATTTAAATCAGATGCTTACTGTCAGGGGGCTGCCAGAAGAGTGTTTATTCTTCCTCAAAGAAGCTAATGGGAATACACAAACAAAGGAAAGAGACAAACTGTGATGAAAACTAATTTCTCTACGTGACTCCTAAGAAGAAACACTGTATCTTGGGTCTTGTTCGTGATTGATGGAGCAGGGCTGCAGGCAGCGTTACAAAAATATTTAGCAACTATTTGGATGATCATTAAATAATTTCAAGACATTTGATAAAATCTAATTAGAAAATGTGATAAATGATGATTAACTGATTGAGAAAATCAGTTGAGACATCAGATTGTCGATAATGAAAATCATTTAAAAGACACATTTTCTGCGAGTTCTTCAACCTCCGTTTCCACCTGCACCAGTGCAAATTCTAAAATTCAAAGCATAAACAAGACGTCACTATGAGCACCTCACTGTAATGTATTACCTCAGCAGCTTGTGTGAGTGGTTTACTGCTTTGTGGTTGTATCAGCGTAGTGTAGCATAACCAGGCTAAACAACGCTAAATAAGGGCTGGAGGTTGCTACCGCTGACACACAAACCATTACCCTGGGAAGCACACAAACACCAAGACTCCAGGTGGAAGAAACACAGACCCAGGTTCAGGCGTAACAGATAATCAATCGGGCAATGTGTCATCAATGTGTGACCAATACCAGTGTCATTAAAAGGAAAGACGAAGTGAAGGAAAGAAAAGAAAGAGGTAGTGAAGTACGAGGATGAGCTATAGAAGGCAGAGGAAGCAATTATACTAAAATAATAAAGCATAAGGCCGTCATAGTGACACAAAAATGTTTGGAGGAAAGTAGTGTGGGAAAACAGATGCAGCTGTGTTTCAGTATCATGCAGTCCTGTGGGAGGAGGCATACCCAAAAACACATCTGTCAGCCTCAGAAATCACAAACTACAACTTGAAAAAAAACACAGAAACACACACACAGCTGCTGCACATGTCCCTTGACACAACAAAGCAGCTGCTGAGCCACACACACACACACACAAAGAGGAGTACAATCCGTCCTATGAACAAACGTCTGGGTGAGACGACAGCCCGCATCAGTCAAAACAGCCACTCAGACCACACATATCTACCATCTGGGTCTCCTTCCTCACCACAGACCGAAGACTCTGGAGTGACCACTGCGACCAAAACACGACATGTCAGTCAGTTAGCTGATACGCCTGTCAGATCAATGAGGCACGCACGTTCAAGCCAAGTTTTTGGATGAAACCTTGTCAGTAATGTTCTCGTCTTGGCAGATGTGGTGGACAAAACGCATTCCAGTTTCACATCATTGCAACTTTAACATCAATAATAAATACACCGATATTTAGAAAACAGGCTTGGCACAAATTGGTGCATAAAAAAAAAAATCACCCAAACACCGAAACTGAAGTCCTTGTTGCTCCAAATTTCCTACAGGACAGGGTCAATCACGATATTATCTCTGGAAAAGGTAGAATAAATGACTTTGCTGCTGTTTTGGATTGCATCAGATTTCGTTTACATGTGCACATGTGTACTTTATATCTCCCCACTGCTCACGATGCACCTTACTCAGTCGATACTCATGTTGTCCAACACTCCAATCTGAACACTTAAAAAACATAAACCTCTGTTGCACAACCTACAAATTCAAGCTAAATGTATGACTATTTTGCATAATCAGCAACATTTTCTGAATCTCATTTGCTACACTACCAAATGTTTACGCACATTCCTGTCTAAAAACACTATACACTCACTGACCACTTTATTAGCTACACTTTGCTAGTCAAAGGTTAGAACCCCTTTTGCCTGGAAACATTCGTCAGAGGTTTTGGTCCATATTGACATGATAACATCATGCAGTTGCTGCAGATTTGTCGGCTGAACATCCATGATGTTAATCTCCTGTTCCACCACATCCCAGAGGTTCTGGATTGAGATCTGGTGACTGTGGAGGACATTGGAGTCTAGTGAACTCATTGCCATGTTCAAGAAACCGGCTTGAGATGATGTGAGCTTTGTGGCATGGTGCATTCATCTGCTGGAAGGAGCCATCAGAAGATGGTCCACTGTGATCATAAAGGGGGGGGGGCATGGTTAGCAGCAATACTCAGGTAGACTGAGACATTTAAACCATGATCAGTTGGTACTAAAGGGCCCAAAGTGAGCCAAGAAAATATCCCCCACATCATTACACCACCTGATGGTGCCTGAACCGTTGATACAAGGCAGGATGGATTCATGCTTTCATGTTGTTTACACCAAATTCTGGCAATCTGAATGCTGCAGCTGAAATGGAGACTCATCAGAGCAGGCAATGGTTTTCAGTCTTCTATTGTCTAGTTTTACTGAGTCTGGGTGAATTGTAGCCTCAGTTTCCTGTTCTTAGCTGACAGGAGTGGCACCTGGTGTGGTCTTCTGCTGCTGTAGGACATCTTCTTTAGGGTTGGAGGTGTTGTGGTTCAGAGATGATATTCTTCATTCCTTGGTTGCAACCAGTGGTTATTTGACTTACTGTTGTCAGTCTACCCATTCTCCTCTGACCTCTCATCAACAAGGCATTTTCATTCACACAACCGCTGCTCACTGGATATTTTCTCTTTTTCAGACCATTCTCTGTAAACCCTACAGATGGTTGTGTGTGAAAATCCCAGTAGATCAGCAGTTTGTGAAACACTCAGACCAACAACCATGCCATGTTCAAAGTCCCTTAAATCCCCTTTCTTCTCCATTCTGATGCTCAGTTTGAACTTCAGCAGGTTGTCTTGACCACGTCTACATGCTTAAATGCATTGAGTTGCTGCCATGTGATTGGCTGGATAAATATTTGTGTTAACAAGCAACGGAACAGGTGTCCCTAATAAAGTGGCCAGAGAGTCCATGTTGTTTTCGGTTAACTTTAAGTACAACTAACCCTTGCACTGCAAGCTGTATGTTTATATGTCAAACCCTGTAACTGAAGACACAAAACTTCCTCCCACTGTGCAGTTTGTAACTGGCTGAGATAACCGATTTACCAGCGTCCTTAACACAGTGGACACTGATGAACAAACAGCTGTAGAAGGATCATTCAATCAGGCAGAATTTCTGCTGCTGATGCAGAGAAACTGCAGACAGGTCTGTGTGACTGATGTGGATGAATAAATTATAGGGTGCTAATTTTCAGAGAGCAGATTTTCTTTCATTTAAAAGGCTGATTATTACTTGTCTCTGCGTCTCAGTGGGAATACTTGTCATTTACGTGACACTGTCATCTCCTTTTTTTCTACAAAGACTTTCTATTTCTTAGGTCTCCTCATGCAAAATCTTTTACAACAAATTCAATGTTTACAAATAGCACAGGCATCGTTTCAGATTCTTTACTGTAAATGTATCTGTGAAAACTGCAATAATAGATCAATGAATCAATTAACGGTCAACTGTTAATTAAAATAATTGCCACCTATTTTCATGACTAATTCAGTGGTTTTGATTACATTTTTAAGGAGAAAAAAATCTAAATTCTTTGATTCCAATTCCTGAAATGTGAATGCCTTCTAGATTCCGGAAACACTAATTGATAGTTTTTATCATTTTCTTATATTTTTCAGACCAAACAACTGATCAGACAATGCTGAAAATAGCTGACAGGATATCAATGAAAATAATTGTTAGTTGCAGCTCTAAATGTGTGAACCTCTGGACCATGTAGGGTTAACGGTATTTGTCGTACCAAAAAGTTAAGCTTGAGCCTAAAGTTAGCCAGCTAACCCATGGGGCAGGTCCCAGGTTAAATACCCCACACTGACCCACTTAACAACAGAGGAACATGGATGATTTTCCAAGATCTTCTCATTATACTGACAGAGTGAAGTACCTCATGTTGGTTGGTTGGTTGCCTGGAAAAAGCCAAATTGTCAAATTATAGACTGAGGGCTAAATTATACATCAGTACGCCTGCAGAACTTTGTCACATCATTTTATTTATAGCTTGGCATGCTGATTTCATAGCAACAGACGCCAAGCCCAGCTGAGGTTTGTTTACATTCTGCGACGGAGATCCCTGTGTCGAAAAGGACATTTTTTCATCGTCACTGTTGAAGTGGTAAACGAATAGAAGAGATCGACAATAGAATTTACCATGGAGCGTTCATCGTCTTGTTTCAGTGTCACTACCACTGTGGTGACAAAACAGTGGCAGTCTATCTTTATAACATTTGAGGAACAGGAAAAAAGTTTCGGTCTAAAAGAAAAAAGTGAACTACTATCTATTGTAATTACAACTTTAAACATATATGGAAAAATGAGCCCAAAGTTTTACAATGTCAAATATGCTCAAGGTATCTAGAGAGATAAACACACATCAAACTACTACCGACTGTAGCCTTGCACTCAACTGTTGAACGGGTTGGTCAATATGCTCCCATTCAAGAAAATTCTCATTGGGTGGACAATAACCAGAGGAACTTTTAAAGGAAAAAAGCATGAACAGCCTTCCACGACAGATCTACTTTAGTGAAGGGTGGATCAGACTATGTGTGAACAACTCTGATTTTTACAACTTTGAGCTCAATCTAATAGAGACTGCCTGGTCTAACTTATTTAATTATATTTAACAGCTCCAAACTAATTGACAACATGTCAAAGTAGCCATCAGTGAGGCTGCATTGCATTCAAATGGATGGCCAGAAAGTCAAGTATGTACTTGGCAAACAACAGTTTGCACATCACATCTCAACATCTAAAAACAGTGGACTTGTCTGTGTTCTATTCTTCAGTAGTTCCTGTAGTGGGATTACCTGTTGATTTCATGCTAGTTTCAGAAACCATGTGAATATCTGTAGGTGCATGCTGGTCTGCACTATTTCACTAAAATAACCAGGTTCAAATGATTTAATATGCTCCAAATACCCCTGCAGGAGTGCATCGTGGCCTATTTCCCCCAGCAACTAAGTGACAGGCTAGAGAATAAGTCAATTTCAGTTCACCCACACTTTCTTCGGTCAACTACAGCACTACCAGCCATCTCAGATACAGGTGTGATGGAAGATTTCACTGCAGTCTCAAGAAAAGAACAGCAACACAATGTATTGATCATGCCAAGCTTTTGGCCCCTCCGAGTCTTCATAAAGAGAGTTTTTAACTCGACTGTTCTCAATGCACACTTTTAACGAAGGCCCTGAGAGGCTGGAGCGTTAGTATGATGAATAAATTGTGATGCTAAGCGAGAGCGGTGTACAGGATCTTCCTTTATCGAGACTGAAATTGAAAAAAATAAAGCCCGATCAATTTTAGATGTTAAAACAAACACTTGTAAAATGTATCATTTCATTTTTCATATATAAACACTCGGTAACATTTCAGGCTAGTATCTAAAATGTGATTAGCAGAAAGTTGTGATAATAGTATCTCCTGATACAAGATATCAGTGGACACAAAATATATTTTACTAACAGGGTTTTTCTCCTGCCTAGAGGAATTTTGGCACCCCTGAAGAGGTTTTAGGCAGCAACAAGGATTAATCACCAGCACCAAAAAGATAACAACTGATTAGAAAAAGAAAAATTAAATTCTAAACTAGTCTTGCTAATTGGGGTTTTATTTGGTCTGGCACAATAGGACATATTTGTTTATGAGATGGTAAAAAAAAAAGTAAAACAAACAAATAAAAAAAGGAAAATGCATGGATTTCTGTCAAACATTGTGCCTTTACTGTATGCAGACCAATCATGCTTATCGTCATGCAGGAAAAACCTTGACACTTGAAATAGGACAGCAATAGCAGAAAATATAGATCAAAATTAACTGAAGTGTACTTTAAACTGCAATTTAACAAAATGAAGACACAAACAAAAGAATGATAACTATAAAATATTCATACATTTCATTTCGTATTTGTGTAGCAGCATAATATGTCTGTGAAAAACTGATATGCTGACCTACACATATGCTTATCAGGCAATGGGTACCGGGTTTGACGTCAGACGAAAACATGCCTAATCCATAAACAATCACCACAGTACGATACTCACTGGTCCTGTGGACAGTGTAAGTGCCAGCATCTATGCTTCTGTCTAAACTGTCCCACATGCATCAATTATGTCTCAAAATGTGTCGGACAGAGCAGAAACTAGATCTGATAAGACTTTCACATAAACACCAGAGTTGTTGACGCTGACATAGGATAATGATCTCAACTTAAATCAATCAATCAATCAAAATTTATTTATATAGCACCTGACAACATCATAAAAGAAGATCAAAGTGCTTTCCAACAGCATGATCAAACAAAACAATACAATTTCTATAACAAAACCATAAAAACCACAAAACCATAAAAGCTATAGAAACCGTAAAACCATAAAAAGGATAAAACCAAAAAGCAGCACAGAAGAAACAGTAACAATAAATAAATAAATAAATCCTCACATTTCAACAAAGCCAAATCTGCAAATGTAGTTACAAAGCAAACCTTTAAACAGACCGAATGTTACCACATTTGCTGCAGAGAAGTTTGAGTTTAGTAAAAATGATCACTTATTTGCACAGAAATGTCAAAGTTCAAATATCTCTGTGGAGATTTGGATCTGAAGCTATGAGGGCAACATGTAACTTAAATAACATTGGTTTTCTTGAAGTTAAAAAGCATACAGCTGACTCTTTGAACCACTCTGATCAAAAACATTCTATCCGATCATATCCTGTTGTCCACGGTGTTGCAAATTAACACTGAAACAGCCGCATATAACATCCAAAGATAAATAATTCTACAGTTATATATCACTATAACATCAAACATTTGTTTTTTGCTCTACTGTATTAGTTTTTTTTTTGTTGCAGAGCTAAGAGTCAGTTTTTCTTGGACTTTAAAATCTCGGTTGTTTAAAAACCAGCAGTGTGTCCAGAATACTCCAAAAGACTCTTGTTCTGACTATGAGGAAAAGAGAATATTTTGCCCACTTTTTTCAGATTATTTATGTTGTGACTATAGGGTAGCAGTACAGACTGCTGCAAATACCACACATCCATGGAAGTTTATATGATGATTCACTACTTTTACAAGCTTGTTAAGTTTACTAGTATGTATGACAATATAAACTAATGAAGCCACTTAAAACTCATAATATTTCATTTTGTTCAGTGCCATATACATTTTATGTTACAGATGTCGTTTCCACCAAGCATCTCTCTTTGCAAGGAAAAGGAAACTTCCCTTAATCTAAATCCACATCCGTAGAAAAAAATCCAGATATTAGAAGATAAAAGAGGCACTAACTAGGGCTAGGGTATGAAATGATAATGTTATAATTACCAAGTCTGTTACTCTTGAGAAGCAGAATATGTTTCCATAGAAATCTCTTGTCCTTACAATCAGTTCTACTGACATCCACTGATGATGACAGAAACCAAGTAGCCTTTCCTTGGTGTTACACTGAGCCCAGATGACTCGCGGTCGTGGACCGACAACTTGTTTACACCAGTGCCACATAAACCACCACATCCTCCCTAGAGCTATCAGTCGCTACGGATGTGTAACAACAGAGAGGTATCTCCCTGTTTATTGACTAATACTGGGACCATTTGCAGGGCAGCATGATCAGGCAGTCTGCATCAGCAGGATGACAACAAATAAACACAGAAACCAGCGTGGTGACCATCACTCCCAGTGCAACTGAAGCCTCCTGATCAACCTCTTACAGCTAAACCTCCACAACATGCCAGGCAGTAATAACAATGTAGTTACACCGATAACCTGTCACGGTATATATATGACACTGGGAAGCCCAACACCAAGCTAGCGGCAAGCTAATGAAACTTTTAGGGAGCCACCTCTTTATCGTGAAAACGACTCCGGCCGAGCCTCCGATGATAGCGGATCGTACTGTTAGTCGGTGGTGCCGTACACTGGCAGCTGTGTGGCTGGCTGCCACATAACACGTTTATAGACACGGGTACCATATTAGTTAGCGTTAGCTGTCAGATTGGCCAGCTTCTTGACCTTAGCCTGACAACATGCTAGCTAGCTAAGTGAGCTACACTCACTATAAATGAGCTCAGAATCAAAATAAAATCTCACACTGCCTCCTGCCATCTCGCTCCACTTCACTCCCTTGGTTTTTAACGGATGCTCCGTGTGTCGGACTCCGGTGGAAAACACCGAACAGCGTCCTACTCGAACTGCCGTTTAAGTAGCCGCTCGTGCTAACGCTAGCGGGCTAACATCACGGCTTGCCGTTACGCAGTGTCTCCGGTTAGAGGCACCGAGCTGTCACAATAACAACACACCTTCAGGATCACCGAGCGGACGCCGATCACACTTCGCTGAGGTCACGGTGGAGCTGCTTCAGAGAGCGCAGAGCTTCATGGATGTTGGTCCCGGTACTCAAACTCATCAACGGCGGAGAAAAACATCCAGCAGGCTAACGTCATTACAGTGAAGCTAACGCAGCCTGTTTGCATTTTACAGTTCATTTACATCAGTGCGACGCTTTGGGGCCACCTACCGCCTATAGCTGGGTGTGCTGCCTCCACCGCCCCGCAGCGCACTGACTGCTGCTGAGGATGGAAAATAACATGATCCAAATATGATTATATTCACGGTTGATTTTCAGTCATATTTATTTTATGATTTCATTTTATTTCATTCCCCATTGTTTGCATTATTTATGATTCTGTTTCTTCAGTTCCTCAATCCTTGTGGTTTTCAGTCCTTCACTTATAACGAGTGTTTTTAAAGGTTTTTTTTTTCCATTTTCAGTCTTTTCATCCATAAGAGGCTTTGTGTTACATTCCATATGTATGAAAAGTGCTAGATAAATAAAATCTGATTGATTGATAGTAATATATGTGGACAAATTGTAGGTACCCTTCCATTAAAGAAAGAAAAACCCACAGTGATCCCTGAAATCACTTGAAACTGGCAAATAAGAAATTGCTGAAAAATAGCAAATGAAAATCAGACGTTGCTTTTGAATTATGGTTCAACAGAATCATAACCATCATTTTTGTCCAGGCCAATTTCATTATTTTCTTTTTGTCTAATGATTATGTTGAACCACAATTCAAAAACAATGTCTGATTTTCATCAGTTCATATTCAGTATTCTTTTTTTAATTATCACTTTTCAAAGTCATTCCAGCAACCACTGTGAGGTTTTCTTTCTTTAACGGAAGGAATTCAACAATTTTGTCCATGTTTGTAAGTGAACTTCATTGTGATTCTTGAAGTTCCATCTTCTTGAAGTTTCCTCAACAGGGCCTCCTCCAGAAATCAAAAGCCAGAAATTATAATAACTGAACTTCAGTTATTTCCTGGGACCAGTAAAATAGGAAATCTTTATTGTTTACAATGGGACACCATATATTCATGTCAACATTTTAATTTCTTCAAATATTCATGCATATAATATGCAAAAACATAACGGAAATACTTATGCTAGCATTTAAAAATATTAATTTTTCTTTCCCCCTTCTGTTCTTTTACAAATTCAAACAGGGCTTTTGAAAAAAGAAATTGACTATGGCCATCACAAAAACTTACTGATTACCGGTAATTCCCTTCAAATATACATATTTTCAGTAACTATTTAAATCATTATGAACAAGTAAATGCTTAAAAATAGATCGCTAGAGCTTTAATTGACATCACTGTAACTGAATTCCAGTTATCATCTTTGTTTTTTTACAGATGTTAATGGGAAAATAAGATGTTAATGGGAAAATAGGATGCCACATATTTAATTTTTTTTATTTTAATATTTTAAAAGTACTCCGCCAAGGCATTCAGTCGTTGTATGACATCTGACAGAGGAAATCTTTTAAAAATTTGTGGTCCTTGCAGTGGATTTGTAGTAGGATCACAATCATGTGAGCTGCAGTGATGCTGTGCTGCTATCTCACAGTGATACAGAAATCTTTAACAAATCTGTAGATCCAGACTATAAGCCTCATCACTGCCAAAATCTAATCAACTGGTCCTTGTGTCGTTTCTGACCTTCCCTGAAAATTTCATCCATTAGTCTATTTTTGAGTAATGTTGCTAACAGACAGACAAACCAATGCCATGTTTTTTGGCAGAGTAACAACTAATGTGAATATTTTAAACACAAAAATACAACAGTATAAAAAAATTCATTTTTGTTTTTGCTGTTCTGTTTTATTTGTTTGATACCAACAGGGCTTTCAGAAACTTTTGAACACGGCTACCACATAGACCTACTCACTGACTCACCTTAAATATTCATATATTCAATAATCAATGAAATGATTACACATATGTTAGAAGAAGTAGTGGCAGCTAGAGCTTTTCTAGGCGTCACCCGAAATTGTTGTATAGAGACTAGATGATGAGATAAGAAATCACATAGGTGTGTATTTAAAAATAGAACGCTTGACAAAGAGGTGCTGATAAAACATTTGAAAAAGAAGAAAATCGCATGGGTTAGGTATTATCATACAGTCGATGGGTATTACACACGTGGACAAAATTGTTGGTACCCCTCAGTTAAAGAAGGAAAAACCCACAATTCTCACTGAAATCACTTGAAACTCACAAAAGTAACAATAAATAAAAATTTATTGAAAATTAAATAATCAAAATCAGCCATCACTTTTGAATTGTTGATTAACATAATTATTTTAAAAAACAAACTAATGAAATAGGGCTGGACAAAAATGATGGTACCCATAATGTAATATTTTGTTGCACAACCTTTTGAGGCAATCACTGCAATTAAACGATTTCTGTATTTGTCAATGAGCGTTCTGCAGCTGTCAACAGGTATTTTGGCCCACTCCTCATGAGCAAACAGCTCCAGTTGTCTCAGGTTTGATGGGTGTCTTCTCCAAATGGCATGTTTCAGCTCCTTCCACATATGTTCAATGGGATTCAGATCTGGGCTCATAGAAGGCCACTTTAGAATAGTCCAACGCTTTTCTCTCAGCCATTCTTGGGTGTTTTTGGCTGTGTGTTTTGGATCGTTGTCCTGTTGGAAGACCCATGACCTGCGACTGAGACCAAGCTTTCTGACACTAGGCAGCACATTTCTCTCCAGAATGCCTTGATAGTCTTCAGATTTCATCGTACCTTGCACACTTTCAAGACACCCTGTGCCAGATGCAGCAAAGCAGCCCCAAAACATTACTGAGCCTCCTCCATGTTTCACCGTAGGGACAGTGTTCTTTTCTTCGTATGCTTGGTTTTTGAGTCTATGAACATAGAGTTGATGTGCCTTGCCAAAAAGCTCCAGTTTGGTCTCATCTGTCCAAAGGACATTCTCCCAGAAGCTTTGTGGCTTGTCAACATGCATTTTTGCAAATTCCAGTCTGGCTTTTTTATGAGTTTTTTTCAGCAGTGGTGTCCTCCTTGGTCGTCTCCCATGAAGTCCACTTTGGCTCAAACAACGACGAATGGTGCGATCTGACACTGATGTACCTTGGCCTTGGAGTTCACCTTTAATTTCTTTGGAGGTTGCTCTGGGCTCTTTGGATACAATTCCAACGATCCGTCTCTTCAATTTGTCATCAATTTTCCTCTTGCGGCCACGTCCAGGGAGGTTGGCTACTGTCCCGTGGGTCTTGAACTTCTAAATAATATGAGCCACTGTTGTCACAGGAACTTCAAGCTGTTTAGAGATGGTCTTATAGCCTTTACCTTTAAGATGTTTGTCTATCATTTTTTTTCGGATGTCCTGGGACAATTCTCTCCTTCGCTTTCTGTTGTCCATGTTCAGTGTGGTACACACCTTTTCACCAAACAGCAGGGTGACTACTTGTCTCCCTTTAAATAGGCAGACTGACTGATTATGAGTTTGGAAACACCTGTGATGTCAATTAAATGACACACCTGAGTTAATCATGTCACTCTGGTCAAATAGTTTTCAATCTTTTACAGAGGTACCATCATTTTTGTCCAGGCCTGTTTCATTAGTTTGTTTTTTTAAATAATTATGTTAATCAACAATTCAAAAGTGATGGCTGTTTTTGATTATTTAATTTTCAATAAATTTTTATTTATTGTTACTTTTGTGAGTTTCAAGTGATTTCAGTGAGAATTGTGGGTTTTTCCTTCTTTAACTGAGGGGTACCAACAATTTTGTCCACGTGTGTATACAAATGGCACCGTGCGTAGTGATACTGGAAACCAAAACAGTGTTCTGGCACTAAAATTGTTAAGCTCACAAAAATTTAAAGGAAAATATTCACTGTTTGATTCCTATTTAATACACTCATTTTGCGATTTCAAAAAATGCTAATTTTGTTAGTGTATCATTTTGGCACTTCTTGTTTTCGACAATCACACAATTTATGCTCTGTTAAAAGAAAGTCCATTTATAGGTAGGATGAAATGCAATTTCTCTTGAACGTGGTATCAGAAAGTATTCCATTTCATCAACACTCACTACACTGGTTTAGTATTTTCAGTTTATTTTGCAAATTATCTGATCTCACTACAGGCACAGTCAGTATTTTAGTCAATGATAATCATTCAAAATAAAAGGACTGCTGGATATTTGAGGGAGAAAAAAATCGCCTTCAGGCAAAACATCTGTTGTTTATTTGTGATTTCAACTGAAAATCTGCAAATTCTGTCCGTGTATCATGATCATTTATCTAACTATAGCAACTTATGGTTCCCAATTTGGGTTCGGGTGGCAGACACCCTCTCTATTTTTAAGACCAGGCTTAAAACCTTCCTTTTTGACAGATCTTATAGTTAGGGCTGACTGGGTGAGCCTGAGTGGGTCAGCTGGAGTCTCCCTCTTGGACGTCCCTTAGTTCTGCCCCTAGTTCTGCTGCTGTAGGCCTATAGGCTGCTGGGGGACCTCTCTGGATGCACTGAGCTCTTCTTTCATTACCTTTGTATTTACTGTATCTTCCATTATTGCATTACACTAACTCTGTTTCTCCCTATGTCCTTTCTCTGAGTGTCCCTGGTCCCAGAGCTGGATGCTTCAGATCTGTGGTTACTGTCCCACCACCTGGTCTAGTCTCCATCATGTCCACTGTGGGATGCTGGTGCTGACCTGCCTCCAGCCCATTGCTTCCAGCTGCCCATTTCCACCAGTCTACTCTGCATCACCCTCACTTTACCTGATATGCTCTTCTACACACTGTTGCAATTTAACTACCATCTATATATGTAGTATATTTAATGCCAGAGCCGTACACCATAACAGTAAACTGTGAATCAGTTTCAATGTTAGCTTGTACTTTGTATGTATCATCTATCTTATCATACATGTATCCAAATGTGTGTTATATGCTCCTCGTTGCCCACCCCCCTCTTCTCCCATCCCCCCCTCTCTACCCTTCTACTTCTCTAGCGTCTTGAGACAATTTGACCAGTAATTGGCGCTTTGTAAATAAAATTGAATTGAACTGATTTTTTTTAAAACTCTGTCATTGCTGGGCTGAGGCTGCACAGTGATCAGTGGTTAGCATTGTTGCCCTGCAGGTAGAGGATCCCCGGTTCGTGTCCTGACCTTCCTTGGGTCTTTCTGCAAAGAGTTTGCATGTTCCCCCTGTGCATACGTGGGTTTTCACCATGAACTCTGGTTTCCTCCTACAGAACCTCCCAGAAAAACATACTGAGGTTAATTGGTGATTCTAAATTGTCTGTAGGTGTGAATGTGAGTGTGATTGTTTGTTTCTATGTGTAGTCCTGTGATAGACTGTTACCTGTCCAGGTGAACCTTGCCTTCACCCTGAATCAGCTGGGATAGACTCCAGCCCCCCATGACCCTGATGAGCATTAAGCAGTGTAAAGTGTTGAAGAAAATTCACTCTGTCCTTGAAAGTTTGCTTTAATGGGGTGTTTATTGGTAGTCTGGCATACGGTGGGGGGACCACACAGAGCATGAGTCTGTGAAGGTAAGCCCACCCAGAGCATTTTCAGAGGACACAATTTATAGGGATGCTCAGAGAGAAGGGAGCAGGTCTTTTGGTTCTGTTTTGTCTCCAACTGTGCATCTTGCAGATTTTTTCCATGATTTTATATATCTTCGTGGGAATTTTCCCATTTTGTATCATTTTGTGTCTCTTCATGGTTGTTTTCTCATCCTTTTTTGCACCTATTGTGTCTAATGTTAGTTGTTTTACATCCATTCCTGCGAATTTACATTTAATGTTGGTTGTTTTTGATCCATTTTGTTTAAATTCTGTCTTTGATTTGAATTTTGCATCTCTTCATTGACATTGTGTGTCTAGTCATTTTGTGATATTTACCATATTTTGTCTCATTTAGTTTTTTTGCATCACTTATATATCACATTTTGTGTCTCTTTATGCTTGTTTTTTTGTCCAGTTTGGTAACTTCACACCTCATTTTGGCTGCAGTGCTCTCTTTGCAGCCATTCTGTATCTCTTAATGTTTTTTGGACTGTTTCTCATTTTGATTTGGATCGTCTTGTGTCTCTCTGCAGTTGTTTCCATTTTATACGTATATATATTCTTCCATTATCTATAGGCCACATAGCAGCAAACAGGAAGAGCTGCTGGCTTCTACATGAACATGTCATCATAGCCAGGTGGAGGGATGTGGTCTGGATCGAGCCTAAAATAAAACAAATAGGCACACAGCACTGTCATTACTATCATATACTCATGTGCTGTCATTGTTTTTATGGTATGGAGAGTCTAGAAACTGTAATACAGAACTTACTTTTACAGTAATTCACACAGCAGCTATAAAATAACATCCATACTACTTTGTTTCAGTAACACTAACCTCAGGGAGACACTGATGCTAGTGGTGAGAGAAGTGTTCAGATCCTTTACTTAAGAAAAAAGTAAAAATACAACATAAAGGTACTCTGTATAGGTCAAAGTCCATCCATCCATCATCTATACACTGCTTAGTCCTCATCAGGGTCATGGGGGGTGGAGTCTATCCCAGCTGACTGAGGGTGAAGGCAGGAGACACCTGGACAGGTAACAGTCTATCACAGGGATACACATAGAGACAAACAATCACACTCACATTCACACCTACAGATACTTTTTGGGCTGTGGCAGGAACCTAGAGTAGCCAGAGAAAATTCACACATGCACAGAAAAAACATGCAAACTCCACACAGAAAGATCTGAGGCCCAGGTCATATTCAGATAGATAGATAGACAGATCAATAGATCGATCGATAGATAAGATAGACTTTATTGATCTCACAAAGGAGAAATGTACTGTTACAGAGCTCTTAAGAAATTTAATCCAATAAACTTTACTTGCCAAATTCAGCTGTCTGTTTTGTGTGTGTGCTGAAAAAAATTGTGTTTGTAACAGAGCTGGATTTATAAATCAGAACCATAAGTGGGAATGACAGAACAGTCAACCTGGCACATACTGAGTATCTACATATGCTAACTAGCTGACTCTTTAAATGAATTGTCTCATGTTTTCTGCTCTCAGCCTGGCGTGCAGCTCTGGCGGCCCCACAGGTCGTACTCTCGATACAGGATGTAGTCTTTCAGCCTGGGCGGGAGTGGCAGGAAGCTGATGAAGACAGGTGACCGCAGACGAAGACGACCAAGACACCGCCGGATCCGCAGGCGACAGAGATGCTGAAGGCACCGGGCATTTTCTGTAGAGGAAAGGAAAAAGTTAAATTCATTTCATATTTTCCCACTGATTTTATTTGAGTCACCTTGCAGCCTGCAGATGTCAGGCCACTGCTTCTGCTCCATCACAGCTGCCTTCAGTTTGGAGCACAGGGTCACATGGTCCATGTAGTCCAGCAGGACACGAACCACGTGACCCGACAGGTGTTTCAGCCAGGAGACGGAGATCACCTCACAGAACTGCGCTGACAGACAGACAGCAGAAAGCATTTACATGTGTCTTATTACTTTAGAAAATGGAATTAGTTCAGGTCTACTTTGGTGACAATATCACGAGCAAGTTCTGATACGTGTCCACAGGATCCCTCATTTCCACATTTTCAAATCATTGTCTATGTACACAGCTGTGCAATGCATCCTGGTAGCACCACATTGCATTTGTACAGAGGTGGTGTCACATTGGCTGCACCTCACTGCATGCAGTTGAAGTCTAAGCTACTTTGTGCAAATCAAGTACAGGTTAGCAAAGTCACAATGCTACGCATTTCTTTAAATATTAGTTCAACGAGAAACTTTGAATCAACCTGTACAACATCTTTTCAGATATCCACAAGTCTTACCAATAAAGGGGGGAAAAAATAAAATAATGAATGTATATACTTTAAATGTTTTACTACTAGCATCTTCATTCTAATGTAAACTCAGCCTGCATCTCAGCCATAAACTTAAAGAAGTTCTGTTTCCATAACTATTTGCCTCTGAGTCAGTTCTGGCCTCACGGCTGTGCTGAAGAGTGCAGAATTTTTCATTTTTTAACAGAATCAGATTAACTTTCTTTTTCTTTTTGACATTTTTTTTTAAATGAGACATGGAATTAAGTGATTTTAACTCATTTAAAATTTTCAGAAAGGGACCTCGCAGATGAGTAGTTTAAGGACCATTAAAAAGAAAAAATACAGCAACTCTTTCTCTGTTTACCATTTCTGTATCTGATGACTGGTGTTATTTACAGTGTGCCTTCCAAACCCACAGGGTTTTGGGGTTCACACGATTAGGTGTTGTAGATCAAAAATGACAACAGATTCAGCAACTGCTGGCTTATTTCTCATCTCACGTTGTAAACTTTGGTGGGAAAACTCAAATTTTGGTGAACTATTTTCACAATAAATAAGAAAGATTTCAAACAGGCTGTCACGCTGGTTTATAAGGGTTCATCCTGGTGCAGTGGGTGTTTGGTTGTAGGGGGGCATAGCCTGTACTGGTTTTCTGGTGAAGAACAACTGCCCGTTTACCCGCACGCCCTTCAAGCATCAAAAACTGGGAATCAGTGCAACTCCTCATGTCCAAAAACACTCCTGTGGGCACGTACCATTAGAGCCATGCTTTCTAGTTAGCACAGGGCAGCTTCACCCTGTTTGCTACCATTGTGTCTTTGATCACAGTGTTGCTCCATCCCTCGTAGCCTTCAGGGATGTGGGCATTGTTGCCATAGGGACAGTCAAAGCAGCGCTTCACGTCGTAACCATAGCTACACAGCATCCTGAGAACCACCTAACACACATCAGAGACAACATGAGTGAAGTTAGTGAAACTAAAGCTGCTGATTTGACTCAGAAAGGTTTTGCAGACTGACAACGGGGTCGTGACATTACCTCGTCTTTGAGAGCATACTGCAGCGCTGAGGGAAAGTGTGTCGTGTTTACTCTGCAGTAATAGTTGACGTTGGCTCCGTATCGCAGCAACATGTTGATCAACTCGTAGTTACCAAGACGCAGCGCAACCTTGAAAACATGGTCAACAAAACAGCAAAACATCCATGATTAATTAATTTACTACTTCCTGACAAATAATTTTACACCATGTCTGGCTACAGAATGGATGTACAGACACAGGCGGTGAGGAAGTTTTTGATTTCTGAACAGGCAGAAACAAGAAAACGGCTCGTACTAACTGCCCCGGTCTGATGCCCATCAACAAGTAGTTCTAGTAGTAACTCTTACGTTGTATATTGCTTTCACATTTCTTTTTGGGCACACATTAACACACACAACAAATCAAGATGTTAATTACAGAGCTTTTCAGGTACTTCTGACTAAGGCTAGCAGTTGCCATTTGCTTCTAGTGTTTGTACCAAACTAAGCTAACCACAGCCTGACTTCAGCTCACTTTCAGAGACTAAGAGTTTTTCAACTGAAGATTGTTCTTTTATAAGTTTTGGAATATGCAGAAAATTTCTTAATAAATTTTTGAGTCACATTTTGGTTCGACATCACAATAAAAAAGAAAGCTGTTTTTGTTCTGACGAAGCGTCCACTGAATCCACACACTCTGGTACCTGCAGGCATTTGACTGGGTCTTGGTTAGCCATAGCTCCAGCCTCCAGCAGCAGTTTTGCTGTTGGCACGTCGTTGTTGGTGACGGCAAAGAAGAGAGCCGATTTTCTCTCATCGTCATAGCTACGGCGAACCCAAGGATGGAGCATGTAGTTTGGGTCATAACCTGCATCCAGCAAGACCTGATGGGAGTTCAGGGAGAGGGTGAACATTTAGGTGCACAACACTTCACAAAAACAGAGTGATAAAAGTGTCTTTTACAAGGATATTATATTATATAAAAGCTGAAGTACATGAGACACGATTACATGACCTTTCTGATTCAGCTTCAGTGGGTTCATCACTACAATCAGCATCATTATACAAGTAGGTATGATGGAATTATCAAATAAAACTGTAGACTGACACACACATGTACAGTGCCTTGTGAAAGTATTCGGCCCCTTGAACTTTTCAACCTTTCACCACATTTCAGGCTTCAAACATAAAGATATAAAATTTTAATTTTTTGTCAAGAATCAACAACAATTGGGACACAATCGTGAAGTGGAATGAAATTTATTGGATATTTTATACTTTTTAACAAATAAAAAACTGAAAAGTGGGGCGTGCAATATTATTCGGCCCCTTTACTTTCAGTGCAGCAAACTCACTCCAGAAGTTCAGTGAGGATCTCTGAATGATCCAATGTTGTCCTAAATGACTGATGATGATAAATAGAATCCACCTGTGTGTAATCAAGTCTCCGTATAAATGCACCTGCTCTGTGATAGTCTCAGGGTTCTGTTTAAAGTGCAGAGAGCATCATGAAGACCAAGGAACACACCAGGCAGGTCCCAGATACTGTTGTGGAGAAGTTTAAAGCCGGATTTGGATACAAAAAGATTTCCCAAGCTTTAAACATCTCAAGGAGCACTGTGCAAGCAATCATATTGAAATGGAAGGAGTATCAGACCACTGCAAATCTACCAAGACCCGGCCGTCCCTCTAAACTTTCACCTGGAACAAGGAGAAGACTGATCAGAGATGCAGCCAAGAGGCCCATGATCACTCTGGATGAACTGCAGAGATCTACAGCTGAGGTGGGAGAGTCTGTCCATAGGACAACAATCAGTCGTACACTGCACAAATCTGGCCTTTATGGAAGAGTGACAAGAAGAAAGCCATTTCTCAAAGATATCCATAAAAAGTCTCATTTGAAGTTTGCCACAAGCCACCTGGGAGACACACCAAACATGTGGAAGAAGGTGCTCTGGTCAGATGAAACCAAAATCCAACTTTTTGGCCACAATGCAAAACGATATGTTTGGTGTAAAAGCAACACAGCTCATCACCCTGAACACACCATCCCCACTGTCAAACATGGTGGTGGCAGCCTCATGGTTTGGGCCTGCTTTTCTTCAGCAGGGACAGGGAAGATGGTTAAAATTGATGGGAAGATGAATGGAGCCAAATACAGGAGCATTCTGGAAGAAAACCTGTTGGAGTCTGCAAAAGACCTGAGACTGGGACGGAGATTTATCTTCCAACAGGACAATGATCCAAAACATAAAGCCAAATCTACAATGGAATGGTTCACAAATAAACGTATCCAGGTGTTAGAATGGCCAAGTCAAAGTCCAGACCTGAATCCAATGGAGAATCTGTGGGCAGAGCTGAAGACTGCTGTTCACAAACGCTCTCCATCCAACCTCACTGAGCTCGAGCTGTTTTGCAAGGAAGAATGGGCGAGAATTTCAGTCTCTCCATGTGCAAAACTGATAGAGACATACCCCAAGCGACTTGCAGCTGTAATTGCAGCAAAACGTGGCGCTACAAAGTATTAATGCAAGGGGGCCGAATAATATTGCACGCCCCACTTTTCAGGTTTTTATTTGTTAAAAAGTTTAAAATATCCAATAAATTTCATTCCACTTCACGATTGTGTCCCAATTGTTGTTGATTCTTGACAAAAAATTAAAATTTTATATCTTTATGTTTGAAGCCTGAAATGTGGCGAAAGGTTGAAAAGTTCAAGGGGGCCGAATACTTTCACAAGGCACTGTATATACACACACCTTGATGCAGTTTGTGTGTCCTCCTGCAGCAGCTGAGTGAAGAGGACTCATCCCACTATCATTTACATCAGACATGGAGGTGACCGGAAGCAGCAGCTGCAGAGCCCTGACACAGAGGCACACAAGTTTAAATGTGATAAAATTGTCAGAAAGTTAAAAAAAAAAACATTGTCTCATGTGATGAACAGTTTACTGCAGGTGTCCTCGGTGTGCGACTCGGTGGATCGGCATGTGTCCAGAGTGTTTGGCGATGTTGGCATCGGCGCCATATTCCAGCAGCAGCCTGATGACGGCTGGATCTCCGGACGCAGACGCTTCGAACAAGATGGACGCCTCATCCTGGGCCTGAGACAAGACGTCGGCTCCTACAGGACAAACAGCATGCTAAGTGTCGGGAAAGACACAATAATATATCTGTCTCTGTAAAGACTGGGTTCCCAACATTACCTACAAGTTTTAAGAATTTTTTGAAGGTTTTCGTTTCCAATAATGCATCATGTTTTTTTTAAACACTCAGAGGATATTGTCAGGAACACAGGCTATGTTCTAGGGGGAAAGGAGGACTGTTCTCAAACCAACATTCAAAAAAACATGCTTTATGAGATGTTTCTGTGATGTCATATATTAACAAAATGGAACATTCCTGCTGTGGCAGCAATCAGCTGTTCAGCCTCCAAACTGCCTGGTTGAAGCTTCTCACCTCTCTTCAGGAGGGTCTCCACCACTTCCACGTGTCCCTCCTGAGCAGCCAGTGCCAGCGGTGTGAGGCCGTAGTGGCTGCGGGGGTCCGGCCGTGCTCCGGCCTCCAACAGCATGGTGACCAGCCCCACTTTGCCCAGTCGTGAGGCCTCGTGGAGGGGGCAGCGGCCATGGCAGCCCTCCTGGTTCACCCTGGAGCCCCGCAGGAGCAGCAGCTTCACCAGGTCGGTGCGGTCTGAACGGATGGCTGCAGAGAAGAATAGTCCATGATTCATAGCTGAAGATGGATTCCCCCACAGCTTCTTGTTCCTCTTTATTTTGTAAATAAGCCTGAACAACATTGGGATCCGTTCCAGAAAATACTCTGAACCCAACCTTGTGCTCACTCACTCTCCACTTGTTGCCCTTGCAATCACTCTGACACAGGTTCATCACAGTAGGGCTACCAGGTCGATCCCTGACTTCATACACTGTTCCTGTTTCTAGGAACAGGGAGATTCAGCAGCTGAACCGGCACCGAGGCAGTGAAATGTCGCTCAGCCTACCTACAAATAGTGGGGCGTCCTGATTGTTGTCCTGGCTGTCCGGCTGGGCTCCATGTTTGAGCAGGAAGGAGGCATTTTCTATCAGACCTTGTTCCACTGCCATGAAGAGAGGAGTTTGACCACAGAGAGTACGACACTCCATGGAGTCTGGGTCTGAAGCTGGAGACCATCACACCTGATCAGTGTTACTGTAAAGCTGCACAGAGTCAATAAAGCTGATACAAACCTTTAAATGTGAGCTCCAGGATGGTTTGGTTGCTCTGAGCTGCTGCTTCGTGGAGAGGCATCCAGCCTCTATCATCTGTCTGTAAAAACTTGTCTTTTTGTCGGACACATAAATCCTTCAGCAGCTTCTCGTCGCCTGCAGAGACCAATGGATGAGGACATTAAACTGGAACAGGTCTCAGTACCAACACTGGCTTGGACTGCTAATGATTCTCATCACAAATCAAGAATCAATTGTAAAACCGTCTGGATAAAAAGCGATTGTCAGCAACAACAGCAGTTAAATGTTTGTTAAATCTGGTTTATGACAACATAGAAGGAATTGTGTGGGAAATAAAACCATTTAACACCTTAACAACTACATTTCTGTAGATTAAATGCAAAGCTGTTCGTAGTGTGACTGATAAGAACTGATTTAATCTAAATATATAGGTTACCTAAAGGCTGTTTTGTAAAGTTTACCACAGAACTGTTAAGCTTTGCTCCATACAACTGCTCTTAGATAAGTACACACGTGGACAAAATTGTTGGTACCCCTCAGTTAAAGAAGGAAAAACCCACAATTCTCACTGAAATCACTTGAAACTCACAAAAGTAACAGTAAATAAAAATTTATTGAAAATTAAATAATCAAAAACAGCCATCACTTTTGAATTGTTGATTAACATAATTATTTAAAAAAACAAACTAATGAAACAGGCCTGGACAAAAATGATGGTACCTCTATAAAAGATTGAAAACTATTTGACCAGAGTGACATGATTAACTCAGGTGTGTCATTTAATTGACATCACAGGTGTTTCCAAACTCATAATCAGTCAGTCTGCCTATTTAAAGGGAGACAAGTAGTCACCCTGCTGTTTGGTGAAAAGGTGTGTACCACACTGAACATGGACAACAGAAAGCGAAGGAGAGAATTGTCCCAGGACATCCGAAAAAAAACGATAGACAAACATCTTAAAGGTAAAGGCTATAAGACCATCTCTAAACAGCTTGAAGTTCCTGTGACAACAGTGGCTCATATTATTCAGAAGTTCAAGACCCACGGGACAGTAGCCAACCTCCCTGGACGTGGCCGCAAGAGGAAAATTGATGACAAATTGAAGAGACGGATCGTTGGAATTGTATCCAAAGAGCCCAGAGCAACCTCCAAAGAAATTAAAGGTGAACTCCAAGGCCAAGGTACATCAGTGTCAGATCGCACCATTCGTCGTTGTTTGAGCCAAAGTGGACTTCATGGGAGACGACCAAGGAGGACACCACTGCTGAAAAAAACTCATAAAAAAGCCAGACTGGAATTTGCAAAAATGCATGTTGACAAGCCACAAAGCTTCTGGGAGAATGTCCTTTGGACAGATGAGACCAAACTGGAGCTTTTTGGTAAGGCACATCAACTCTATGTTCATAGACTCAAAAAACAAGCATACGAAGAAAAGAACACTGTCCCTACGGTGAAACATGGAGGAGGCTCAGTAATGTTTTGGGGCTGCTTTGCTGCATCTGGCACAGGGTGTCTTGAAAGTGTGCAAGGTACGATGAAATCTGAAGACTATCAAGGCATTCTGGAGAGAAATGTGCTGCCTAGTGTCAGAAAGCTTGGTCTCAGTCGCAGGTCATGGGTCTTCCAACAGGACAACGATCCAAAACACACAGTCAAAAACACCCAAGAATGGCTGAGAGAAAAGCGTTGGACTATTCTAAAGTGGCCTTCTATGAGCCCAGATCTGAATCCCATTGAACATATGTGGAAGGAGCTGAAACATGCCATTTGGAGAAGACACCCATCAAACCTGAGACAACTGGAGCTGTTTGCTCATGAGGAGTGGGCCAAAATACCTGTAGACAGCTGCAGAACGCTCATTGACAAATACAGAAATCGTTTAATTGCAGTGATTGCCTCAAAAGGTTGTGCAACAAAATATTAAGTTATGGGTACCATCATTTTTGTCCAGTCCTATTTCATTAGTTTGTTTTTTTTAATAATTATGTTAATCAACAATTCAAAAGTGATGGCTGATTTTGATTATTTAATTTTCAATAAATTTTTATTTATTGTTACTTTTGTGAGTTTCAAGTGATTTCAGTGAGAATTGTGGGTTTTTCCTTCTTTAACTGAGGGGTACCAACAATTTTGTCCACGTGTGTATTTCTGACTATACTTTTTGGTCTCTGTTACAGCCATGCTTATAGGAAACCATCTGATAGAACTGGTATTATAACATATTATTCAGTTGCAAACTATCACTAACTCAAACATTAACCAAGGAAGGCTAAAATTTGAATACCTGATAGTTTAATTTGCTTTCTTTAATAACAAACCACATTTTGTCTCACCTTGTCTGATAGCAGTGAACACCTGGGTGATGCCGTCCTCAGGCCCAGAGCTGCATGGAAAGAAAAACACAAGAGAAAATAAAACTCTGTGACACTGAACAGGAATATTCTGTTTAAATATTATTATGGCAAAACAACATCAATAACTACAACTCTTCTAGATCCATTACTGTCCTCTAAGTCTGTTCAGTGAGCACTGTCTTTGTTAATAAATCACATTTAAATATGAATTAATTATTGTTATATACTGTAATGTAAAACCAGCTTATCACTCCGTCAGATGATCAATAAAGCAGTATTTCTGTTAATCAAACAATTGAAATGGAGACTAAAAGGAAGTTCGGTAAGTTGAATTAATTTTATTAATGTAATTGCACGGAAACTGAACCACAGAATATTAGCTATAACATTTATATTTGAGTTATATTTACTATACTTTTATAAGCTACTTGGTGTAAAAATAACAACAAAAAGCTTCACTGCTCTTTTAACCAAGTAATTACAGATTAAAAGTCAGTATCAATACTTTCACTCAATAAAACTGATTTAACACAATAGAAATATTTATTGATGCATTCAACTAGTTTGATTTATCTCACCTGTAAATAAAATCTTACAGCTCAGAAAAGTCTATATCTGATATAGTAAAGTAAATCAGTAGAAGATTAAGTGATTCAGTGAAATCAGTAAAATAAATTTGTTTAGACAAATGAGCTAACAGACAGAACAGTTTGGAGTCATGTTTAGTATTTTTTAAAGCTCTGTTGTACAGTGTAAAACTAATAAAATCCTTTGAACTACCAGGTGTCTTCAAACTTCTGACTGATGCTGCCCTCCAATAAAGCCCTCAGAAGAAGGAGAAATGCTAAACACTGCAGAATGATCACATCTGTTGGGTCATTTACAGAATGTAAATGTGTTGTGCTGACCTGCTGTGTCGTGTCGTCTCCTCTTTCTTTGTCTCCTTGTGTTTGTTGCTTTCCAGCAGACTCTGTTCAATCATGTACTGAGTTGCTGCATCGTCTTCATCATCCCCATCCTCCATCCCAAATCCATCAAACTCCATGATGATGTCCACGTAGACTGTCCTGACCCTGTGTGTGATCATCAAGGCTGTGTTCAACCAAACGGTGTGATTCTGCACCATACAGCTGTGTGGACACCAATTATTTTTATTTATCATTAAAAAAATGATTGATGGTAGTGCTTCCACAACAACAGGGAAAGCCTTTGCGTTAGTGGCTAATGTTGCCATGAGCTTTGATAGTTTGCTCATAAGTCAGAGCTATGTTGAAAATGTAAAGTTAAGAGAGATTCAGAAATGGTGTAAACATCTGTTTGTTTCTCTCCTGCTCCCTGTGCTCATATATTCTGTACTTTAATACAGACAAATTAATAATAAAGCTGTTCTCGTTCATACATTTCTATGGTTTGTTTGTCATACAGCAGCATGAGAGTGAAATAGTAGCAGAAAATCAACAGTTAACTAGCAGTCACTTTCAGCTAAAATACTGCTGACTCTATATTACTGTACTACATTGTTACTTCAGCTTTTGTTCTCACTTTGGCTATTGTCGTTTTGCACTACTGTGTATATATTATTTTCTAGATTTGTAAATGTCTCTGTATTTTTTCTTTTTCTTTTTTTTTGGTGATACTTATGTTATTATTTGATTTTTCTTTTTTTGTAGGGTGACACCAACATCCAAAACCAAATTCCTTGTATGTTATATACGTACTTGGCCATTGAAGAAGATTGCGATTCTTACTGTGATTTCCAGCTTGATGTTTGGTACGGCTAAAGAACTGACTTTATAACTACAACACTGTAAAACGAGTCAAACACAGGAGTTAAAAACGGTGATGAAATGAACCGTCTTTGTAGCTGAGTTAAGTCGTTTTCTGGAGACATGTGAGACTTTCATTATTTGCTGATACTTTGAAGCTTTAAAACCTCCAGTCATGGTTTGAATGCTGCAGCCTGTCTGAGTGTTGGTGCTGATCATGTACGTCCTCTTATGACCACAGTTAACCGCCTTCCAGCAGGGTCATGCATCAGATCACAGTGAGTTTGTGGCCTGCCCAGTGTGCAGATGTGAGCCCAGTAGGATGTGGTGAAATGGGAGACTGGCAGCATGAATCATGTCAGCATGGAGCAGTTTTCCAACATCTCATCAGGAACTGAGAGCAAAAGGAGTGTTCTCATTTCAGGACTTCAGGTTAGACCAATGCTGCAGTTTGAAAAAATAACGCAAAGAGTCCTCTTCGTTTCAACTTAAAGGGTCTAAGACAAGCTAAACAGATCCAGAACAAAGGAACACTTAAGCATACAAACCTTAATATTCAGTATCAGGAAGCAGGAATAATAATAACCTTCATATCGTGAGGTGAAAAGTGATTGTAAAAGAGGCAAAAGGTCCAGCAGTCAGTGTCTTCCTGACCTCAACCAGACTTTAAACCACACAGGCAGCAAACTGATCACCAAAACTTGAGAAATATTTCAGCTTCACTTTGTTTTTTTTACCTTGTGGGTTGTGTTGGGTCGCTCTGTCCCTGCAGATTCAAAGTTGTTGTTGCTGAGAGCTGTCAGGAAGAGGAGGAGTAAGAGGAGGAGGAGAGGTCTGAAACCAGAGCTTTGTGCCCACATGGGTTCTCACTGCGTCTCTGGTGCTTCCCTGATCCTCCACTCGGTGTCTGAACAGTATGACCGACACATAAATGCATGTTATTTACTCTCAAGATGAACACTAATATGTTTCAGAGGAGGGTCATGAAAGTGTAATAATTCTGCAGGTGGAGGTTCAGGGACCTCCATGTTTCAGCTGTGCGGCTACAGCGCTCTGGGTCGGGCGATCTGACACCTGCTTCTATATTTAGCTGCTCCAGAAAAGTTCATGCAGTGAGACAATCATGGTGACTCTGAGGGAAACATTACAGCACAGTTCACCGCCCTCTGTGTCGTACATGTGCCTCTTATTGTTCATTCATCTCCCAGCTAGAATTCATTTATTCTTAAAAAATTTTGAGAAAGTTCTGCAAAGTTCTAGAAATGCTTGGAGAGTAAAATCATTTTGTTTGTTCCCAGGATGCTCTGATTAAATGATGGATGATTAAAGCCATTCTAAACTTCCTTGGTGATAACAACATTAGACAACAATTAGGCCCAAACATGATATTTCTTTGTTCTCATGTTACATTGTAAAATATTTGTGGGAACTTTACATAATATTCTCTCTCAACAACACCCCTAAAACAAGACAGGCCATGATCAAGGACTATAACCTGTGGGCCTGGGAACATTCTCCAAACTCTCTGAATGTTGCAGTTAAAATGTTTTGTCTTATTGAAGCATGTTTGAAACCATAGACATCTTTCTCTAAACCTTTGGATAAACCTTTAAAAATTATTAGAACTTGTAGGTAATCCTAGCTAGAGTTGTGGGGATGCTGTCTACTAGATTCCCTCCCTCATATACACTGTTTGTCCAAATAAAAAGTCACCACCTGAATTTAACTAAACAAATAGTTTAGAGCCTTCCATTGGATAATTACTGCAGTGATGACAACAACTTATTTAACCCCAGCTGATGTGGTGAGGACCTTCTCATTTCTTCAACAACCATGTTGGAAGACATGTCTTGTGGTCATGGAAAGGATGTTAATATGTCTGGGAAGGGTCAACTTATTGGCCTGCATCAAGCAAAGAAAACAACTAAGGAGATTAAACTATAAAAATCAGGTTAAGAATCCTCCAATGCATCATTAAAACTGGAAGGATAGTAGAGAACCATCATCTTCCAGGAACAAATATGGTCTGATGAGTCCAGATTTACCCTGTTCCAGAGTGATGGGGGCATCAGGGTAAGAAGAGAGGTGGATGAAGTGATGAACTCATCACGGCTAGTGGGGGTTAGGGTTATGATCTGGGGTTGGTCAGGTTCAGCAACGTTATGTTCCCAAAGAATGAGGTCAGCTGATACCTGAAGATACTGAATGACTAGGTCTTTACATCACTGGAGTTTTTCTTCCCTGATAACACGAGCATGTTCCAAGATGACGATGCCAGGATTGATGGGGTCACACTGAGATAGTCCTCTACAATGTCCAGACCTCAGCCCCACTGAGAATCTTTGGGATGTTCTGGAGAAGACTTTGTGCAGTGGTCCGACTCTCCCATTATCAGTACCAAACCTTTGCAGAAAATCAATCCAACTCTGGGCAGAAATAAATGCTGTGACATTGCAGAAGCTTATCAAAATGATGCCACGGTGAATGAGTGCTGTACTCAAAGCTAACAGTGGTCCAATGAAATATATCTATCTATCTATATATATATATATATATATACATATATATATGTGTGTATACATATATATATTCTGGGGACAGGCAGTGTATTAATGTTTTGTTTAGAAAATGTCAGAAAATATTGAAAAAAAGTTCATAAAAATGATAATCAAAGAAGATAAACAGCAGAATCAGCCAATAAATCAGCCATCACAAAAGTTTCAGGTTAATTTTTATGCTATTAGCGAAGTGATTAATGGACTAACGACTGCAGGTTTGGTTTAGTTAAATGAAACCTTATTTACAAATATGAACCACATAAACACAATATAAAAGACTTAAATCTTCGATAGTTTGAGATATTTTCAACCAAACATGGCCTCAAATTTCAATGTGCAAAAAAAAACAACCTAAAAGTTGATAAACTTTATTTGTTTTTCGATCAATTACCCCAGAAAGTACATCAGCATTCAAATTCTCAGCGATCATTTTGAATATCCAGATAATTATAAAGTTTCAAACAGATCTGAGCCAGTGGAGCAGAAAGCCCCTGAGGATCTGAGATGGAAAAACCCGTCACCTTCATCTGCAGCCTCAGTTTTAAAGAAAGAGGTTACTTGTTCAGACAAAAAAAAACAACCAAAAAAACCAAGCCAATATCGAGTTCACATGCTCGTTTTTAGCTCGTTGCTGCTCACTGACTCATTTTGTTTCCTGAAAAAGTTTCCGTCTGCCAACAAAAGACTTAACAGGACATTTTGCTCTGTATTTGAGTGAAAACAAGAACACGTGTTATAAACGTTATTACATCTGGTAGCACCTCAGAGTCTGTCATTCGGTGGTACAAAAGTCTTCCACCCCCTTTTTAGTTAATGTGGAGGAGATGCACTTCCACACAAACTGTCTTAACAAATTTGCAGTTACCAAAGCTGACTGGCCCCCATAAACAAACACGTTTATAAAACCACCTGTTCAATGCACACATGACCATTGTATCTCTAAACCCATTTGTGACCCAGTTATACATCATGTTTACCAGTTTCCAACAGATTATTCTTTCAGTTCTAATAGTTCACACAGGCCAGACCACAACCTGGACTTCATGTTTGTAAGCTGCATCTTATCATGGCTTTGTCTTACTAATGAACGGGTCAGACTCCTAGGTGTTTAAGAAAAAAAAATCTGTTACTAAATATATTTGCTGCCTTCATTTCCTGTCAAAATATGATCTGAGAACAATAAGATTTGACACAAATGAGAACACGAAACAAACTGTAATTGAAAACACGTTTATTTCATTTTGTGCCTCTACAGTTTATGACCTGGGTCTCTCCTTCTTGCCTTTGTAGAGCGCCAGCAGAGACACGTTGGCCACTTTGACCACCTTGAAACGAACTCCAGGAATGTCACCCACGGCATGACCTTTACGTCCGAAACCTGCCACCAGAACCTCATCGTTCTCCTGCAGGACCACAAGCAGAGAAGGGAGAGAATGTCAGGATGGACAAAGACCAACGCTTCTCTTACATGGTTACAAAAGCTAAATCACATCCAGGAGCTTTTAAGAGGAAGAAAACTTTTTTTTTTTTAAATCCGATTTATGACATGAATGACGGTGAAAAAAACCCTCTATTTCACAAAGATGTTGATGTAACTAGAACATTTTAGGACTAGTAGAACCTACAGACACCAGGTCAATGGAATTTCATACAAGCTGTGGAATACTGAGAGGATCAAACATTTTAGCAGAAGCATATGACGCTGAGAGTACAGATTCAGCTCATCTTCTCTGCTGCAGACCCTTGACATAAACATGAAGCCTAAACTGTGTTTGGCTACTTTTCATTGTTGTTTACCTCGATGAAGTTGAGGCAACCGTCATTGGGGACGAAGGCGGTGATCTTCTTGCCGTTCTTGATGAGCTGAACTCTCACACACTTCCTGATGGCAGAGTTGGGCTGCTTAGCCTCCACACCACTGCAGAGGGGAAACAACCACTGTTACACTGAACTTCAAAACAACTGACATGTACAACATCAGATTTATTTCATCTGTCCAGTAAAGGTCACTAAATGACAAATTGTAATGTTAAACAGCTTTTAGGAAGTGGAATTCAATGCCAGGACTGAGAACAAAAAGGTTTAAAATGCTGCAAACAAACCCTAAACTCTATGAAATATATCTAACACAATATTTCAACAGTGACAGCAGACTTTCTCTAACCAACACGACCAATACAAAACAATCCTTCCAGTAACAACAACTTAATTCAGAGGTCAACATCCAGTGGAATGACTTGAGTCAGGACCTCTGGTTAAAAAGCTTTAAAGAGACCCACATGGGCATCAGTTCTATCTGAAGCAGAGATCAAAGCCTAAAAATGATTGGCTCTCTGCTGTTGGGTCAGGATTAGTGTTGTGATATTACTTGAACTTCAGCAGGTCACAAAGTACTCACACTTTCTCGAGAACGATTCCCTTGGCGTGAGAAGCTCCTCCGAAGGGGTTAGCCTTCAGGGCAGTGCCCAAATGGGCCTTCTTGTACTGTTTATCGTGCCATTTCTGCTCACGGCGGTGATTGCGGAGCTTCCTGGCAGTACGCAGACCACGACACTTTCCTGTAAGAAAGAAAAAATAGGAAATAAAGTTTTCAGCCTAATGTCTTGTAGCATTCTTGACAAATATTTTTAAATGTCTACATCTCAGAACCTCGCAGTGCTGCTGCAAGTAAAAGAAATTGACTCATGACATTTGTGCAAAAACTGATACTTTATTAATCCTTTGCAAATGCAAAAATAAAGTATTTCTATATTCTAATGGACGCGTCCCTTCTGTGTACGCAGCACTATGGGTGATTTCATGATAGTAACTAAGTAGTGTCACCTGAGACTGATGGTACTGAATTAAGGATTTCTCATTTGGCAGCTTTGCCTTTTCTGTCCTCACATTTCTTTAACAAATCTCTCTTGCAACTTCACTGAGAAGAGTCAAAATGCAAGCAATGCCAGTGAGGAACAGATTTAGAATTTGATCTGCATCATTATTACAGATGTCAAATGTGCACACTACTAGACTAGAAAATAACAGAGCATCACACACAGTCATTACAAACAGCACGATGAAGGAGAAATATGACTCCTAATGCCAGTATTAATATCAATGGCTAATATCAGTCTCCAGGGCTACAATGTTTAGCATATCATCATAACCATCCTGATTTAAACTCTTAAACATAAAACATGCTTGATATCAGAGTGAGTCGTTCAGATAAATCTGTACACTCCTGATACTACCAAGTAATCTGACGTTAACCCTTTCAGACCAAGATCTGACAACCCATTTCCCTCTGACTGTTAAGATACAGTGAAATGGGTAGATCTGCCCAAAACTCCTATAGTCTGACCCAAACAGACAGTTTACACAATTTAACACATTTTAGATCCACTTCTTGGCTGTGAGAAATCCAAGTTCTCAACACAAAAAAGGTCAGGAAGAAGCTCAGTTGGTCACAGAACGTTAGATATTTATCAGTTTCAACGAAAAAAAACTTGAGAAGCTCAGACAACACTAAAAACGAGTTAGAGTATCGTGTCTACAGAGCCCTAAGGCTCATCAGCTAAACTTTACAATGTTAAACAGGCACAAATATTCACCAAAGGATCGAGCTACGCGAAGGCTTAAATCATCGATTCAATAATTTAAAGTCAGACAAACGGCTGATTTAACGTCTGAGTAACCTGACTGATGATAACCACTTGGAACAAATGTGACATAGTCTCGCAAAAAACAGCCCTTCACTTTATATATCCAATTAATATTCACAAATGTTCCACAGAGCTAGCAGCGAGCGGCGCTACTGCTAGGCTAATCGGCTATACAAACACTCAATATCTAGCTGTAAAGACAGAACTGCACAAATAGTTCAACTCTAAAGCCATTTTATTAAGTTATCTGTTTAATCTGAAAACTATAAAAGTGTGGGATCAGACTTAACCGTAACAGTAAAGGACGCTATGCTAAGCTAACACCGCTAACGTGCCGCTAGCAACTCGGACATGTCATGGCCGCTCCACGTTGCGAGGAAAACGAACCACAAATACGGTCAGTTTTTAATATCTAACTCTGAGTTTTACCGACACAAACAGCCCTTAGCAGTCCGTTAACTGTTTATATACAACACCACTGAGAAAAAACAGCGCTTTGTAAAGAATTATTCAATATTTCGGATGAAGTTTGAGCCGTACCCATGATTGCAGAAGCGAGCCTGGGTTGGAAAGGAAGGACCCAGGATGCACCGCGGCAATGTCTACTCTGAGGACCCTAACGAGGCGTGCCAACAAAATTGCCTGTTTGAAATTATGCAACTTTACAATTCTACAGTTTCATTTAGCAGACGCTTTTGTCCAAAGCGACGTACAATACAACTTTAGTCATATACTGTACGTGCTTTAAATATACAATCTATGACTTCAATATGGCAATATTTTGTATGTCTTGTTACTCTTTTATTTATCCAGTTTTCATATTTTCACTAGGCTCCAGCCCCCCCCCCGACCCTAAGGAGGATAAAGCGGTGTATAGAGAATGGATGGATGGATATTTTCACTAGGGATGTCCGATACTGGCTTTTTTGCCAATCACCACTATGCCGATATTGTCCAACTCTCAATTTCCAATTCTGATATCAACCGATACCGATACTGATATATGTGGGCTATTTAACTAATTTTAGGTAATGTCACATATCTCCTGTCATGGAATTAGCAAATCATGCCTTTATTATGGTGAATATCAGCATCTTTACATGCTTAACTATGGTGACATACAGAACTTACAGTTGCTGCTGTCAAAGCCTTTTTGCACCAGAGTCGATACAAAATTACATCTATGTTGTAGTGGACCATCAATCATACATCAGCCTTTTTTTTTAATCATGAAAAGCAACGATTAAATTCATTTTTTGGGATATTTGAGGGATATTTTTGCACCTTAACTGACACAGATAATACCAAGAGACATGCAGCAAATGGTAGCTGACATGTATGGCACTAAGTCAGACACGTTTCTGGTGGGTGTTGGACTCCGCCAGGGCTGCCACTTGTCTCCAATCCTGTTTGTGGTTTTCATGGACAGGATCTCAAGGCGCAGTCGTGGTAGGGAGGGTGTCTGGTTTGGGGGCCTCAGGATCGCATCTTTGCTTTTTGCAGATGATGTGGTTTTGTTGGCGTCCTCAGACCGTGACCTCCAGCACGCACTGGAGCGGTTTGCAGCCGAGTGTGAAGCGGCAGAGTTGCGGATCAGCACCTCCAAGTCCGAGGCCATGGTTCTCTGCCAGAAACCGGTGGATTGCTCCTTCTGGGTTGGGGGGGAGTTGCTTCCCCAAGCGAAGGAGTTTAAGTATCTCGGGATCTTGTTCACGAGTGATGGGAAAATGGAGCGAGAGATGGACAGGCGGATCGGTGCAGCGTCAGCAGTAATGCGGGCGTTGTACCGTACCGTCGTGATGAAGAGGGAGCTGAGCCGTAAAGCGAAGCTCTCGATTTACCAGTCCATCTACGTTCCAACCCTCACCTATGGTCATAAGCTTTGGGTAGTGACCGAAAGAACAAGATCGCGGATACAAGCGGCTGAAATGAGCTTCTTCAGTAGGGTGGCTGGGCTCAGCCTTAGAGATAAGGTGAGGAGCTCAGACATCCGGAGGGAGCTCGGAGTAGAGCCGCTGCTCCTTCACCTCTAAAGGAGCTAGTTGAGGTGGTTTGGCCATCTGATTCGGATGCCTCCAGGGAGACTTCCTTTGGAGGTTTTCTGAGCACGTCCGCCTGGGAAGAGACCCCCGAGTAGACCCAGAACTCACTGGAGGAGTTATATAGCTCATATATCCGCCTTGGGATCCCCCAGGAAGAGCTGGAAAGCGTCGCTGGGGGGAGGGACGTCTGGAACGACCTGCTTCAACTGCTGCCTCCGCGACCCGGCCCCAGATAAGCGGAAGAAAATGGATGCATGGATGGATGGATGGATGTATTAAAGACTCGAACCAGGTTTCCACCATGACATGTTTTCCTGAAACTGCACATATAGGAGTCCCCGGAGTCTCAAACAGTTTGTGCTGGAAAATTTCTTATGAGCTTCTCTAGAAACTTAATGTAATGGCTTGAGAATGCTCCAGAGTACATTCATTTACCTCATCATTTCAAGACCAGAGACAGACAAGCTCATGTTTCTGAAGTCTTCTGAAAATATAAATAAGAAATTTTCAAGTGTCGCTGACTTCAAAGTAGTAACACATATGTGTGTGTGTTACAGCTCCAGTACTGGACTAACATATGAATGAATATGCATTATTTTCAAGCCAAACAGGTTCACACAATGCTGGTTAAAACTCTCACTGTCAGGAAAATCTTTTTGTATTTTACAATACGTCTGAGTTTTAAATCTGGTGTTCAAGACAAGTTTTTAGTTTATTTGTTATCATATATTTTTGCCAATTTTGCAAGTGAATAACTTTTTTGTGATATTTTTCTTCCTTATAATGCTTACAGAATGTCTTATGAGCCTTAAGAATGATCTGATTTCAGAAATGATTTTTCTTTTTGTTTGTACTCTTTAAATACAAACAAAAGTGCATCAGCATATATGAATTTCCAGACAGAGCAGATTTAAGGGGGACATTTACCAGTACCTGAATTCTTTTGCAGGTGAGAATATTTAAAAAATAAGTTGAATGTCTTTAAATTTCAAATTCTTTGGAGGACAAAAATATTTAAAATCAGTCAGTACTGAGTTAGAATTCTGCCACAAAGTAGCTGTAATTAAAGCATTTGTCTGTGTCAAAGTAGCAGTGCTTATTTCAAATTGTTTGTCCTTAGTGTTATAATCACTCCTTTTACCTTTTATCTTCATGAATGAAATGTATTTTAAAAAGACTGACCTGAAAATGGCAAAATGAAGGAACAACAGTGTATTTAAACAATGGGCGGGGTTTACTCCACCTTGCCAAGCCCTGATTGGCTGATTCCTCCGTCTGTCAGCAGGGCTTAGAGATAGTGGGCTGATTAAAGTAGATTACAGGGAGCAGGGAGAAGACACAGCCTGGTTGGAATCACACTCTGGTCACCACAGCGATGGCTTCACCGTGGAAACGCTGCTGCTGCTTCCTCGTCCTCCTTCATCTGCAGTCGTCGGCCTGCCTCCACCAGCAACCTGCAGACAGGTAGGTGGACAAATGGACTCCACACAGGTGTAGCTTTACCTTCACAATGGCCATCTCTGACCTCTCCTGACCCTCTTATCTTTGACTCTTGACAGCTCTAGCAGTACTGCTGTGTTTCTGGTAACCTGGACCGTTTTCATCATTTACATACAGCTCTGTGAAATGATTCATTTTGTTTAGAAGACAGATGAACAAGCTGATCTGTTATCACCATTTACAGTCTAAGTAGGTGTCTACACAGCAACATTATCATCCTGATATAGTTGTGTTTGTGTCGACCTGAATAATCTAGACCTGATGTTCACTCGGCTATTAGTTCCACCTGAGAAAATGCTGCCTGCTATAAACAATGCATGCGAGTGGACAGTCAGCAGAAAAAAAAACAAAATACTAAAACCCAAAAGAGGTTGAAAGTGGATGAGAGCTCCATGTGAACTCATTAAACTGGAGTTAACAGAAGACTGAACAGTACACCTGTATTTGCGCTGACATCACGATTTGCATCCACTGAACAGTTGGAACTTTTTTTTTCCTGAAACTTTGTAGAAATACTTGCATTTTACTGAAAACCAAGCGATGGATGGCAAATGAGATGTCGGTCTCAGCAGTAGTTGATTATTTTGACCACTGAATGTGTTGACATTTTAGTGTTTACTGCTACGCATTCTGAGAATTGTTGCTCATATATTTCAACTACTTTAATTTTTTTATCACTGTCTAATCCATTTTTAGTTAAATTTAAATTGCCTTGGACACCGTAACCAACAAACAACAACTAGAACAATGAATAAAACACAAAGTGCTGCAACATGTCAGTAATATTTGCACTAGGCTAGTTGTTTTCAGAGTAACTGTCACCAATGAAAATGATATTAAATTATCATGGTTGAAATGTCAGTGCTGAGTACAGTCCAGGCGTGAACTAACCGTGACGTCACCCGTTGGTTTCAACGCCGAGAAAATGAAGCCCGGATTTTGCTATTTCCTGGTCGCCATTTTGGATTTTTTGGAGTCAGTGACGTAAAAAGTGTCATCAAACAGGCTGGATTGGAGAGCAACTCCGGGCAGGACCAGTCAATGGGACTGTCAATCAAGTATAGCCACGCCCCCTAGCTCCACCAACTTTAACAATTTATTTAAAATTCAGTATTGATTTATTTTAAGATCGGCCACCTGATCTCTCATTTTGACCATGAAAACTAACGGGAAAAAAATCGTGAGCTGTAGAAAGTCAGTCTATCAGATTTTATTTTTTCCAAAAATGAATTGGGGTCTATGGAGCAAAAGCTTTTTGGAGCCAACCCTAGCCAACGGCGTGATATTGCAAGTTTTTGACACTTCCGGGTGGGCTTCAATTTTTGAGCCAGATGCTACGTCCATCTTTATATACAGTCTATGGTACAGTCCAGCCCGGTCTCACGGGGATTCGTGAAACTGTCACGTCAGTTTTTGTTTCGTTTCGTGCGCACCAACACGATGTTGTCATGTTTTTCGTGCCACTCACCACGAGCGAAACCCGCTGTGGTAATCACATCTGAAAGTGGTTTATACCGGCGGATTCATGATGATCTAAGCTGTCCATCGGCGTTAGCGGCTGCCGCCGCAGCAGCCATTGCAGCCGCCAGACATCCGGTTGCAGCAGCGGCCGCGGCGGCGGCCGCAAACGCCAATGGACAGCTTAAATCGTCATGAATCCGCCGGTATAAACCACTTTCAGATGTGATCCGGCCGCTGTTGTGGCCGGATGTCCGGCGGCCAAAATGGCGGCCGCGGCGGCGGCCGCAAACACCGATGGACAGCTTAGATCGTCATGAATCCGCCGAATTTGCATAGGAATTTAAAGAATGTGCGGCGGCCGAAGCGGCGGCCACAGCGGCGGCCGCAAACGCCGATGGACAGCTTAGATCGTCATAAATCCGCCGGTATAAACCACTTTCAGATGTGATTACCACAGCGGGTTTCGCTCGTGGTGAGCGGCACGAAAAACATGACGACATCGTGTTGGTGCGCACGAAACCGAAACAAAAACTGACGTGACAGTTTCACGAATCCCCGTGAGACCGTGTTGCAACAGTCACATGCACTTTTTTTGGTATTACTAATGTAATTGACTGGATTGCAAAGAAAGCGGACTCTGTTCTGAAATACAAAGAAAAATACTGCACTTTATACTAAAAAATGGATGCTGTCACATGACTTTGAGATCCACAAATATTCTTTCTTCTCTTTAAACATCTCAAGAGAATTTAAATGCAAATAAAATGCATTTGATTGACAACAATTCTGCTGAGTCAAATTAAGTTGTACAACAGATATGTATATTCTACAAAATGTGGGATGCTAATCTTCTCTGTAAGATTTTGCAGCTACTGTTTTTGATTCCTAGGCCATATGGAGGACTGTGCTACTGTCATACCAGAGGTGCACTCACTCACAATCCTCATTTTCAATGTAAATCAACAGAAGAACGAGTCCATTATCCAAAGATCATCATTGAATGTAAAAGTTAAAATTAGTTAAATTACATTTACAAAACTTAACATGAAGAGTCCAGGTTTTGTCAGCTCCTCAGGTCCTCAGTCTTGCAGTCTGAACCCAGTTACCTGTCTGCCACACTCAAGTCAAGTCAAGAAACCTTTATTGTCCCTGTGGGGCAATTTTTGGTGCAGCCAGCAGCAAAACCAACAAGCTATCACAATAAAATGCGATACGCAACAATAGATGAAGATAAAACCCAAGGAAAGTTAAAGTGACCACAAAGCAGAGTGCAAAACCGTTCATTATTAAGAAGGCCAATGGCCAATGGGACCCATGATTTTTTAAATCTGTCTGTCCTGCATCTAGGCACTTGAAACCTACATCTAGTTGGAAGCACCCTGAATTCAGTAGCAAGAGGGTGACTCGGGTCAAACAGGACGAATTTTGCCTATTTTTAAAGATCTAGTCTTTTATAGGACAGAAATGTCAGTCAGTGGAGTGCCAACAATTTTGCTGCACATTTTGACAATACCTTGGAGTCACTCACCTCAACTGCTCCCATTCCCCTACCAGCTCATCTGTAATATATACATCAGCCATCGTACCTTTGCTTGCTGCCTCACTCCCGTAAACATCAGAACTGCTGGATTCTCTGAACTTACTAAATAAAGCACTCTGAGATGACTTGAATTGGATCCAGATTCCTGAAATAATATTTGTTCATGTTGTCTGCTATCTGCCTTTCTTTCTACCAACCTGTCAGACTATTCTTGCATTTAATTTAAAAAAAACAAACAAACACCTGTTTACTGAGTGAATCTGCACTCAGGTCCTCCTCTCTGCTTTCCTGACACAACTAAATCCAATCAAAGAATTCACAAAATGGCAAATTAAGCATCCCTACAGTGCTTACCTGTATGATTTAGATTTGAATTGATGTTTTTAATGATTGCCTGTCTGCCTCGATGCAGCCTTAAATTATCTGTCAGACCTCTGTTGAACCTATGAAGAGCATTCAAATCTTTAATGAAAAATAAATGATTGCATAGGTTTTCACCACATTTCAGTCAGTTAGTGCTCGAACTCTCAAAGTTAGTGAAATGGAATTCATCTGAGTGCAGTGAATGTGTCCGAAGTGATTGTAGTAGAAAGACACCTGTACATGGAAGGTCCAGTCACTGATGAATCAGTACTTCTGACTATGACTACATCATGAAAACAACCCCTTCAAGCACCTCTGTGAAAAGATTATTGCAAAGCAAAAGTCAAGGGATGGAGAAAAGAAAAATTTCCAGGTCACCAAACATCCTTTTGGGTACAGTTAAATCCATAATTTAGAAGTTGAAGGAATATGGCACGTGTGTAAATGTGCCTAAAGCAGGTCGTCCTCAAAAACTGAGCGACTGAACAGGAAAGAGTGCAGGAGGCCACCAAGGCACCTGTGACTCTTCTGAAGGACTTACAAGCTTCAGTGGCTGATATGAGAGACTGTGTATACAACAACTGTTGTCTGTTTTTCAACAGTCAAAGATTTATGGATGAGTGACAAAGCGAAAACCACTGTTGAATAAAGATAATGTAAAATCTGGACTAGAGGTCTGCAGAAGGCATGTGAGAGGAAGAACGTGCTTTGGCCTGATGATGATGACCAAAATTGAGCTTTTTAGGCATCAGACTAGACTCAGTATTTGGCAGACACCAAACACTGCACATCATCACAAACACAACATCCCCACCATGAAGCACAGCGGTGGCAGCATCATGATGTGGGGATGCTTCCCAGCAGCAGACCCTGGAAGGCTTTTAAGGTTGAAAGTAAAATGAATGCTGCACAGTGTAGGGAAACCTGATTCAGTCTGCAAGAGAACTGTGACTTAGGAAGGAGAAGGTCTGTTTTGCAACAAGACAATGACCTGAAGCATCCAGGTAAAACTACATAGAAATGGTTTAAAGACAACAAGAGGAGTGTTCTGGAGTCAGAGCCCAGACCTCAATCCAAATGAGAATTTGTGGCTGGACTTTAAAAGAGTTGTTTACTCCTGATACCTGACAAAGCTTGAACAGTTTTGCAAAGAAGAATGAGGTAAATTTGCATCATCCAGACTCGGATTCAAGAGGATTTATGTCTATGCACACTGGCACAATGCTGGACTTGCCCCTAAAGGTGCATCTACTAAACATTGACTTGAAGGGGGTGGAAATTTATGCAATGGCATATCTTGCTTCTTTTTTTTTAATGTTTTAATTAATTGGTATTACTTTGTAAAACTCTGTTTTCAGCTTAACATGAATCAGTTGAACAACCTGCTTTATGAGATCATAGACAGGCAGCTGTTTCCTCTTTGAAATATCTGTTCAAATCCAACTTTTCAGAGTTATTTCTGTTTTTACTCTGCTTTTATTCATTTATGGCTGATTGTTACTATTTTTTTTCTAGTAAAATTGTTGACGTTGGAAGTCATTGAATATAAACTGGGACTGAGCAAAATTGTACAATGTTTCTGTTTTCGTCCGGCAACAGAGATCTCCAAAAGGATGATGATGTTGCCATGTGTGCTGGATGTGTACATGCCACAGGCGTGTGTGTGTGTGTGTGTGTGTGTGTGTGTGTGTGTGTGTGTGTGTGTGTGTGTGTGTGTGTGTGTGTGTGTGTGTGTGTGTGTGTTTACAGTGTGCTGCTGTTAAGGATTGAGGAGCTGTAAAATCTCCTTTTGGCTGGGAGCCACCTCGTCCGTCATGACCTGCATGTCAGTGCGATTATATGATTATGCAATCAGTGCAATCCCACAATCCACAGTCAATTGCTCTGACCCAGGACACGAGCAGCTAAACCTTTTTTTTTGGGCTGCAGGGATTGGGTAGATCAGGGCAGATTTGACAGCTCCATTGTCAGTTTTTCTGAACAATGCACATTCACAATAGAACACATTCAGAATGGCATCAAAAAATTAGACACACTTTATTTTATATCTACTCAGAGGATTCTCACCCTGAGTGGGAGAAAACTCCCAGATATCTGTGTAGTGTGCACTGGGCTCATTTAGATTAGATTATACAATTTTGACAGATTACCCAGAAGTCAGGATCCTTTAGAACAGTGTAGATCATGGATATACTTTACAGGTTTGTTGAACTCCTACTCCTATGAAAAAAGTGTGCAGCACATAGTAATTTAACAAGTACCTCAGCAATGACAGAGAAGGTGAGACACTACTTGATAATGTGTGTGCACTTTATTATAAAATATGGAGCTTATGCTGCTGTGTTATTGGTATCTTTGCGTTTTGAAAAATAGTATAATTTGTACAAGTGGGTTCAGAATGGACTGGCCGAGAATAAGGAGGCTATTAAACATACTCAAAGGTAGAAAAAGCACTTAGGAACCCTGAAAATCTGAAAATTAACCGCAGGATTGAAAGGCATCTCGTCTACAGAAAAATGAAATAAAATTACACCATTTGTCAGAGCCAGATTACTTAAACAGACTTAGGAGACAAGTTTAAACAATTTATAGAGACGGAGAGCGAAATAAAACATACTTGATATCACATAAATACAAACAGGAAACAGTTCAAAAATGCTTTCTAAAATTCTAAGTATTCATTTCACTATGGAGCACAATAATAAGGCAGTGGTGTCCAGATCACAATAGTCTGGTAAAGGAGAAGGAGGAGTGGCCAGCACAAACAGGATCTCCCTGGACGGCTTGACATGGCTGACATGGAACATGGTATGAATTTTCATGGATCTCGGATGTTTTAGCTTTACATCTGAGGAATTAAGAACTTTTGACAAAGAGTCAACTTATGAGACTCTGTGTGAGGAGGGAGTTTGAGCGGCCAGCCACACACTGTCTTTATCTTCTAAAAGTCATGTAGCATAAGTAAATGCTGGTGTGGTTCAAATGAGAGAGTGCCATCATCTCCAGTCAGCAGCAGCAGCTGTAGTAGCCTCCACAATTCCACTTCCTGTGATCTCTTTGATGTCGTGAAGCCAACTCCTTGCAGGACTACCTGTCCTTCTCTTTCTGCTAACCATCCCTTGGATGATTGTTTTCGTAAGGCAGTGATGTCTGGTAGCATGACCAAAACAACTGAGTTTACTTGCAATGATGTTAGCTCAGTGTTTTTTCGACTCCTAGCTCCTTGAGTACAGATGCATTTGTTCTCTTGTCTGTCCATGGTATCCTCAGTATCCTGCACTAGCACCTCAGTTTAAAAGAATCCAATCTCATTTTATCTGCTGACTTCATAGTCCAGGATTTGGAGCCATATAACGCCACTGCAAAGGCTGCTGATCTCAGTAGTCTGACCTTGATTGATGAAGGAAGTTTACTTTTCGATAGCTTGGTCATGTTTTGCGCTTAGAGCCATTGCTAGTCTTCTTTTAATCTCTTGGGTGCAGCTCTCTTATGTGTTAATGACTGAACTCATGAACTCAAATGTTGCCACCTCTATTACATCACCATCCAGAGAAAAGATTCTATCTGCATCACTGTGGCTATTGTCAACCATGAGCATACTGTCACCCACCTTATACTGGGGAGCAAACATGCAATAGCGGTCCACTGCCTGCTTGTAGTGGGCAACATTTGAGGAGGAATCTGATAGGAATGTGTCCATGTGCTCCTACATCGAATTAGGGCCATGGCTGATAGGACCTTGACCTCCTTTTGGAGGGCAGAACAGGGGCAGTTGGTATCTATAGGTGCAGTGGGAGGGTGAAAGGCTGGTGGAGGAGCAGGACAGGGTGTTGTGGGTGTATTCAGTGCAGATGAGCCGTTTACTACGAGAGTAACCATAGTACTGGGGCTGACATTTCTGGAGACTGATGACCTCTTTGTCTCCCCCTCTGTAGCTACTTGTCAAACTTGAGCAGAGACAGTACACCCATCCAGTATCTATACAGGGAGTCCTCGGTTTATGACGTCCTCGATCTACGTCGTTACATCAAAACTGGTTATGGACCGATCCCTGGTTTAATGTACGGCATGTCGTCATGACGGGTTATGTGGAATTAGTTGACGAGCGGATGAATAAGTGAATGATTGCTGTAAGATCACTTTTACATTCGGAAGTTGTACGCAACCTCCGATTACGCTACAGTCACTAACTTTTTGCCCTTCATGGCTCCCAAGCACAAGTTAGACACTGATGGCAGTGCTTTGAAAAAAATGGAAAGCCATCAGTGGAGCATGTTCTGTTTTCTTGTAAAATGACCTGTACATGCATGAAATTAATTGGTATTCATGACTTTTCCCCTGAAGTAGTGATCAATATCATGATTCACATAACAGAATTTGTTTACATTGTCACCAAAGTTCCGACTTACATCTATCTGTATGAATGGAACTCTGACATAAGTCAAGGACCTGCCCACTTTATCCTCATTAGGTCACAGGGAGGCTCGAGTCTCTTAACTGATTTAGTGCCAAGGCAGGGTTTAGCTGTACAGGTAACTAGTCCATCACACAGACAACCAAGCACAGTCACACCTACAGACACTGTAGAATCATTATCCTCAGCGCCACCTCAAGCTGAGATCTGAACCCAGGACCTTCTAGCTGAGTCAGTGGTCACCAGCACACCACATGTATAAATATACTGTATGTGTAAATGTCTTTTGGCTGTTATGGTTTGAGGAGGCACAGGGAATGAGAAAAACACAATTAAAAGTATAAGATTTATTGACAGAATGAATCAAGTAATTCAGAACTACGAGACAAACAGAAGGACTACAAGCAGAAGTGACAGACTGTCACCCAGAATATAGCCTATGGCAGAAAGGGGGAACTAAGCCCCCTGACAGGCAGGTGGAGAAACTACGCCAATACTGAAAGTGAACTATGAGCACAATGACTAATTCACAGACGGCAAAACTCAGGCAGCAGAGCAAGAGGTACACTAAATAACCACAGGAGTAATTCTACACTAAGCAGAACACTACAAATCTCAAGGCCTCTGCTAAGCAGAGCAACTATACAAACCTAGGATTTTATTAAGCAGACTAACAGCGCAGGTCTAAGAATTGCTCTAGGCAGAGCACAGTACAAAACAAAGATACTAAGCAGGGTAATAATATAAGTCAGAGAGCTGCATTAAACAGCATAACACTATACTAACCTCCAAGGAGTACAGAAACAAATACACACTACAAAACTACTAGTACACAAAATAAATAACTACCAGCCTGGCTCAGGAGTTGGGAACTTAGCTGATGGGGAACCAAGTGGAGAATTGGGGAGTCTTCAGCAGGTGGTAGAGGTAGATGATGGAGTGGCATTTTGGCGTGGCAGGAGACAGCGTGATGAAGCACATGGCAGCCTGGTGAATGATCTGAATAAAGAGCTGGGGTTGGAGTGGCAATGGACAGCTAAAGCTTGAGGTGAATGGATCCAGGGATTGACAGGAGCAGGCAGGAGTCCAGGCTGGAAGGAGCACAAGGCTGTGGCCCTGATAGCGGCTGTGTGTTTATTTATGCAGTAGCTACAGATTGAAAGATGAATTTAATAATTTTGACCAAGTATGTAGTTACTGTGTTTTTGTCTGTGGAGAAAGAAACTAAGAAAAAAATGTGATTTTTGCATCAGTGTTCTACTAGGCCTGCTATGTAAGAAGATTTTCATAATCAGTAAACATGTCAGTTATTTTCTCGCTTAATTCATTAGTTGTTTAGTCTATAAAATGTCAGAATATATTCAAAAATAAAATTCTGATTTGTGTTTTTTTTTTAATAGTTGGCATTTAATTGAACAGTTAATAGCTAATTGTTGGAGTTCTACCTCTTATTTGAAGGGTTCTGCACCAAAGTTAAAGCAGTTTCTGCAAATTTTTAAGGGTATCTTGTGTTTACTGTCTGTAGCTGAAGAAATAAAACACTAAAACCATCTTACTTGTTGCTTTTAGCCATTTCTCACAGCCTTCCTCAACAGGTGGAGTTGCTCAGTTGTCATGGAAATGGTTTAGTTACCAGGTGGGATGGCAGGTGGTTACCTTGTGTAACCCTTTGATGGACGTGTCAGTCAGGAGATTCCCATGTTTAATTGGATTTGGGTCACTTTTGACCCATATTGTGCATCATAGGGTTAAAGATGGTGTTGGAGAACTTTATCCCTTCTGTTTATTTGTGTACCTTCACAGCGGATATCCACAGGCTGCAGTGTCAGGAATTAACTTTCAGACTTGTAGATATACCCTCGAGATCCATGAGAATGTCATCACAACAGGAGAGTTGTGGTACTGATTGCTAATATTTAACAAGTCTGAAGTGTATGAAGAAGATTTCCTGATTTTTTTGAGCACTAAACTCTTTATAATCAATAATTTAAGATAACTTCTTTAGAAAAAGTGGATGCACTGAAGCGTGTTGATGCTGTTCTGCACATGCTCAGCACTCCTTATGTATAGCCTGCATGCATTTATATCCATAAAAACATCAATCAGATCTGCTGCTCTGTGTTAAGCTGATTGTAGTATTAAATCTTGAGCTGTTATTTTTCAATGGAAAGACTGTGTGTGTAATCCGGGTCAGACCGGGTCCCCCCAACACTCCCAGTGCCAGACTGATCAGTGTGTTTGTTACCTGAAGCACTAATCCTCCAGGTCAGCGGCTGGTCACTGGACTACCCAGGTGCACTCTGGCTTCTCAAAATAGAGGAGAATGACAGGTTCATCTCCTGTCTGTTTTATTTTATTCAGCATTATTTTTGGCTTTCTTTCAAGCTGTTAATTGTATCTAAAATGTATTTGACTTTAATGAGACATTATTCTGTTATGAAAAGACTAACTAGTTCCGTGACAGAACTAAATATTGTTTTCCCTTTAAAATAAGATTTTATTATGCTTTTCTTTATATATTCTACACACGTGGACAAAATTGTTGGTACCCCTCAGTTAAAGAAGGAAAAACCCACAATTCTCACTGAAATCACTTGAAACTCACAAAAGTAACAATAAATAAAAATGTATTGAAAATTAAATAATCTAAATCAGCCATCACTTTTGAATTGTTGATTAACATAATTATTTAAAAAAACAAACTAATGAAATAGGGCTGGACAAAAATGATGGTACCCATAACTTAATATTTTGTTGCACAACCTTTTGAGGCAATCACTGCAATTAAACGATTTCTGTATTTGTCAATGAGCGTTCTGCAGCTGTCAACAGGTATTTTGGCCCACTCCTCGTGAGCAAACAGCTCCAGTTGTCTCAGGTTTGATGGGTGTCTTCTCCAAATGGCATGTTTCAGCTCCTTCCACATATGTTCAATGGGATTCAGATCTGGGCTCATAGAAGGCCACTTTAGAATAGTCCAACGCTTTTCTCTCAGCCATTCTTGGGTGTTTTTGGCTGTGTGTTTTGGATCGTTGTCCTGTTGGAAGACTCATGACCTGCGACTGAGACCAAGCTTTCTGACACTAGGCAGCACATTTCTCTCCAGAATGCCTTGATAGTCTTCAGATTTCATCGTACCTTGCACACTTTCAAGACACCCTGTGCCAGATGCAGCAAAGCAGCCCCAAAACATTACTGAGCCTCCTCCATGTTTCACCGTAGGGACAGTGTTCTTTTCTTGGTATGCTTGGTTTTTGAGTCTATGAACATAGAGTTGATGTGCCTTACCAAAAAGCTCCAGTTTGGTCTCATCTGTCCAAAGGACATTCTCCCAGAAGCTTTGTGGCTTGTCAACATGCATTTTTGCAAATTCCAGTCTGGCTTTTTTATGAGTTTTTTTCAGCAGTGGTGTCCTCCTTGGTCGTCTCCCATGAAGTCCACTTTGGCTCAAACAACGACGAATGGTGCCATCTGACACTGATGTACCTTGGCCTTGGAGTTCACCTTTAATTTCTTTGGAGGTTGCTCTGGGCTCTTTGGATACAATTCCAACGATCCGTCTCTTCAATTTGTCATCAATTTTCCTCTTGCGGCCACGTCCAGGGAGGTTGGCTACTGTCCCGTGGGTCTTGAACTTCTGAATAATATGAGCCACTGTTGTCACAGGAACTTCAAGCTGTTTAGAGATGGTCTTATAGCCTTTACCTTTAAAATGTTTGTCTATCATTTTTTTTCGGATGTCCTGGGACAATTCTCTCCTTCGCTTTCTGTTGTCCATGTTCAGTGTGGTACACACCTTTTCACCAAACAGCAGGGTGACTACTTGTCTCCCTTTAAATAGGCAGACTGACTGATTATGAGTTTGGAAACACCTGTGATGTCAATTAAATGACACACCTGAGTTAATCATGTCACTCTGGTCAAATAGTTTTCAATCTTTTATAGAGGTACCATCATTTTTGTCCAGGCCTGTTTCATTAGTTTGTTTTTTTAAATAATTATGTTAATCAACAATTCAAAAGTAATGGCTGTTTTTGATGATTTAATTTTCAATAAATTTTTATTTATTGTTACTTTTGTGAGTTTCAAGTGATTTCAGTGAGAATTGTGGGTTTTTCCTTCTTTAACTGAGGGGTACCAACAATTTTGTCCACGTGTGTAATTAAATTAGACTATTTTGATGCTCTCCAAACAAGAAATTACAACATGCAATGTACTTCACTTTATTTCTCTGTTTGACCTGTTTTTTTGTTTGTTTGTTTGTTTTGTTTGTTGATTTTGGAGCTCTTCCAACAGTGATTGCTAATGTATTAGCGTAACAGCAAATTCATAAGTATTTAACTTACCTATTAAAAGGCTAAAGAACAGGGTTTTTAGAGAGAAACACGTTGGAAGCAAATATTAAGAATAAAAAACTGTGAAGATTCTATGATTGTGGTGCTGCTGGACCTTTCAGCAGCTTTTGACACGGTGGACCTTACAGTCCTCCTGTATCTCTGAACCAGTATGTTGGCATCAGTGGCACTGCTGTTAGACGGTTCACTTTTTATCTTACAGTTTTTCAGTAATGATTGGTGATCTGTACCCCTCTCTAGTGGGGTGCCACAAGGTTCAATTCTTGGCCCTACTCTGATCTCCCTCTATATGCCACTTGGCGGAATTATAGCAAAACACAATCTGTCTTTCCACTGTTACACAGACGACATTCAGATTTACCTACCAGTGCAACCAGCAGAAAATGAGGCACTAAATGGTATAAGGGACATTAAGGAGTGGCTGTCATCCAGCTGTTTACTTTTAAATGAGGACAAGACTGAATGCATTGTGGTTGGGGATACTGATACTGATCTATCAGGTTTCGGTTCAATGACTATGAGACCAACAGTCAAAAATCTTGGGTGATATTTGACAGACACTTGTAACAAACAAATTGACACTCTGGTAAGAGCAAGTTTAAGAAAGTCAAGCCTTTCTTAAACCGCACCGACCTTGAAAAAGCCATTCATGCTTTTATCAGCTCCAACCTGGACTACTGCAGTGCATTTTACATTGGCATCTCCCAGTCATCTATCAGTCGCCTGCAACTCGTGCAAAATGCTGCAGCGTCTTTTAACAAACACCCCCAGACGTCAGCACATCATCCCGGTCCTTTACGCTCTCCACTGGCTTCCAGTCCAATCAGGATTTTTTTTAAAAACTTTTTTTGTTTGTTCTATTAAGCTCTTAAAGGCATTAGAGGAGATTTAATTTCCTACGACTTTGAACGTAGCATGCGCATGCGCACATACAACCTCTCCCTCACCCCCCTCTAACCTCCCCCCTCTTAACATTTATGAAGAAATGCCCCCCTCCAGAAACTTGCGTAGGACTCGTGAAGCTGTCTTTTACGGCTGGGTCCCCCTGGATATTTATCTGCCATTATGTAAAAAAAGATGAGCAAATCAAGTCACCAGCTAACTACGAAGCTATACCAAAGCAACACATACACAAAACACGTAAGTCCAAGGCGTACGTAATCTACGTAACTAGGCCTGAGCCGGAAGATTTTTGATTGACAGGAAAGGGAGCAAAGCAAACGCCTCGGTCCGAGCGCAATGATTGGCTGATGTTTTTCAGGTCCTGCCATGTCCACAGTTTGTTTTTTTTTTAATTCTTTTAGAGACCATACATACAAGTCCACTAAAGGTCAGTATATTCATTTTATGTGAGTCTGACAAATTAAACAAAAAAAAAACATCCTCCATAATGCCTTTAATGGTCTTGCTCCCCTTTATTTATCAGAACTTTTAATTTTACAGGACCAAAAAAGAGCTCTGTGGTCGTCCAATCAGTGGCTGTTTGAAGTACCCAGGTCTAAACACAAACCCTGGGGTGACAGGCGTTCTCTGTAGAACCCAGACTCTGGACCTAGCTCCCTCCAACATGGACCATCACTGACCTGGGTCTGTTTAAATCAAAACTGAAAACCTTCCTGTTTGGAATGGCTTTTAATACCTAGCGGCATGGTGACACTTTATAACTTTGAGATGTATATTTTAGTGCTGTTTTATTTCTGTTTATTTTATTGTATATTTTATGGGCTACACAGTGGTGGTTAGCACTTCTCGCCTTGCAGCTAGAAGATCTCTGGTTCACGTCCCGGCCTTCCCGGTATCTTTCTACATGAAGTTTCTGTGCTCTTCCCTGTACATGCATGGGTTTCCTCCTGGTTCTCCGGTTTCTTCCCACAGTCCAAAAATATGCTGAGATTAATTTATTCTCCTAAATTTGCCTGTAGGTGTGAATGCGAGTGGAATTATTTGCCCTGCTTTAAGTTACTGTATTTTTTTAAAAGTTATTTTCTTGTTTTTTTTTTACTATGAAGCACTTTGGTCACCCTTTGGGCTGTTGTAAAGGGCGATAGAAAAAACTTTGATTGATTGATCGATTGATTGATTGATTGACTGCAGAAATGATGAAAACCACTAATACTTGTCCTGTCTCTTCTATTTGCAGTGCTTCTGAGTCTCCAGTCCTTGGTAAGACGTGTCTATCAGTCTATATCATTCTTGATGGATTTCAAATTCCAGAACTACCTAGACAAGTATGATTTCAGAATTATAATTTAAAGCCAAGATACACCTCACTCACAGAGCAAAGCTTAGAGACTGAGATCATTCTTGCAGGAAGTGTGACGCTGTAAGAGGAAAGAAAGAGGAGATAGGAAAGACAGCTGAAGGAAGAGAAGGATACAAGGATGTAGAGAAGGAAGGGAGGAAGAAGATCATCACATGCAACACGTAGCAGGAGAGGAAAAACCGATGAAAATCTGTAACAAGCTACAACAAGCAAATTATGGGCTGCCTGAACCATCAGGTGCAGCTTTATATTTGCAAAGGTTTACAAAAAATACACACATTTTCACATTTCCAGTGTTATAGTCAAAAGGGGTTTTCAGCGTGTTCATTATCTTCATGGTTGTGAAGAATATTTTAGGGAATTGATTGAAGTTGTCTTTCCCCAGATGAGGGAAGTGATGAAAGGATGAAGATGGAGGAACAACAGCAGGTAAACTCTAAGGGGGATTTTATTTTTTTAAATCAAGGCACAGGTACTGTTTGTGATTCTTTCAAAACAAAACAAAACAAAACATTTTGCTTCAACAGCAATGATATAATGACAACAACAATAATAACATATATTTTGTAATGCCTTGGGAGTGAAGATGGGTGGTATTTTTGCCATTTCACCAATTGCTGAGTCCTCTAACAGCAGAATATGAAGTTAGTTTTATTTCATTCATTGACAAAAGAAAAAAATCAATACAATGCATAGAGCAAAAGTTTCCAAACTTCTGAATGACAGAGGGCAGAAAGAAGAATAAACTTATGTAATCTGCCCCTTTATAACAAACAATCAGTTACAATGAGCATTAAAAACAAACAACAAACAAAATGACTAGTGCCTGAGAGGCCTCCAAAGCAACTGTCACTCAGATCAGAGTTTTCTTTCACAACACTATGAGACTCTTAATTTATTTATTTGTATTGCAACAATATGCTGGTTTTAATTACACTTTTAAATCTTCTGTGTGAAGTGTGGCAGAGTTGCAAGTTGCTTCCACGTTGTCTTCATGTTGAAATTTAACAACATACGAAGCTTTATTTGCCTGATTGAACCTTCCAAAACATAGCTCTGAAATGAAGACTGAACAGAGAAACTGATGATAATTGAAAAGGTAATAATCAAGCAATAGCAACTCGTAAAATTCTTGTTTACTCCAAAAAAACAAATACTCACATGTAAATCAAAACTGCCAGAAATTTCTATGCCTCTACTGTGAACTTAAAGGAAAGTTAAATTGGACATATATTTAAAATCTTGGTTCATTGTGATAAAAAATGCTTTTTCTTTCTGTTCTTCTAGTCTTCAGATGTATCACGGAGGAAATTACTTCAGATGCAAGGAGCCGCTGTTCCCTTTCTTCCTCTCAAGGTGGCGTATTCTCTGGATGATGAACATTTACTGTCACATGGAACACCTACAACTTTCAGCTGCTTGTCAAAAACAGACGGTTATATCGCAACTGATAACTGATAAATTGATACCTCAGTTTGGTGTTAGTCCTGCTGTATCATCTCCTCAATCTCTCCTGCTACCTTCAGCCCCCTTTTAGGCAAATCAATCAATCAATCAATCAATCAATCAATCAATCAATCAATCAATCAATCAATCAATCAATCAATCAACCATTTTGTGTTCTCATATAATGCATCTCTGGACATTTGTATCTAGTTGTATTGGTGAGCTAAATATAAAGGTTTGGGCTAATCTGCTGTTTATCTGCCTTAATATAGATCAGGGGTGTCAAATATTCAGCCCAATCTGATCTAAAATGGGCCGGACCAGTAAAACCATAACATAATAAAAACCACAACTCCAAATTCTTGCTTTGTTTTAGTGCAAAAAAGTGCATTCTGACAATGTTCACATATTTAATGAAGTATCTTTATACAAAATATGAACTTCCATCCATCCATCCATTCTCTATACACCGCTTTATCCTCATTAGGGTTGCAGGGGTGCTGGAGTCTATCCCAGCTGACTCAAGCGAAGGCAGGGGACACCCTGGACAGGTCACCAGTCTGTCACAGGGCTACATATACAGACACACAATCACACTCACATTCACACCTACGGACAATTTAGAGTAACCAATTAACCTCAGCATGTTTTTGGACTGTGGGAGGAAGCCGGAGTACCCGGAGAAAACCCACACATGCACAGGGAGAACATGCAAACTCCATGCAGAAAGATCCCAGGCCCACCCCGTAATTTGAACCGGGGATGTTCTTGCTGCAAGGAGAAAGTGCTAACCAGTACACCACTGTGCAGCCCTGTAAAGCTACAGCTGCTTTAAAAAAAAAGAGGATGTTTGCCATATCCTGCAAACATCGATGGAACGTCGAAGCGTTCTGTCTTAGTTACATTTTAAAGGACCCTTATATGAATGACTAATATCCTTACAATGTTCTTCAAACATTAAAGTCCTGAGAGACCTTGAACACACCAGTGAATGTTGTGGGAACGTTCCCTGCTTGCGTTCTGCAGTAACCCAGCTGTCTCTGTCCTCCAGGTCTTGTCTGATGGGGAGACGTGCATCTTGTTCCAGGCCAGGAAACTGTCTCTCCGCTATGACAAGCAGAAGCAGCTGGACCTGACAGAACGAGCCTTTTCCCCTCAGAAAACCGTGGACACCAGTCAGTCTGTCTGCAGTGGGGATAAAGCCACGTATGTACACCTCTCTTTACCTTCCTCCTGTCTGATATCTGCAGACCTTCAGAGGCTCTGATTAAACACAGGACCACTAAAACAGTGTGAGGAAAGCAGGTGATAACTCAGTCCAGCTGCAATGTCTTGTGTCAAGTCCACAAAGCAACAGAACCAGCGCGTACGTCTGACCCTTTATCTGAGTGAGTTTGTCTGTCCCCTGCAGGTTGGTCATGAGGTTTGGAGATGTGGAAGATCTCAGAGGTCTGACCATCAGGTTAGTCAAACTACCTGTTGTCTACTGAAATGTAACTTTATACCGTCATTCCATCTCAAATCATCACATTTTAAAACTATTTCTGCTCATCCATCTCTGATTCTGAACTTTTATAGTATAATATATGGATATTCATAAAGATGTTTGCAAAATTTTAGATTGATGTATCAAATATATTCTGAGATATTATTTTCTTTAAACTACCTGTCAACCCACTGTCAGCATGTTGGAAGTTTGAGGCTATGTTTGAAGAATGATATCTCAGGAACTTTCAAAGATTAAAATCTGAAAATGTTACTGTTATTTCTCATTGTGCCACTAATTCATAATCTGCAATTTGCAGAACAGATCAAATAATCTCTAATTATGGGCGAGTTAAAACATTGTGGTCCCATCTTTGCATACACATAGACAAAAAAATGGTACTAAGTCAGCTAGTGATATTTTATGAACCACATTTCTCATTTTTGTGATCAAGTAATTTATATTTTAAGTTTATTGTTTATATTTTGTTTTGTATTGTTGTGACTTTAGCTATATATGGTTCAACTAGTTGACTTCTATAAAATGGTATCTGTAAAATTTTACACCATTTAAAACATCCGTAGTTTATGATAAAAAAAAAAAAAATTCTAGCAGATGAGAGCTGGTCCAGAGAATGCTCTGATGATGAAGGATGGAATCACTCTATAATGTCAGTGAATTTGTATATAAGATTAAATCTTATGTGAAAGTGCAACACATCGTTTTCTGTAGAAGAAGAATGAATACATTTTTGCACTTGGTGTCATAAAACTCGCTGTTTGCACCGCTGAGGCCTAAGAAATGTGATGAATGCCATTTGTTCCCCATTAAACACAGGCAGAGGTGATTTTTGGAGCAACTGGACATCAATTTTAAAGCTCGTGTCCGGAGTTTGAATCGCAGCGTCTCCCAAAACACTGTTGGTCCCTCCCTCTGATTTCGCCCCTTTATTTGTGCACGCGCGCTGTACCTGAGAGGAGTGCCCGGAGTGCTGCAGTATCTTGCCTGTTTTGCTGTTTTCCACTCCTCTACATTTAGTACATTTAGTAAACAACAAAGGAATTACGTTAGAATGCTGTATTGAGGGGGGCGCTGCTGAGCAAGCAATGGAGTAGGACGCGGTTTGCAGAGCACCGCAGAGCAACTTTATAAAAAGTATTATTTTCGGCACAAATTATTAAGGGAACTCAATGGCGATTTAATTTCAAGTTGCCTTGTACTGAGGTTAACTGAAAATGGCAGGTAAATCATCCAGAGGAAAACAAACAACCCTTTTAACCACGAGGCCCGCAACTCCTACTCCATCCGCGGCCTCCACTGAGAGACCCGACCCGGGTGAGGTGGATCAAGGTGCGGCCGCACACAAGATGGACACCGAGGGCTTTAGAAAAGAGCTTCTGATTTCCCTATGTAAAGACTTATCAGACATCTTAAAAACCGAGCGTTGGAGGGGGAAATGGCAGTCATCAGAACCGACATTGCTACAGTCAGAAATGAACTGAAAGAATATAGAGAATCTGTTGCAACCGAACTGTCGACGCTGTGTGGCACAGTGAAAGGTATGGAAGAAAATCTGTCTGCTTGTACGGATGATGTTTCATGTCTACAGAAAGAAGTATGGCTCACTGCAGTGGCAGATGCGCTGCAAAATAAATGTGACGATTTAGAGGCGAGGTCACGGAGAAACAACGTCAGAATAGTTGGAGTTCCAGAGTCCCGGGGCTGCTCTCTGGCCTCTGTATCGGCATTGTTAAAACAAGCGTTTGATTTGAAAGAAGCGCCGCTGCTGGACAGGGCGCACCGATCACTTCTGCCGGTGCCGGGACGGGGAAGCCCCCCACGCGTTATTGTGGCCCATCTCCATTACTACCAAGATTGCACAAACATCCTCCGCCTCGCCCGAGAGAAACAACGGATCAAGATGAGCGACATGAGCATCTCAGTTTTCCCAGACTACACTGCAAAAACAGCCAAAGCCCGTGTTGCGTTCAACGACATCAGACGACAGCTTCGGGAGATAGAGGGGATGAAGTTTGGAATCCTCTACCCAGCCCGGCTCAGGATCACCTACCAAAACGTGGAAAAAAACCTTCTCCACTCCGGAGGAGGCCCAAACGTACATAACACAGAACGTTACAGGACGTTAAATTGATGGGAATTGGTTCACCGACCAGGTAACAAATACAAATAGGAGTAAGCCTTTAAAATCCCATTTATTAATACTCTGTGGATTAGCAAAGTATGTACATTATAGTTCTGTTTTAGAAATATTATATTGCCATCCTGTTTACCCTTTGTTGACTCTTTAGCACATACAGTTGAGCAAGTCTGGATGGCATTTGTTCTTATTCCAGTTACTTTAACCCAAATCAAACATTTTGGCTTATTTTTGCGTTGTGTGAGGCAAAGTGAATACAGACAGTTCATCTTGTTAGCTCTTAATGCCAATTCAGATGTGCCTTTATTTTCTCTTTCATTGTTGATGAGTTGCTTTGTTGTGTTTAGTAGGGAAAGTAGCAGTTTAGCAGTCATCTCCGTGCACTTTAGTGCTTTTTTTTTCATTTTATGACGGAGGTGGGGGTGCGACCTTCCACGGGGGTGGTGGTCATGCACGGATGGGAGGGATATTATCACTTTTTATTTATTTATCCTTCATGTGTGTGTTTTTTCTCCTTCTTAATGTCAGAGACACAATCTATATTCAGTTTACTTACTAAATGAATGGGACCAATGCAATCTTCTGGCCAAATACGTTTTATTAGCTGGAATATCAAAGGCGTACACAATCCTATTAAGCGCAGTAGAGTTTTCACACATTTAAAAACCTTGGGGCCTGGCATAGTATTTTTACAGGAGACCCATCTCCGAACTAACGAGCATTCAAAATTAAAGAAAGGCTGGATTGACCAAATACACCACTCCAACTACGGGGACAGATCCAGAGGCACAGCCATCCTAATAAGAAAAGGGGTTTCATTTGTACCAGTAAAGACAGTTTCTGATATCAAAGGCAGATATGTTATGGTTCTGGGGAAACTATCTGGATTGGATGTAGCTCTAGTTAATATCTATGGTCCAAACTGGGACGACTCGCAGTACTTTTCCAACATTTTTGCAAATCTTCCCGATCCCAATATCTATCACTTAATTATAGGAGGCGATTTTAACTTGGTGTTAGAACCTAATATGGACAGGTCCAATCCTAAGAGTCCTAACAAGATTTCCAAATCCGCAACCACAGTTTTATCATTAATGGACGCTTATAAACTATCAGATCCTTGGAGAAATGCTAATCCTACTTCCAGACAATACTCTTTTTTCTCATCTGTTCACCATTCGTACTCGAGGATAGATTTCTTTCTAACTGATAATAGATTTTTACCTTTAGTTACTAAATGTGAATATCACAGTATTGTGATTTCTGATCACTGTCCTGTCCAGTTGGACATCAGTTTCCCAGATAACACTGTGTCCCAGCGTACTTGGCACCTAGACTCACTATTACTATCTTGCAAGTCATTTCAAAATTTCATTTCAAATCAAATTGGCTTTTTCCTTGATACCAACAGTACACCAGGCATGTCGTACACCACCATCTGGGAAACCCTTAAAGCCTTCCTTAGGGGACAAATAATTTCATATGCATCTCAGAAAAAAAGAGAACATAGCTGCCGTCTGACTGAATTATCACAGAAAATACAATTGCTGGACAATGATTATGCTATTTCTCCAAACCCAAGTCTATATAAAGAGAGACTGTTGTTACAAGCCGAATTTGATGACCTTTCCACTAAACACACAGAACGGCTATTACTGAAAACAAAACAGACTTATTATGAATATGGTGATAAGGCTGGCAGATTATTGTCCCACCAACTCAGGCAAGCTTCTGCTAGTCGTATGATAACCGAAATCCGTACACCTGAAGGACTAATATCCACCCATCCCAAAATTATAAATTAACAATTCAAACAATTCTACGCCAACCTTTATACCTCACAGGCTTCTTCCAATTCCTTTGAGATTCAGACTTTCTTTGAACTGCTCGAAATTCCAAAGATCAGTTTGGAAGACCTGACTATAATGGATTCAGATATATCAAGTGAAGAAATAGCAAAAGCTATAAGCTCTATGCAAAATGGCAAAACACCTGGTCCAGATGGACTACCAACAGAATTCTACAAGACCTTTTCAGCCAAACTGTTTCCCATTCTCAGCAAGCTTTTTGCGGAAATTCTAGCTGTGCAAAAATTACCCCAAACCATGACTCAAGCAACCATAATTGTTCTGCCCAAAAAATGTAAGGACCCCCGCGACTGTGGCTCTTATCGACCAATAAGTTTACTCTGCTGCGACTATAAAATCCTTACAAAAGTTCTCTCAAGACGCCTCGAAACAATAATCCCCAAAATAATAAATCCAGACCAAACAGGTTTCATACCAGGTAGGCAGTCATTTTATAATACACGCCGTTTGCTTAATGTACTGTATTCTTCCCACTCCACCCAACAGCCAGAAGTCGTAATTTCTTTAGATGCTGAAAAGGCATTTGACCGGGTGGAGTGGGAATACCTATTTACTACACTGGAGAAGTTTGGATTTGGCTCTACTTTCATTTCCTGGATTAAAACAATTTACTCGACACCAATGGCTTCAGTACAAACTAATTCTGTGACATCTAACTACTTTCCACTGCATCGTGGCACAAGACAGGGTTGCTGCCTGTCACCATTCCTTTTTGATCTGGCCATAGAACCCTTAGCGATTGCCTTACGAATGGATAACAGGATCAGCGGAGTGATTAGACACGACGCAACGCATAAGGTATCGCTGTATGCAGATGACCTTTTAATATATTTATCAAACCCTTTGCAATCCCTACCAGCACGCACTGATATACTCAATTTATATGGCAAAATATCTGGATACAAAGTAAACTTTTCCAAGAGTACTCTTTTTCCTGTTAATCTCCTGGCAACAGTAACAGATTTTGGTCTCTTTCCATTTAGTCAAGCTAAAGAATTCACTTACCTAGGAGTAAATATCACTCGTCAATACAAAGACCTTTATAGCCTTAACTTTAAAATCCTACTAGAACAGACAAAACAAGATCTGTCTCGGTGGTCCTTACTACCAATCTCATTGGCTGGAAGAGTGAATACAGTTAAAATGACAATTCTACCACGCTTTTTGTATCTCTTTCAAATGATTCCTTATTTTTTGCCTAAATCTGTGTTCAAAGAAATAGATAACTTGATTTCTGCTTTCATTTGGAACAAATCTGTGCCACGGATGAGGAAACGCTTCCTGGAGGTGCCCAGATCAGCAGGAGGTCTGGGTCTACCCAGTTTTATTTACTATTGCTGGGTTGCAAATATAAACAAGTTAACACACTGGATTTCCACATGGGAAAATAATCAGGGCCCGGTCTGGGTAAATATGGAGTTGAATAGTAACCCAGCAGCTTTTCCTATTTCACTATTGAGTTCTACAACTCCTGTTGGGACGCATCCCCAAATGCCTAACCCAGTAGTTAAGCACTCTTTAAAGATTTGGTTCCAGTTTAGGAAACACTTTCGGATTAACCAGTTGAGCTTGTTTTCCCCCCAGGTGAACAATCATCTTTTTCCACCATCTCAAACCGATTCAACTTTTAAAATGTGGCATAAAAAGGGATTGGTATTTTTTAAAGACTTTTTTGTAAATGGTAAATTTATTCCATTCGAAACACTACAAAAAATTATAATATTCCAAAAAGTCATTTTTTTAGGTTCCTACAAATTAGAAGTTTTGTTAGTAAGTACTGTAGACCCCAAATAACTCCAATTAAAAATGTTGTTGACGAAATCTTGGCCTTAAACCCTTATAAAAAAGGTAACATTTCGAAGATACACACCATGATACAAAACATCAGTCCACCCTCATGGAGGAAAACAAAATCAGCATGGGAGCAAGACCTGAATATGGAACTCTCTGAAGAGTCTTGGCAAATTTGTCTAGAAAATATTCATACTTCATCCATTTGTATTAGACAATGCCTAATCCAATTTAAGGTACTGCATCGTCTACATTACTCAAATGACAAGCTTGCAAAAATATATCCTAATGTCAGTCCAATCTGCATAAGATGTCATCAGAGTCGAGCTACTACAGGTCACATGTTTTGGAATTGCCAGACTTTGAATAGCTTTTGGAAGAACATCTCTGAGGTGCTTTCACACGTGTAAGAAATTAATAACACCTTCTCCATTCATCTCAATCTTTGGGGTGCCTCCTCCAGAAATCACTGTCCCTGCAACACAAGCAAAGGCAATAGCCTTTGCCTCATTAATGGCCCGTAGACTTATCCTTCTCCAGTGGAAATCAGATAAACCACCCTCTTTTGATGGCTGGATCAGAGAAATGCTTTGTATGCTGCAGCTAGAAAAACTTAGATATAGTAGAGCCAACTGCCTGGAAAACTTTAGAAATACTTGGTCTCTTTTCTTTGAATATGTGCAAAATCTGTGTCCATCTTAAAACTGCCATAATACTTTGTATTAGTGCAATCTGTGATGCTATATAATCAAGTGAAGGAAAACTTGTTTGTTTTATTTTTTTACTTATTTCCATGTTGACCTGATGCACTTAATTATGCTTGTAGACCCACTTACCTCAAATGTATGGTCATGGTATTCATGATTATTATATTCACTTTATATATTTTTTTCTCTTTTATTCTGTTTGTCTTTTTGTCACCTTTTGGGGGGTTTTTTTGTTGTTTTTTTGTTGTTTGTTTTTGTTTTTTCTTTTATGTAAACCAGGGGTGGGTGGGAGAAGGGAATTTATTGTAAATTTCATTGTAATGTAAAGAAAAAATTATAAATAAAGTGTTAAAAAAAAAGAATTCTGTATTGAGTCTAACTTGTCCTAATACCAAAATAACATGAATCTGCTAAGAGTAAAGTTTCAATATGTGATTACACTCGTGTATCCCTCTCGATGACGTTGTTTATCAAACTTAGTGCATTTACGCGTGTATATGTGTTACATTATTTATTTCTATCTAGAGTTCAGAATTGCATGACTCCTCTGACGAAGAGTATGTCCCAGACGCCCCAACATCTTCCTCCAGAGGTCGGGCATCTAAACGAAGCCGTCAGGCGGGCTATGGAGGCCGTGGTCGAGGAGCGACGCGAGCACCCCGAGCCAAAAAACGTCCTGCAGTCTCTTGGCCTGACAAGCCGTGGGATTGGTAACTTTTCTGGAAGTTGCTGATCCCTGATGCTCTCTCCTCCACAAGCAAAACAAATGTGCGCGCAGTTGCGTAGTGCGTAGCTCGCCCACCTCTGCATGGGCTTTCTTGCTGTGCGCGTAACCGTTGATTGACAGCATGACAAAGCTGAAGCTCGAACTTGATTGGTCGGCAGCGACTGGCACTTTTTGGAATAACATGGGGGTCTATGAGAGGAAGGCGGACCTCATGAATAAATTTTCATATCGCGTCATACTAACATTATATTATAGTATCGAACTAGACTAACACATTTGAGCTTTGTTAAACAATGATACATAAATTGAAAACAAACGGAAACTCCGGACACGAGCTTTAATTGTGTAAATAATGTCAAATTTGTGTCTCACTGCTTGCAGCACACTTGAAGGCCAGAAAGTCTACAGTGATGCTAACTGTCTACTGAAAAGCATTTTGCAAACCCAGAAACAAAATGGTTTTATAAATGCTGTTCTTAGACATTCACCACTAATGGGGTAAACGTTCTTCTCTCATCCTTCTCACATCAGACTGCAGCTCTCCAACACTTTTTACGAGTCTTCAGGACAGTGGTGGTTCTCTGTTGACAGCGTCTCGTTGCTCTACAACACCTCTGAGGAGGCTGTGTTCAATGCCAGCGATGTTTATGCTCCGGCCTCGGCCTCCTACCGCTGCCTCCATGTCAGCAGCCTGCAGCGGTACAGCGCCCTGCTACTGCCCAGCAGCAACCACGCCCGCCGCTGGGCCATCACCTTCACAGACTTCCAGGTATCTGCCTATTTACCAAGCTGACTCACTGTCTGGTGCACAGGAAAATATATTTGCTCAGGAGAGACAGTAAACCGGAGTAAGAGATGGACTGATGAATTGTTGCAGCATTAGTGTGGGAGTTGCACTGGATTGTCATGGTAAACAGAACGCTGAGTGGAAGGGCAAAGCTCCTGAATTACAACTTTCACTTGAACTCTTATGAGCTCTATGTACAGTGACTGAAAGAATGAGATTGCAGATACAAGCAGCTGAAATTAGTTAGAATTAGTCTTTAGAGACATGAGGAGACATCTGAAGGGAGCTCACGGTAGAGTCGATGCTCCTTCTAATTGTAAGGACTCATATACAGAATATATCCCCTTGGCGGCCTACTAGTCGTGTCTTTTTCCACAGTTTAAGCTGATCCGCTCCAACCCCACAGTGTTTAGCAAGTATGATATCCCGAATTTCCTAACTAGAATTATGAATGGATGACTGGTTTTATTCCTTTGGGAATCAAGAGAAAGAAAGACCAGACTGGCTCTACAGGGAGCTCTGCAACAGGTCAATGTTCATGCCTGTCCTACACTTCTGTCCTCTGATTGGTTCCCTTGTCTCAATCAGCTGTGTCCTCCTCTACCTCCTCTTCATGATTCTCTTCCTCATCATGCCATTTCTGTGGTCTCCCTCCTTTCTTGGTCCTTCTGGTGTTTTACTTCATCCTGTTCTATGTTCTCTTTGTTATAGAGCTCCTATTCTTCCTCTTCTACCTCCTCTCTCTGCTGCCTACCAACTTTGTCCACCTGGGTCTCATCTTCCTCCTAATACTGGCCATCCAGATGGTCTTCTTGTTGATCTTCTTGAGGTGGTTCAGCATCTAATTAGGATGACTCATGGGTGATTCTCTTGAAGGGTGTTCCAGGCTTATTTAAAAAGGAGGAGACCCTGGGGTGGACCTAGAACTCTCTGGGAGGGTCACATATCTCATCTGGTCTGGGAACACCTCAGGATCCTCCAGGAGGAGCTGGAAAATGTTGGTCTGGGACAGTTTAGAGGGCTGTCCGGAATGCTCTGATTTTATTTTTGTTTCTTATTTTATTTTTTTATTTTGCCTTCTCTATTTGTAGACACAGTCTCAAAATCTCTCTTGTCACACTTGGTGCAGAGAGATTTGGTGTAAAAGAGTGCAAGTCCACCAGCCCCAACTTCACCAGGAACCAAAGGGCAGAGATGATCCACCAGCTGCGGCAAGAGCTTCGGGCCCTGGCAAAGCAGCACAAGGTAGCAACTGAGGAGGAGAAGCTACCATTGACGGAGCTACGTAACATCATCCGGAAGAAACTTATGACCCTGCGCAGAGCTGAATGGCACAGGAGACGAAGGAGAGAGAGAGCCAGGAAGTGAACTGCATTCATTGCCGATCCATTTGGATTTACCAAACGGCTGTTAGGGCAGAAGCGCAGCGGGCAGTTAGCTTGCTCCAATGAAGAGATAGACCAGTTCCTGGAGAACAACTTGAGCGACTCTGATAGAGAGCACGACCTAGGGCCTCACAGTGCCTTGGTGGACATACCACTTCCTATTGTCGATTTCACGACCACTGAGCCCACCTGGAAGGAAATGGTAAATGGTAAATGGTCTGTATTTATATAGCGCTTTACTATACCTGCAAGGTACCCAAAGCGCTTTACATGATACATCACATTCACCCATTCACACACACATTCACACACTGATGGCGGAAGCTGCCATGCAAGGCGCTAACCACGACCCCATCAGGAGCAATTCGGGGTTAGGTGTCTTGCTCAGGGACACCTCGAACACGACGGGGCGAGGATCAAACCGGCAACCCTTCGGTTGCAAGACGGCCACTCTACCCACTGAGCCATGCCGCCCCAGAGACGGCCACTCTACCCACTGAGCCATGCCGCCCCAGAGAGGTAGTCCAGGAGGTAGTTACTGCAGCCAGAGCAGGATCTGCCCCAAAACCAAGTGGTGTACCGTACAAGGTGCACAAACACTGCCCTGGGCTCCTGAGAATTCTCTGGAAGATCCTGCGTGTGGTTTGGTGTAGGGGAGTGGTAGCAGACCAGTGGAGGCAGGCGGAGGGCATCTGGATACCGAAGGAGGAGAATTCCACCATGCTGGAGCAGTTCAGAACCATCTGGCTACTCAGCATAGAGGGGAAGATCTTCTTCAGCATCTTATCTAGAAGGTTGACAGATTTCCTGCTCAAGAACAGTTACATCGACACTTCAGTCCAGAAAGGCAGAATTCCTGGAGTGACTGGTTGCCTAGAGCACACTGGAGTTGTCACCCAGTTGATCAGGGAGGTACGAGAGGGCAAGGGAGACCTTGTGGTGCTGTGGCTTGATCTCGCCAATGCCTATGGATCCATACCCCACAAGCTCGTGGAGACTACCCTCGTTCGCCACCATGTACCCTGTAAGATCAAGGACCTCATCCTGAATTACTACGGGAATTTCAGGTTGAGAGTAACTTCTGGGAGTGTAACATCGGACTGGCATCGGCTTGAAAAGGGCATTATAACGGGGTGTACCATCTCAGTTAGCCTTTTTGCTCTTGCCATGAACATGGTAGTCAAAGCGGCTGAGAAGGAATGCAGAGGTCCTTTGTCCAAGTCTGGCATTCGGCAGCCCCCCCATCAGAGCGTTCATGGACGACCTGACGGTCACCACAACATCAGTGCCTGGGGGGAGATGGATACTCCAGGGTCTGGAGAAGCTAATCTCCTGGGCACGACTGAGCTTTAAACCTGCTAAGTCCCGAGCCATGGTGCTGAAGAGAGGAAAGGTGGTGGACAAGTCCCGCTTCTTCGTGGATCGCACAGCAATCCCTTCGATCACCAAGAAACCAGTGAAGAGCCTGGGAAAGGTCTTTGACTGTAGTCTCAGGGATGCTGCAGCAATTCGAACCACCACAAAGGAGCTGGAGACATGGCTATCGGCTGTGGACAAGTCTGGCTTACCTGGCAGGTTTAAGGCATGGATTTACCAGCACGGCATCTTGCCCCGAGTACTATGGCCTCTGTTGGTGTACAAGGTGCCCTTGTCCATGGTAGAGACTATGGAGAGGAAGATCAGCAGCTATCTCCGTAGATGGATGGGCTTTCCACGCAGCCTGTGCAGTGCTGCACTGTATGGGAAGACCAGCAAACTCCAGCTGCCATTCAGCAGCCTTGATGAGGAGTTCAGGGTCTCTCGCACAAGATAGCTGAGTCTTGACTAAGACACAGGGCTCTGGTGGGCACGCTGACAATGGGCCGTGCAGGGTTAGGAACATTTCCCCAACCGCTCTATGAGAAGGCTAAAGGTAAAGACAAACACCAGCTTGTCTTGAAGGAGGTGCGAGCAGGGGTCGAGGAGGAACGGACCAGCAGGTTGGTGGGCATGCAGCAACAGGGAGCAAGTACAAGGTGGGAAGGTGTACTGGAGAAGAAGGTTTCCTGGTCGGAGCTCTGGAAGGCAGAACCACAACGCATCAGGTTCATGGTGCGGGCTGTTTATGATGTCCTGCCCAGTCCATCAAACCTTCACCTCTGGGGCATGAGTGACTCTCCAGCCTGCGCCCTGTGCTCCAGGAAGGGCTCTCTAGAGCACATCTTAAGTGTAATATTCTGACAAGAATATATTTTATTTTGCCATAACTGTAGTCACCTAATTGGATAATGGTGTCACATGGTCAAGCACACTGTATTGTGACGTACCAGCTCCACCTACCTGTTTTGCTCTACTTATTACAAGCTCTGCTCAGCAAAGCGCTCTTTTTCTCCTGCTAAACTGGATACCTGCCTCCCTTGTTTATGTACGCACTATACACACTTAGAAACACAACATTAAGCAGCTGCACAATAGCCCTGGGAGAGGGTCGCTACCGGTGGAGACATGACCAGGTGCTGAGAACAGTAGCAGAGACCATTGCTAACGCTGTGGCTGCTAGTAAGTGCGCAGGGCAGCAGTATGACAGGAGGAAGATCGCCTTCATTAGAGCTAGAGAGCAGCCACGGCCACGGCCCAAACCAGTAGCTGGCCTTCTCGCCTCAGCAGTGGACTGGGATGTGCATGTGGACTTGGAGAAGCAGCTCAAATTTCCAGATCACATCGCAGCAACTCCATTGCGGCCTGACATAGTACTTTCGTCAGTCTCTACAAAGCAGTTCCTTCTTATAGAACTAACCGTTCCATGGGAGGATCGAATGGAGGAGGCGAATGAACGGAAGAGGGCAAAGTACCAGAAGCTGGTTGACGAATGCCAGAGACAAGGTTGGAGGACACTCTGTGAGCCAATAGAAGTGGGGTGTAGGGGTTTTGCTGGGCGCTCACTGTGCAGGCTCTACACCTTGCTGGGAATCATGGGGGCAGCAAAGAGGAAGGCCATCAAGTCCACCATGGAGACAGTGGAGAGAGCCTCCAGACGGCTTTGGATCAAGAGGAGTGATCTGTGGACCGATGCTACCAGGACACAAGCCAGGGTCTTATCAACCTTGGCTGGGTCGCCTGAGGGAGGATGTATGATGTTGGACGCAGAAATGCCCAATGATCTCAGGAAAATCACTGAAGATGTGTCCCGGTGCATCCTAGGATGTATTTATCATTCATTGTAGATCTGTGGAACTGACTTTCATTGAGAAATCTATATGGAGATATCAGACTCAATAATGGTGACAATTGCTCATTATATAATCTACAAATCAAAACCAGTACAGTGTGTGTGATGATTTGTGCCTAATTTATGTCCACAAATGCACAAACTGATCCTACATATCTCTCTGTGCTGTAAAACTTTATATACACATAAAATCTGTCAACCTGTTGTCCCAGTTTAAAAAATATTTCTCTATGTCTCTATGTGTAGCCCTGTGATAGACTGTTACCTGTCCAGGTGTCTCCTGCCTTCACCCTCAGTCAGCTGGGACAGACTCCACCCCCCATGACCCTGATGAGGATGAAGCGGTGTATAGATAGATGATGTATAGTATTAGTTTTTGGATTGGATGCTGCATTGGTGAAGACATTGAATTAAACAGGCTTTTTATTTGTGGCTCACACAGCAGGCAGTTGTTGATCATTGTGATTTTTTTTACAACCTTGAATCTGCGCAGATTTTGTCTGATTTCTGAAATTACCATTTACTGATTTTCTTTCACTTTGATTCTATGTAGTTCGATCTGTTTATTAGTTATTTGAGCAGAGATCAACAACAGAAGTGACATCAGTGGACCTTAATATAATGAGTTCATGAATGAATCCATACGTTTAACTCTGACTAATGGTACATGAAAAATGATTATTTATTTAATATCAACATCTCAGAAATATCACCATCTCGCCTTCAAAAAGCCAGAGTATTCTTATCATAGATTTTAATTTCCATAGAGGATCCCCTTCAACAAATAGCTGTGTGAGGATGAATGAAGATGTCTTCTTAGTTATTTTCACCATGTGTCTGTGTGTTCCTCAGATCCAGGCCTTCAGTGTCTCATCCGGTAAGTTTTCCCCGGCGAGTGACTGCATCACCTTCCTGACACCGGCTATCCTGATGGGCCTCATCACCTCCCTCATCCTGCTGCTGGTCCTGGCCTATGCCCTGCACATGGTCATCCATCTGAAACACATTGAGCATGAGGACGAACACAAGGCTGACATCTACTACCCACAAACTCCCGAACAACTCGAACACTGCTGTGCTGAAAACACCATTGAGAAAAATGTCATGTAGCGTAACCAGTGAGATGATTAGAGACTTTAAAGAGACACAACTGATCTGATAATGGCACCAAACCTCCAGAGTGATGTACTTCCAGCTCAGGATTTCGTTTTTTTAACAGATATTTCTAGTGTTTTGTAATTTACCCATTGTTGAAATTCTGGTTTTATCTTTATAACAAAATAAATAAAAATAAAAATAGCTTCTGTTGTGTTCTGGATCCCTTTATGTTTGCAGCGTGGTAATTTTAAACCCTTCTTTATTACCTGAGGCAGGTGCATTTGAGAGGGGTGTGCATGTAAAACCAGGTACAAAACAGACAATGATAAATTTATTAATGCAACGTTTCAGCGCTAGACCTCCATCGGGCTAAAATGATTCGTTTTGTACCAGTGTGAAAATTTTCCCATCACTTTGCTGCATTGTTGCAGCACATATTGCATTCATTCATTGTTCATTTGTTGCTTGTGATGCTAGCTGTTAGCCTCTCTGGCAGTAGACCGCACAATTTGAAAAACACACAGAAAATAGAATTTAAATTTGGTTGAATAATCTAAAAGTAACATGTGATGAAAATTACTTTGTTACAGCATCTACTATTACAAACACTGAACATGAAACATTTCTAGCATGAATCCTATTTACAGAGTACTAAACTGTACTGAAGACTTAAGGCACACTTTTAACTGCTAATGCTGAAAAATGAATGTACTGGAGGCTAAAGCCTTGTATTTATTTAAAGTGGTGTAAAAAGGTATTCAGAAAAATCAAAAGGAACTAAAAAATTATTTTACTCATGACCTAAAAAGTGTACATTTCATCACTCCATCAAGGAAAAGCCATTAAAATATTTAAAACTTGGATGTTTAACTGTGTTACACAGGTTTTCTGCAGAGGAGTCAAAAGCACAATATTTCATGTGGCATGAAACTCAAAAGCATTCATGACATTAACTTTGAAAGCATTCTCACTTTTTCAAAGCCCTGTAAAAGTAATGCATGTCATAAAGTGACTCTTTCTACAAAGATAAATGGGTCAGTGTGTAATTGCGGGACTTTTTGTAACATAGTTGACATTTCTGCTGTTTTCAGGTCTAAAATCAACCTATAACCAAACACCACAGGGCATATTTAGAGAGAGATTCTTCTAAAATATTATATGGACTACTGAGTAAAATTGAAACTGAAAGTTATTTATAAAGATATTGTAGTAAACCTGTTGACTACTTTATATTAAATAAGTCAGAAAGCCTTGGAGTCTTTTCTTCAGGATGAAATGGCATCACGTTCAGCAGATCATGTGATCTGAAATTAACACACTTCCTGTAGAGGTGTTTACGTAACTGGTAGCTTAGTTCAAAGGGATTTTTCGAACACAGATACAATTTGTTATTTTCCATATAAAATTTGATATATTGCCAAAAAAGAAATATCTGTAATGATTATCTCAACTGAATAAAAAAAAACACAATCCAAATTATTTCTGAATCAGCTCATTTTATTATTATTTACCTAATTAGAAGGTGGTTGTTATTAAATTCAGACGGTTATTGAGTTGACATTTTTTGTGATATCCAGTCATTTTTATTAATAAATGATTGTTTTCATAATGAATAAATATGGAATATGCAAAGACAATATTATAATGAAAATAAAAACATTAAATATTTATTTTTATTTTTAATAAAAACGTATGCAAGATAGATCCCATGAACCCAATTCATGTTAGGTAGTGTCTACGGATACGGGTCCGTATCCGTAGCCCACAGGCTACGGGTACGGCACTTTCCATTTGCCAGACAGATACGGACCCGTACGCGAGTCTCGCGAGTCAAGAAGCTGCTGCAACAACCTTCATGTTATTTGAACACTTTGAGGTCTGGTGTAATTCTAGATATTTCCGATGGGGGCGCTCTGGTACCTGTAGAAGTCAGCCTCCTGAGTATTTAAGAAGTAGAAGAAGACGCTCAGCTGGACTTCGCTTCGTACCGACAGAAAAGTAACCTATGTTTTCTAAATATTAAAAACGTATTGAACTACGTTTTATCACCGAACCCTGAGTGTTGTTTAGTGTATATCGGTACCGCTGAAGGCTGACTCCAACTCTCCATTTTAACGGGTTTCTGTTCCGATTAGCATTTGGCTTATTAGCATTTAGCTAACCGGAACCGCCTAACAGTCCCGCCGGGTCACGCGTGACCAGCGCTACGTACCTGCTGGCTGCTGACTGACTGTTACCGGTTCCGGTGATCCCGTTCAGCCCCGCTGTCTTCCTCCTGTCACCGGGAGCTTCATGTTCAACCACCTCCCCGCCTCTCTCTCGCTGTTCCCCCGCCTCCTGCTCTCGTCCTCACCGAGGACTCTGACCGGAGCCTGCCGCCTCCTCGGCAGGATGGAGGCGGCCGTGGTGAGGTGCCTTCCCGGGGAGCCCAAGCTCACCATCTCCTTCTGCCTCAATGGCAGCCACAAGCATATGCTGCGGGACCAGGGCGAGGCGGTGGGTAAGGTGCTGGCCCGGATCTCCAACAGCATCGCCAAGAGTCAAGGAAAAGCGAAGAAGTCGAAGAAGAACCGGGAGCAGCAGCCGGGAGAAGCCGCGGAGCCCGCCGTGGTGAAACTCTTCTACGGCGGGGACGAGGTGCCCGACACGGCGCTGAACTCGGAGGCGTGGCGGGACGGATCCGTGCTGCAGGTGGGAGACGTCCGGTACTCGGTGCAGAGGAACGCTCCCACTTTCACCACCGCTGAGCTGCCGGTGTCCCTGCTTGCCGGTTTCCCCGTCTGCCCCAAACTGGAGGTGGAGTTTGGGAACCTCCAGGACTGCGAGTTCACGTGGTTGAAAGAAAACATCAGAGACTCGAGGTGATTACACGGAACAGAGGTGGTGTTGGCAGCTTGTGTGATACAAAGTGTGTGCAGGGAAATGCAACCTGAGGTTACTAATAATCAGCTCTGCCCCTCACTTCAGAATAAGGAGACAGTGACCCTGGAAAACAGCTCTCAGACACAGGAGCAGAACATACAGAACACTCAGAAGTAGTTTGGAGTCTGTTGTCATTTATGGGAAAAGGTTTAAACTTTGAACCAGTTCTAGCAGTACAATTATAGGAATCATCAAGAAAGTGTGATTTTGATTTGGGTCACTGGTTCTTAAACAATTTTCAGTCATAATAGTTTATAAACGGTGCACCACAAACACCTGTTAATGCATTGTTTACTCAGATCAATTCAATATACTTTGCTGGCATTCATTTTGTTAACCTGATATTCATGCAGCTATTTTTCTTGTCCTTTTTTAAAAATCTTTTTCTGCTCTTTCTCCTCCTGTATTTTCTTCTCCTCTTAACTTTCTTCTCTGCTTCTCTTCCTTCCTCTTCTTCTTTTCTGTCATTTTCCTGTTTAACTTTTGAGCTTTAGATGGTTCTTTGAATGTTCCTTATAGGTCTCTTCTAGTAAGTTTTATCACTGCAGTAATATGTGGTGCTGATCTGAGGCTGATAAATGTTGACTGTTTCCTGATCAGTAAGTCTCAGTGCCAGCTGGCAAAGAGGATAATCAGGGTAATGCAGTAGTGTGTTGTAGGATGGGTCACAAAGAAAATTAAAAAACTGGAAAACACAAAAGCAAAATAAAAATAAAATCTTTCTCTAAGTCATCAGAGGGTAAAAAATACTCCACTTTGACGATATTATCAGTTTGCTTCAGGAGTTTCAGCACTTGAATCTTTCTTTGTTCACCTCCTTCCTGTTCTTGTCGTAGTTCTGAAGCTGGTCAGGATGGTGGCTGGACACAGGTCGGACGTGAGCGCGTCCACGTTCCGTCCAATCAGGATATCGGCTGCAAATTCAAACTGATCTGCACGCCCAAAGATGGAACTCGCAGCGGCCCGGCTAAGGAGCTGGTCTCTGTAGGAGCTGTGGAGGCTGGACCAGGCGTGTGCACGTTTGACAACCGTCACGCTTACACCGTGAGAGGAGCAGAGTGGCCGTCCGTCAGAGTGGTGTCGTACAACATCCTGGCCGACGTCTACGCCCAGACAGACCTGTCTAAGACGGTGCTGTATCCCTACTGTGCCCCCTACGCCCTGCAGCTGGACTACAGGCAGAACCTTATCAAGAAGGAGCTGGCCGGGTACAACGCCGACATCATCTGTCTGCAGGAGGTCGACAGAGGTAACCTATGACAGAACAGCCTGCTGAGAGAAATTGAATCAACCACACAGGTGCCAAACGTTCCTCTTGTTCTTCAGAGTGATTATTATTTTTCTCCCTCATATGATTGTCCAGGGTTCCCGCCAGCGCATTTCAGCGTAACGGCCCGTTACGCTGTCATAACGGCCGGTTACGCTGTCATAACGGCCGGTTACGCTGTCATAACGGCCGGTTACGCTGTCATAACGGCCGGTTACGCTGGCTAACGGGCCATTACGCTGTCATAACGGCCCGTTACGCTGGCTAACGGGCCATTACGCTGTCGTAACAGCCTGTTACGCTGTCAGTTTAAAAGATTACGCTGTGATTAGGGCCGCTACGCTGTTATTTTGACAGATCAGGGTTCTCGTCAGCGCATTTCAAAGATTACGCTGTTGTTATGAGAGTGTGTGGCTCCGTCATGAGAGAGGGAGAGAGAGCAGCATGTGTGTGTAGGAGAGAGGGGGAGAGCGAGATGTCCAAGTGACCTAGAATGCAGCGCGAGCGAGAGAGACGGCAGTCGGTTCAGTTGGTTTGGTAGAGGAGAGAAGGTGTGTAGTTACTGGGTTGGTGGTACTGTGTGGTTCAGCCACTGTTGATAGACAATAAAGGCTGCAGTGTTCTTCGATGCGGCTGGGCTCCTGTGTTTTTGCCTCTACGGCTGCTGATGAAGTAAAGGGGGTTAACCCCGGGCTTCCTGACCACGGTCGGGGGCCGAACAGGAAGGGTTAACACTGTGATTAGGGCCGCTGCGCTGTTATTTTGAGAGATAACGCCATGTGCTTTTGTTTTATTGACTGGGTGCCTATCTAGGTTCATTTATGTCTCCCCACCTCAGCCGTACTTTCCTGTCGATTGACCCGTTCCCGTCTATTGCGCATGCAATAAAAATCCTGGTGAGAACCCTGTTGTCTGCTGCTGCCTTCAGTCTTTTTGACAGCTAGTTACACAGCAGCTGTAGTTCAGGTGTTACTGAGGAGTCGATTAGTTCTGTTGCTCATAACAGACACTGCCACACAGGTATATTTTCATAACACATTTAGAAGTATCACATTAGAAAAAGTTAATGGAAGCAGCAAAATCAAACATTTCCCCAGTTTCCCAAAGATGTTTTTGCACTTAATATTTTGTTTGAAAATGAGTTCATGTGTGTGTCCTGGAAGATGAGTTCTGACAGCAAACATTTCATCTGTTTCTGATGTTTTTAAATTTATATTTGTCCCTAGACAGCATTAAACATGACAATAGCAGCTGACATTAGAGAATAATTACAGCTCTCCTGACAGAAAACATCCATCATCTATACACCGTTTAATCCTCATCAGGGTCATGGTGGCTGGAGTCTATCCAGCTGACTGAGGATGAAGGCAGGGGACAGGGCTACACATAGAGACAAACAATCACATTCACAGACAATACAGATAATTTAGAATCACCAATTAACCTCAGCATGTTTGTGGACTGTGGGAGGAAGCTGGAGAACCTGGAGAAAAACCACACATGTCCAGGAGAACATGGAGACTCCATGCAGAAAGATCCCAGGAAGGGGTTTTCTAGCTTCAAAGCAACGGTGCTAACCGCTGATCCACGGTGCAGTGTGACTGAAAACAGTTTCTACTAAATAAAACTAGTCATCAGAGGAGGAGCTACTGTGCTCATCTGCAGAGGCGTCGTCTGGACGTATGAGTTTGTCTTCTGACCGTCTTCATGTCTTCTGGACTCTTCAGGTGTGTTCCTGGACAGCCTGGTTCCGGCTCTGGATGCCTTCGGTCTGGACGGTGTTTTTAGGATTAAAGAGAAGCAGCATGAAGGGCTGGCCACTTTCTACCGCAGGTGAGGTCCAACACCAGCCATAATCTGTAATTCTAGTTATTACTTTTTGAAAGACTCTGCTCTGAGCAACGTTCTGCTGGGAACGTTGGGTTCTGCACTCAGTGGATGCTACTTTGGCACATAGCACCTTCCTAAACAAGATAACAGAGCCCGTTTATAGCAGCATAGTACTCCCTCCTGCACTGCAAACGTTTCTCAGGAAAGCTAGAAGAACCTCATCTGTTCATCGTGCTGTTTAGGTGACTATATTACTATAAATCTTACTTGCTGAACGACGTCTTGCTGTGTTTTAGGTCAAAGTTTCGGCTGCTGAGTCGTCATGACATCATGCTGAGTGAGGCGCTGACCTCTGACCCCGTCCACTCTGATCTGCTGGAGAAGCTTTCTGCTAAAAGCGTCCTGAAGGACAGGATCCTGCAGAGGTCCACCTCGCTGCAGGTACTGCTGCTCACCTGTCTGAGAGTAAACTGGAAGAAGATGCAGGCCGTTTACATTACTGTCTAGATAATATCTAATCACACACAGTTTGTTGTCAACATATTTTTTTATTTCAACGCAGTTTTTAGTCGCTGTAACTAGATTTTCATACCAGCTGACGTTTATTGGAACACAAGATGAAGGTCATAGATACCACTAAAAATGTTGTGGTCATGTCTTTTGTAATATATCTGAGAATTTAAGTCACATGAAAAGGATGTTATATCTTATGATGTTTTTTTTAAGCCACATTAAATGTTTCTTGTTTATTCTAAGTATCACAGAACTTTTGTTTGTCTGCAAATATGCGAATGAAAGTGTGTTTGCTGGGTGGGAAAAGATTTCATCAGACATGCAACGTCTACTCTCCGGTGGTTTAAATGGGGATGAAAAGGAGCCAGCATGTTAAAATCAGACCAATAATCAGCAGTTTGTTCAGTAATGAGCAAAGTTTTTGATCCATCTTTAACCCACCATGTGAATCGTTTGTCTCTCCAAAGGTCAGTGTGCTTGAAGATGTCAGTGAAGCAGGCAGGAAGGTGTGCGTGGCCAACACTCACCTGTACTGGCACCCCAAAGGTAAAACTACACAGCGGAGGTACCGATATCAGCCATGAAGGTGGTGATCTGTACAAGAAGGAACTTCTAAAAAACTGAATTACTTCCTTTGAAGGGGGGAACGTTCGCTTGGCCCAGATGGGCGTGACTCTGCAGCACCTGAGGCGTGTGATCAGCGAGGTGGCACCTGAAGCCCCGCTGCTCTTCTGTGGCGACTTTAACTCCACCCCAAACTCAGGTAACTTCAGCTGAAGCTTATTGAACTGACATTAAACACATAAAAAAACGCCTCTCAGGGCTCCAGACTGTGACCTAAATGTTAAAATACTGGCCAAAGTCATGTTTTCAGGTTTTTCAGAAAACACAAAAACTGACCCACACCACACTGAACCTTGACCTAGGCCGTTACACTACAGGGGTAGAACCGCATGATCTATTCAGCTGAGGAGGTAGGTGATTGTACCAGAGGTGGCTAGCATCATAAGGAGATGATTTAGGCAAAACAGTAACTTTAGTCAGAAAATGAATTTTAGGAAGGGGATGATATGCAACCTTTAATTAAATGAGTGTAGCAGTTACATTTCATGTGGTGTGATGATCATCAGGCTGATCTGGTGACCCTCCGGCCAGACGGGAAGCTGCTGTGGTTGAATTAATACTTTTCCTCCTTCACTGGCTCCCCTGCCTGATGTGTTTTGTGTGTTTTGCTGCTCCCATGTTGCAACAATGAACTGATGCGGTGCTGATATTCTAAAAAACAAAATGAGGAGAGAGAAGGCAGCTGGTAGAGACTCAGACACTCCTGATGATCAGAGTGCAGATGCAGGCTGGAAAATGATGACCATTTGTGAAGAAAAAGCAGCGTGCTACGTTCAGTCATGATGGCTGACAGAGAGCTGGAGCTGCAAAACTAAAGGAGTATTATCAGTGATCAGGGGTTTGGATTCCACAACTGTATGAACATGATCAGCTGCTGCAGATATAAAACAGCCCATGGACATAAAATCACACATTTTATCCACATGGGCATTAAAATGAGTCAGGAGAATTCTTCAGTGGAGTCCTGACTTCTCCAAATGAACACTCAGAGTTGTCTTAAGTCAGAGCAAAGTTTGACTTGTGGAAAGAATCAACCTGAACAGACACAGTCTGAACGAGTGACTGGCAAAGGCGAGAAACAGTGTAGCTTTTCTACAGGCATACTGTCATCAGTCACACAGCTGGTGTGTGTTATCTTTGGTTTGCTGCAGGGACGGCGGTTGGACCTCAGTTCCTCGGTGCTTCATGGGCAATCACTGCACACAGTTATAAATGAACAACAACATTCAATCATCAAATGCAAGCATTTAGTGACAAAATGCCTTATTTCACTCCTTTCCAATAAATTTCTGATCACACACCTGACTGAACTGCGTCTGCCTTCATCAGAGGCGTTTAGGGACATCGGTAAAATGCAGTTTCTATCAGCAGATGAGGAGTTTATCCTGTGCACAGTTTCTAGCAGTGACCTCAGACAACCTCACTGAAACGACTGCTGACAACATTAATGTATTTCCTGAGAAACATATTATACAGATGTCAAGTGCTGAGTCTGGTCAGAGCAGGTTTGCATGTTTGTCAAACAGAAACAGAGTTAACATGATGAATCTTGTTAGAAAATGCAGCTGTGTGAGTCCTGTGTGTTGCTCTGGTCTCAGGTGTGTTCCAGCTGCTCAGTGAGGCTGTGGTTCCTCAGCATCATGCAGACTGGAGCAGCTCAGGGCCGGAGGAGGCCTGCAGCATGGAGCTGCTCTCTACCTTCCCTCCTCTGCTGAGCGCCTGCGGTCAGCCGGCCTACACCAACTATGTGGGAGGATTCCACGGCTGCCTGGACTACATCTTCATACAGCCGGACAGCATGCAGGTACTGATGCTGACTCATGACAACAAAGTCATCCAACACTGTTCTTTAGCTGCTCTCCACCAGCATGAACCAGGTACTGGTTTAGGATTAGTTTTCGTGCTGGTTTAACTGGTGAACGTCCTAAGTTTGCTTCTCCATTGACCACAGAGCTGCAATAGTAAAACATCATTACAGAACTGTGTACGAACATCAGTTTCTATATTCAAGCTCCCTGAAAGTATTCAGAGGGCATCAGTGATGCTGGACAGTTGAAGGTCATTATTTGTCTCATTTTTCTGCTGGTCGAGGTGTAAATATCACCAAGTAATGTTTATAAAATGTCTTTGCAAATTACAGTTAGTGTTTGAAAATGAGCTCTTTTTTACGGAGCCCCTCTGATGAAATGGTAAAAAAATAAATTGTGGCCACGACATAGCTATAACTTGCGCAGGAAATGCTACTTCGTTCCCACGAAATGGGTACAATGTGCACACGAAATACTAACTAATGCTATTAATATAATTCCTGGACAGCTGGGTAAGCAAATTGAGCGCACCCTCTCTACAACCTGCAATAATATGTGTATGGGCTGTACCTACGTGATGTTCCTAAAATGAGTGTCTTTTCTTAGCTGTTCTAGTCCATATCTTTTTATCCAGCGTTTAGGCAGTTATTTATTTAGGCCTGTGTTTGATATTTTGTTGCAACGGGTAGCCTATCTGCCTAAAGCCTAAAGTTTGTGTATTGGGTGACACATCAGCAGATAGGCTACCTGTTTTTCTGCTTTTTTCTACTGACATATGTTGCTGCTTAGTTTTTCTCAGCAGTTTAGTTAAAAGTTGTTAAAGTTGCATGAAAAATGCAAGTACGTTTGTTTTAGGGGCAGTCACAATAAACTGCATTCCGCCTTAATTTATAAGTGGAAATAGTGTATTTTACATCGGAGGTGGCGCAATTATTTATTTGACAGTGTATGCGGTGGTACTTGATACTTATTGGAGTGTTTTTAATGTTTTTTCTTAGTATTATTAATAGTATTTCGTGCACACGCTATACCTATTTCGTGGCCACAATTTATATATTTTTTTACCATGTCATCAGAGGGGCTCCGTACTTTTTTTTTTTTTAAAGTGTCCTGCATTATTGACATCCATTTGGCTTTAGTAAAAAGCGAAACAGCTGGAAAATTGAGAGTTGTCGGTATTTTTATTTATTTTGGTTACATTTAAATCCTTTTTATTATAATTACTGATTATAATAAGGCCCCTGATGATGTTTACATGTACTAACCCGTCAGCCATTTAAAGTCCTGGTAGAAATGAGTGATGTTTTTAACAGGGATTATTGCAGCTGGACTGAGGCTGACATGCTGCTGTGTCTGTGCAGGTGGAGCAGGTGATTCCTCTGCCCAGCCACCAGGAGGTCACCACCTACGAGGCTCTGCCCAGCGTGGCCCACCCCTCCGACCACATCGCTCTGGTCTGTGACCTGCGCTGGAACCGCTGACCTCCAGACTGGAAGCTGCTGAAGAATCTGCCCCCACACTCTGCCTCTGGTGGCTTTAAAATGTGTTCTTACAGGTTTACTGATGAACAGTCAACAGAAGTGTCTTAAATCCAGCACGATACATGGTTGTGGTTCAGTTTGTGTTGCATTATTTACAGTCCTCATTAGGCAATAATGAGTTTTCATCACTGATATTCAGTGTTGAGGTGTAAAAGACAATTAATTGCATGATTCTTGATTTTTTTTTTTTTAAGGGGAATCCTGACTCTTGCTGGTTCTTCCTTTTAAAAAGCTGTTGTCAAAGACTTAATGGCTTTAATTCTGCTGTGACATGGTTATTGAATAAATAATAACATTTTATTGTAAGTATTTATTCGTATGACCGATCAGTTTTTAATAAAACTTCACTTGGCAGCATGAACTTCCATTATTGTTGTGATCTCTGCAACAAATACACTAAAAAGCAACAGGAGAAGAGTCAAATCTAAATGGTGAAGGTAAACAATAAAACACAAAATATGACAGTGACTAAATGAAATGAATTCAATTAGATAAATCATGAACAGCACAGAGAAGTTATTAAAATTATTGCATTGACTGAGACAAGAGAAAATGACAAAATAGTATCAAGTATATAGTGTAATAGTAAAACTTCAAAGTATGCTGTAAAGACATATTGAAATAAATATATTAAAACTGTCAGACAGAGATCACTGATGGGACCTCATCCGTCCTCTTATGTAAATCGGGATGTTTTATCCACCTTTCATCGCCACGCTGTTTTTCTCTGATTGGTCAGAAGTAATGAAAGGGCGGGACAAGGGTGTGTGGGACATACCATTGTATAAAACGTTAGGGGTGTATAAGACAGTTTAGATGAAGTTGATGAAATAAGCATGGCGGCCGTGATGTTTGGCGTTTTTATTTTGGTGAAGTTTATAGTTTACAATTCCTTCTGAATTCACTGTGAAATACAGGAAAATGCGCGGTGTTCATTTAAGATTCCGTTTAATTTGACCCTCCCCGAGTGAACAAATGCAGATAGGATCGACCGTTAAGTTCCCCAGAATATCCCCGTTCAGAGCAGGAACAGAACGATTTGATCTTCAAAATAAATGCTTGATTTTTACCCTTATTGCAGTGGAATTGACCATCAGTCATTTTCATGTCAGCAATCAGTGATTATACAGTCATGGAAAAAAAATATTAGACCACCCTTGTTTTCTAAAGTTTCTTGTTTATTTTAATGCCTGGTACAACTAAAGGTACATTTATTTGGACAAATATAATGACAACAAGAGTTTAACTTCAGAGCTGATATCAGACATTCTCCATGATTTTCTTAACAATAACCAAAGTCACTTCAGTTCTTTTATCAGTAGCTATGGCATTGTTCTGCCAAAAACAGCTTTTAGGATTCCATGTTTTCTGTCTGTTTTAGTCTCATGATCCACACAGGAGTTAGTACTGATTCATAACCATTGTTTCTGATGACTGCAATCATGCGTCTTGGCATGTTCTCTACCAGCTTCTAATCATAGCAGCCCAATCCTGTTGCTCAAATTCTAACTAATCTGCTTTGTTTTTGGAATTTGTGGTTCTCCATTTTGTGTTTGATGATTTTCCACAGGTTTTCAGTTGGATTTAGATCTGGTGATTGAGCAGCCAAGACATGGCTCCAGTGTTCTGGTTCTCCATCCAGGCTTTGACTGACCTTGTCTTGTTGGAAAATCCAGTCATTGGAGGCAGGAAAGAGTTTTCAAGCTGATGGAAGAAGACTGTTTTCAAGAGTAGTCCTGTACATGACCTGGTTCATTGACCCTGTTCCACCCAGACTGAAACTACCCCAGATGGTCACTGATCCACCCCCATGTTTTACTGTAGGGGCAGACAGTCTGGTTTGTAGCTTCTCCAGGCTTCCTCCTAACCAGTAAGTTGTCTGGAGTGGACATCAGCTGAAAACTGGATTCAGCCCTGAAGAGAACCTTAGCCCAATCATCAACAGTCCAATCCTTGTGATCCCAGCAAAGAGTAACCGGGCTTTCCTCTGCCTTTCCTTGATGAAGGGCTTCTTCCTGCCCTGTGTGACTTCAGACCAGCTTCAACAAGTCGCTTTCCAACTGTTCTTGCCAAACAAGTCACATTTCTGAACAGTACCGACTCATTTTTAAGTTCCCTGGAGGTCTAAGGATGATTTCTGACACAGGAACAGATGAGTGACGGTCATCTGGTGGGTAGAAAGATGTTTCCTGACCAGCTAGCAGTTTGGTAGAAACATGTTGGGATTGTTTTTTTTTCTTGGTGTAATGAATGACTGTCTTAGAGATCTTCAGTTTTTTTGGCTACCTGTCTCTCATTCATGCCAATTTCAAGATGGCTGCCTTTGTGGCTTCACATAAGTCTTCAGTTTTAGGCATTATGTGAGAGGTGACAATTTCTGAGCTATGCTACGACTTGAATGTCAGCAGGAAACCACTCTAGACCTTTACATGTGCAGTGCTGCTTATGACATGAAATGTCCTCTTATATACCCTGGAATACAATGAAACTGAAGCATGTCAAATAGGACATAAAGTATTATGGAATCAGCTGCATTTTTTGTGATGTTCATTGTATTCTTCGGGTAATAAACCTTTATGGTACCAGACATTAAAATGAATAAGAAATTGAAGAAAACAAGGATGGTCTAATTATTCTTTCCATGACTGTAGATAGATAGATAGATAGACAGATAGATAGATAGATAGATAGATAGATAGATAGATAGATAGATAGATAGATAGATAGATTCATTTAACAAACAGCTTCATGTAGAATTACAGAGCAAATTAAATTCTTTAATGGTCACGTGTATTAATTAAACATATTTAGGACATTTATTTATTTAAGCAAAACCCTTTTTTTAGTGTAAAAAAACACTCTACCATTGTTTTGAAAAGTCGGGCCGGACACTGTGCGTGTGATGATGTCACATTGACGCATTGCGGCGGCACCGGAAACAAACACGGAATTCTTGCTTGGACGGTCTTACGTGTCATTACGAGAGTTCAAGTGATTCACGAACCTGCCGGGGACTTCTGCTGAACAAATCCAGGTGAGTTTTTATCCTCTTTAGTCACTTAAACAAAGACTTTAGACTTTAGCAAACATGTCCGAAGCAGCCAACAGGCGGTTAGTAGCTGTAGATGAAGTAACAGGCCAGTTAGCTCGTTGTGCTAACGGTGGCTAACTGCACTTCATTGAGACCAAAACATGAGCGCTGTCTGTTTGTCTCTGAACTCACTGTTTACACTCAAATACTGAAGTTTTCACGCATATGCCGTTATCGTTATGTTCGATGTAACAAGAGAAATCCACTGTGTTAATCTGTGGTGGTTTCCTACACACTGTAGAGGGATTAAGTAGGATACTAACTCAGTCAGACTTATGTAAAGAATGAATGAAATGAATTAAGACAACACCATAACTAACAGCCAGGAGATGCTTCATTAAGGAGACATGTTTACGTTTTATGGCTTATCTGCTGGAAAATTGGGGTTTGGTTCAGCTTTAGGAAGTTAGACAGTGGTTTTGTCTCGCACTTAAATGATCAAAATGATGCTTTAACTACCTCTAGTGTGTGTTTTAAACGTATTTCTAACTTTCAAAGTAGCCTTTGTACCACTCTTACTGAAAATAAAAGTTAACGTTTTAGTTTTTAACAAGTTTCACTGGGTGTTTGTTTTTGTTGCTTGACTCAAACAAGGAGGCAAACTGAGATGTGAGCAGCTAAATCTCTGTTTTCAGTTTCTTTTCTGAGGATCCAATCTTCCTCTGGCTCAGTGTTACCTTCTCTGACCTGAAGCATGAGCTGACAGAGCTGATGGATGGATGCAGAAAAGAACTTTTCATTCTCTTTCAAATAGATTTCAGGTGAAAAAGAATATCAGTGTGATAGACTGGTGACCTGTCCAGGGTTGTCCATCGTTGTCCACAACTATTAAATGTAATCTACTGTCGATATTCATGGTTACCAGAAAATACGGACATTTAAGAAGCTCTAATCAGACAATTTCTAGTTTTCTTTAAAAAAAAATCTCTCATTCAATGATGATAATAGTTGCAGAATTAGTTTAAAGTTGATGACTAGTTGAGAAATAGTTGCAGCTCGATAGGCAAACTAAACGCTAGCGTGTTAACAAAAGGTTTTCAGTTTGTCCCTATGAAACCCAAAAGACATTTGAACTTTAAAAATATCACCAAAATTACAACAGATTTTTAACTTTCCAACAGTCAGTGAATGCATCATGTGCAACATAAGTTTACTGTCAGGGGGAAAGAAGTCAGAAATGAGCTGAAAATTATAATAATTCATCAAAATGACGTTATTCTACTTGTATCATTTAAAAATTTGCCCCAAAAAAATCACTGAAAAGATTCTATAAAAGACAAAGTTCAGAGTTTTTAGGTTGAACTGCAGGCAGTGTTTACAAAAATACACCGTCTACCAGCCAGGAATGGTAAAAATAGAACAAATCATCTGATTTGAACAGAGAGAAAATGTCAAGTTTGTATCTTTAGTATTTAAAATAAACTGAACCCCCAAAAAAAACTGCTGAAAGAGGGCTGGAAAAAAAGTGTTGGGAAATATGTCCGGCCTTCACCTTGAATCAGCCTCGATAGACCTGAACCCCCGTGACCCCACAGAAGACAAAGAGGTGTACAGATAATAGATGGATGGGTGTATTTAAGCACAAATGACATTCTTGTTTGTCAGTGATCAGAAATAACAGGAAAATACATACTGTACATACACTCTTTTCTTTACTCTTACTGTTTTGCATGTCGTGGCCTCTGTGAACCAGGACACACTGTGGCATCGATGTGTGTTTGTTCTGACCCAGTAGTGCTTCTCTTTGGCCCAGTGGAGAAACATGAAGTCATTCCTCCTGAAGAATAAATAGTTAAAAAAGGATCTAACGACATGGTGTCATCCAAACACTATTTTTAAGCGTTCTGCTATCAGAGACAGACAGAGCCGATGTGTTCAGACACAGCCAGGCCAGCAACCGTTCATCTGAAGTTTTAACCTGTTTTTCAGGTTTGGCTCATAGTTTGATCGTTGAAAGACAGATAGCTGCATGTCACCGTCGCTCTTTGTGTAACACTCAAGCAGACATTTTTTGTATGAATGAATGAATGAAAATATAAAATATTGAGAGAAAACATACCTTGGAAATAGAAAAAAACATGTAGATCATGAGCCTTTATCGCTGAGCTGAGAAAACATGTTTCTTTTGTCTCACAGGTTGTAATTAATTCATTTAATGTCAGTTTGCTGGACTTTAGATGCTGAATATGACAAATATGGTCTTCAGAGTAATAAAGATAAACTTTTAAGTCAACTCAAATGTAATAATCTGTCATAGAAACCAGCATGTCGTAGTCACTGACGCTGCTTCTTTAATCATTGTACCTTTTCCTTCTTCCAGACTGGTTGATGTGTCGGTGTTGATGAACGGCGTCCTCCTCGGTAACTGTTGCTAACGGCAGAAGCATGAAGGCTCTAATCCTGGTCGGAGGATACGGGACCCGGCTGCGACCGCTCACCCTGAGCGTTCCCAAACCGCTGGTGGAGTTCTGTAACAAACCCATCCTGCTGCACCAGGTGGAGGCGCTGGTCAAGGTAGGAGACATTCAGCTGTTCTGCTGACAGGTGGCTGTGAGCTGTACTGATCAGTCGTTGTGTTTGCAGGCTGGTGTGGACCATGTGGTTCTGGCTGTGAGCTACATGTCAGAGCTGCTGGAGAGAGAGATGAGAGTCCAGGAGCAGAGAGTATGTACACCATCACACACTTAGAGCACACACAACAAGAACAGCACTGAGAGCTCAGTCCTCCTCCAAGGCTGCTCATTCCCCCGTATGTCAGAGATGCAGCATTTGTTTATTAGTTATTGACATAAAATGTGGCCATTTAGGTATACATTTCTGTTTATTCTGAGCAGATTTAAGTCATTATGATCATTTTTTCAGTCACTTTGGAAAGATTTTTGTAATTTTGACAATTTTTGTGTAATTCTGGACACATTTTCTTCAATTTTGGATCATTTTCAAGTCATTTTGCATGATTTTTACAACATCTTGGACAAATTAAGTGTCATTCTGTATTTTTTTGTTATTCTAGATCCTTTCTAATCATCTGAGAGAAATTCTGAATAATTTTGGATCATTTTCCATTCATATTAGATTATTTTCATGTCATTCTGAGTAAATTTTAATCGTTTTAGATCATTTCTGGAAAATCTTCTCTAATTTTGGATCATTTTCAAGTCATTTTGAATGATTTTTACAGCATTTTGGACAAATTTAATATCATTCTGTATTTTTTTGTCATTCTGGATCCTTTCTAATCATTTGAGAGAAATTCTGACTGATTTTGGATCATTTTGTAGTCATTTTAGATTATTTTCATGTCATTCTAAGTAAATTTTCATTGTTTTAGATCATTTCTGGAAAATTTTGTAATTCTGGATCATTTTCAAGTAATTTTGGATCATTCTTGAAGGATCTTTTACAACAAATAAAGCACTCAGAGAGCGCAGTACTCCTCCAAAGCTGCTCAGTCGTCGGAGCATTTCCGATGGATGAAATCTTGAAAAAACTTTGTGGTAGAAATCACAGCACCATAGAATGTGTCCATTAAATGTAGATGTACCAACAAACAAAATGACCTTGCACTGAGCACAGGCGTGTGTTCTGCATGTGTATGTTATGTACGGATATCGAATCACATGACTTAAGTATTCAGTGGGTGGTTGGAATTGATGGGACTCAGAAACACCCTGATGGATAAGTCCTGATAAGTCCTCAGTGGTGGATTTGTAGTAGGATCACAATCATGTGGTCATCAGCAGGCAGCTGATGTAGTGTTCACTTGTTGTCATGGTTACAGTGATGACATGCTGCTGTCTGGCAATGATACAGAAATCTTTAACAAATTTGTGGATCCAGACTATAAGCTGCATCACTGTCAAAATCTAATCACCTTGTGTCATTTCTGACCTTCTCTGAAAATTTCATCTGAATCCGTTAGTCTGTTTTTGAGTAATGACAGACGGATGGATCGTCACATAACTCCACCGCGTTCCTTGGTGGAAAAACAGTGTACAGGATGTAATGGTACACAACACTCACAGTTTAATGTTAACTTGGCTGAAGTTGTTGTTTAAGCTGATAGGTGAACATTTTTTTCATTTATGTTCAAAAAATTAAAACAATAAAAAGTGTCTAGTTGGCCAAAATTCTTCCAGTAAATTTAAGGTGCTGCAATTCTGTCAATAAGAAAAGACTGTTAACTGTTACCTCTCCAGTACAAAACAAATAAAATGAACCATATTTATAATTATCCATCAAAGCCAGAAGTAGTTTCAGTTTTAGAGCTCCACAAAGTAATGCTGCGTTTTAGTCAACACTAAGGACAACCATCTGGTTTTAATCGCCTTCACTGCATGGTTAGAGGATAAAGTGAGCTCCACAATCTCTGGTTGTGGCTGCAGGAGTTCAAACGTAGAATGGGAGTCGTACAGGTTTCATACCAGTCACAAACAGTCTGTAGCTTAGCTCACAGGCCAACCCTGCTAGCATGCTAAAGGAGGTAAACAGCTGGTACACTGCCAAGACATTCCTGAGGGAATTCAACTTCTAGAGTTTCTATTCCAGGAGGTGTACGACATCTAGAACTATATAGCCATATATATACAGACACAGATGAAACCAGAAGCTTACATACGCTGTGTAAAATGACATATACCCTTTTTTTACTTACTGTCTGACAGTAAATCAGACTAAACTTTCCCATTTTAGGTCAGTTAGGATTACCAACATTATTTCTATTTATTAATTTACAGAATAATGAGAGAGATTTTTTCATTGTTTTTGCAAATGTAAATATCCTACATTAAAAACACACGATCTCATGTTAAAGTAAGGCTAGACAATGTATTTTAATGAAATCACTCCTGACTACATTTTTAAAAGATGATTCTTTTCATCGTGTTGCAGTGTTCTTTGATACCTCGGCCATCCTCCTTACTTTTTTCAGTGTAGACAATAGTGAGTAGTCTTTAGTTGTGTTCATTTGAAAGTGGGGTAAAGCCGGTGTTCTTATTCTACTAAAGAGTTTGGATTTGCTCTGTTTGTTTCCCCATCACGCTTTTGTGTCCAAATCATTCCTGAACAATTTTACTCCACCGAGGAACGGAGTTATGTGACGATCAGCGTCCGTTTGTCCTTCTGTGATTCCGTCTGTCTTTCAGCAACATCACTCAAAAACGGACCAACAGATTTGGATGAATTTTTCAGGGAAGGTCAGAAATGCCACAATGACCAACTGATTAGATTTTGGCAGTGATGCAGCTTACAGTCTGGATCCACAAATTTGTTTAAGATTTCTGTATCATTGCGAGATAGCAGCATGACGTCACTGTAATGACAACCAGTGAACACTACATCAGCTGATTGTGATCCTACTACAAATCCACCTCTGAGGACTTATCAGGACTTATCCATATAAAATGGCACAAGGAACAACTGATTAAATTGTGGGGATGTTTCTGAGTCCCATTAATTCCCACCACCTGCTACATATTTAGGTCACGTGATTTAGTACATGTACATAACGTACACATGCAAAACACACCTGTGCTCAGTGCAAGGTCATTTTTTGTTAAAGATTTCATCCGTCTGAAACGATACGACCTAGCAGCCTTGGTGGAGCGCTGAACTCTCTGAGTGCTTTTCTTCTTCTCTGTCTGATCTGATCTGATGTGATTAGAAGTGATTTTCATGCTGTGGTGCTCTGAACATTTCTCTGTTTTCTCCTCAGCTCGGGATTCGTATTTCTCTGTCTCATGAGAAGGAGCCTTTGGGAACCGGTGAGTTTCTGTTCATCTCAGACCAGCTGCCCGGTCCAGTTCTTATTCATTAACTGGGCAGATAACATTTGTGGATGAGGTTCTGTCAGACTGTACACTTTTCTCTAAAATGTTATTGCTTGCTGTGGCGTTTTTGGGATCTGAACACAGACATACTTTAATAATGTCGTGGAGTTTCCGACACAGAGATTGGACTTAATGAATGTGTTTCTACAGCGGGTCCCCTGGCTTTGGCTCGAGAGCTGCTGAACATCGACAACGAGCCGTTCTTCGTCCTTAACTCAGACGTCATCTGTGATTTTCCCTTCAAAGATCTGCTTCAGTTTCACCACAACCACGGCAAGGAGGGAACCATCGTGGTGAGAGAGACGGAGCCACACACGGGATTTTATTTTGTCAGGTTTTAGGGATTTTACAACAAAGAATGTTGATAAAACAGAGTGAAATCTGTCAGTCTAAACGGTGAAAGCTGTCCACCAGTGGATAATTCAGACTGAAAACAGATGTTCTAAAAAACTTCAGAAAGCTGCAGGGAGCTCCTTCTTTTTGCCACGGTGGTTGCTGTTTTTACGGCTCCTTGTTTCCTTGTAGCTCTTATCCATCTTAGTTCTGACAGTTCCAGATTTAAAACAGTCTCCGCTACACAGTTATGAAACAATATCTTGACAAAAGTAAAAACATAACAATTTCTTAATACGAATAGTTTTTTCCTCAATGTAAAGGCTAATCTAAAACCTCTGCAAGTACTGTCATGTGAAATGATGGAAGAGCTAAGACTGTTCTGAATAAAAACATCCATACAGTTTGTACTGCTAGCCCTTATAATGACCAAGATAAGCTTCAATAAAAGGTAGTAAAACCACTCTGGAACCAGACTCAGAGTTATTGCTTTTAAGTATTGAAAATCAAACTAACAGTGAAAAAACATCACAAACGTTTATACTTCATATTTCCACCTTAGTTCATCCCTTGTATCTATATCAGTAAATAGAAGAAACTGAAAGAACCACAGTTTAGATTTCTGAGTCAACAACTTGCAGAACCGTGAAAAACTTACCAGTGCTTAAAACGTTTATGACTTTTGATTTGAGAGATTTGGTCCTTTTCTGTGATGCTGACGTTCACGGAGGCTGGATGTGTGTGCAGGTGACGCGGGTGGAGGAGCCCTCTAAGTACGGCGTGGTGGTGTTTGAGTCGGACAGCGGGAGGATCCATCGCTTCGTTGAGAAGCCGCAGGTGTTTGTGTCCAACAAGATTAATGCCGGGATGTACATCTTCAATCCCAGCATGCTCAGCAGGATCCAGGTGACCACCTCACTCTGTCGCCGTGTTACTGGGTGGATTTTGAAGTATTTCAATATTCTAAAGTGTACATGATGGTGTGTAGGTTCTTTGATTGTGACTTCCTTTCATGTTTCATATTTGTGTGCAGCTGAGACCAACATCCATAGAGAAAGAAATCTTTCCAGTCATGGCAGAGGAGGGGCAGCTGTATGCCATGGAGCTGCAGGGTAACTTCTTCTTCTTCTTTCTTCTCTCTTCTTTGTCCCTCTGATCCCCTCATCTCCCATCCTGCCCATCCAGTGCAGATTTTACCGTGTTTTACTGTAACTCAGCTGCCTTTACAACCGTCCTCCTTCCTTTTCCTCTCCTGCTGCTGCCTTTCCTCTCCACACACTCCACCCTGCCTTCTCTCTTTTTTTCAGCAGAGTACTGTAATATGACAGGTGATCAATACGTTTAGAGACTGCACCTATAAAATCATGAACCTGATTTAAATTTTGCCACCATCACCTGCTCAGTGTAGAGCAGTGCTGCAGTTCTTCCTTAGAACCCAGTAAATGAACCGCCCACCGTCGGCCATGGTCTCTTAAACCGTGTCTAATTTACAACCGTTAACCTTCAGTTTCATTTTGGGGATGAGGAAGACGTCACAAGGAATAGAATCAGGTGAGCAGAGCAGGTGGGGAGTGACGGTCGTGTTGTTGTGGCCAAAAAAGACGTGTGAAGGCCTATTGGATGGTAACGTGTTCCACTGCTCGTTAGATTCAAAGATCAGTCTATACCTGAGGTTTGGAGCTACGGTTTATTACGATTTTATAACAGCTTAAATTAGATTGTTACCATTTATTTTTAAAAAATTTAAACACAATTAGATATTAATAGAGTTAAATTACCCATTCAAACCAGCAGTGCAGTCTTAGCTTCTCATGTTTGAATAACTTTTGTGTAGCTGTCAGTGGACAAAGTGACTGAGCTCTGGTGAATATAAGATGTGAAAACACAGCTTGTGTCTGAAGAAGAAGCTGTTTGATCCATCAACAGCAGTTCCTACTGAAACACTGTGGCTGTTCTTACCAAGAAGCTCAGCAGTACTGTCAGTGTAATGGAACATCTTGTCGCTGTATTCTTGTTTATTCTTGTGCTGTATTCTCTGTTCTGGTCTCTGCAGCTCACAGCTCCACCAGACGTAAGTGTTTGGGCTTTTCTTCTCATGTAGTTCTGGAGAGGAATCGTTTGTAGAGAAGCACCGACACCAAAAAGCAGGACGTTTGAAACAGGATCGCTCTTTATACCCAAACCTGAAGGTTCACTAGTGCTCAGATAAACATCAGAAGAGATCAGAACTGCTGTTGGTGCTTCTCTAGATCCTCATCCCTCTCTGGGAGGCTGAAATAGAGGAACACCTAGCTGGCAGTCAAACCTCCCTCCATCCTGTAGTCCAGCAGGCAGACTGGTCCCAGCAGTAGAGGGTTTGTTTCCCTCTGAAACTGTAAAAGAATGACTGAAGTTCTGTTATTTCCTGCAGGGGATTTATTGAACGATCAGAGCTCAGGACAAAAATGTTTTATTCTTTAAAGATGGCTTCAAATATATGTGAATCTGTTGTCATAGCAACAAATCTTTAGATGATCATTCAGATTTATTTCCCAGTAATGTGCCTATTGGGTCTCTATCAGGCGTAAACTAACCGTGACGTCACCCGTTGGTTTCAACGCCGAGAAAATGAAGCCCGGATTTTGCTACTTCCTGGTCGCCGTTTTGGATTTTTTTGGAGCCAGTGACGTAAAAAGCGTCATCAAACAGACTGGACCGGAGAGCAACTAGGGGCAGGATTGGCTGAGGACTCTCTTATCCCGCCCACATTTTACCGCAGAGGCTTCTGTTGCGGTCTATCAAGTATAGCCACGCCCCCTGGCTCCGCCAACTTTAACAATTTATTTAAAATTCAGTATTGATTTATTTTAAGATCGGCCACCTGATCTCTCATTTTGACCATGAAAACTAACGGGAAAAAATCCTGAGCTGTAGAACATCAGTCTATCAAATTTATTTTTTCCGGTGATGAATTGGGGTCTATGGAGAAAAAGCTTTTTGGAGCCAACCCTAGTGGACGGCGTGATATTGCAAGTTTTTGACACTTCCGGGTTGGCTTCAATTCTGGAGCCAGATGCTACGTCCATCTTTATATACAGTCTATGGTCTCTATGCATCCGAACAAAGCGAGTTGAAGTTAACCAGAGCTGTTCTTTGAGCTCCAACCCACAGACTGGTGCAGAGTTAGCTAACTACTGATTTGTTGTGGTAATCTGATGCACTGATTGGTTTTCACAATAAGTCGCTTTTCCTTAGATGAGCAGAAGTTAGTAGAGTTCTCCAAAAGTCTGGTAAATAGACAGATGTGTAGGGGATTCAAACATATCCACAGACTCCTGCACACCGTCATAAATACTTTTATTTATGACATTTTGGTGCTGGACTTTGTCTTTTGGGGTTTTAAGCAGCACTTTGTTGTATTTTGTCCATTTAATGTGAACTTGATCCGTTTGGAGCTGTGGAGAGTTTTTCTTTCTTTTACTCCATATTTAACACGGCTTCTCTTTGGAACAAACCGTTTTCTAGCAGCAGAATACACGTGTTTTTGCAAGTTACACTAAGTCACATATTCAAAATCACAAGGAAGCTCCTGCTTGTTTCCATGGAAACTAACTCGTCATGTCTCTGTGTCTGCTTGTTGTTTGTCTGCTGCTCTTTGTCTCTCTCTGTCTGTCTGCAGGTTTCTGGATGGACATCGGTCAGCCCAAAGACTTCCTGACAGGGATGTGTATGTACCTCCAGTCACTACGACAACAGGCTCCTGAGAGGCTGCGTACGGGGCCCGGTTTCCTTGGCAACGTCATGGTGGTGAGTGTAGCGTGTTGAGGCTACACATCAGGTCCAGGATACTCCTGCATGATGGTGATGGTCTGTGCCACTTCCTCCCCTGCAGGACCCGACAGCGCAGATCGGGGAGAACTGCACCATCGGTCCCAACGTCACCATCGGCGCCGGTGTGGTCGTGGAGGACGGCGTGAGGATAAAGCGGTGCACGGTGCTGAAAGGGTCGAGGGTTCGATCGCACTCCTGGCTGGAGAGCTGCATCGTGGGGTGGAGCTCCTCGGTCGGCCAGTGGGTGAGTAGAGGGGAGGAGCTGCCGGCGTTTTCCAAACATCCAGACATGAGCCAAGATCAGCAGACGTCTTCAGAGAGAGTTCACATCGGTCTGTGACTGTCTAAACATCTGACAAAAACACAACCTGACAGAAAGAGGTGCAGTACGAGGATACTAATTTATGGTTTATAGATAATATTGTGTTGAGAAGCAGAAGACTTTTAGAGAGCACATTAAACTGTGATCACAATTTTTCCCCCAAAGATTTTTCATGTAATTTTTAGTGAAATATCTTTTATCTGTTGAATCCTTCAAGGACAGTGAAGAAATAGGACCAGAAGTAGTCATGGTTACATTTGTCATCCTTCACAAACATCTTTTGTGCAGTACGACAAAATCTGAGATAAGTCTACACTACCCTTCAACAGTTTGGAGTCACTTAAAAATGTTTTTTTTCCCCACAATGAAGATAACATTAAATGAATGATAAATCCAGTGTAGACATTGTTAATGTGGTAAATGACTATTGTGGCTGTAAACAACTGATTTTTAATGGAATATCTCCATAGGGGTACAGAGGAACATTTCCAGCAACCATCACTCCTGTGTTCTAATGCTACATTGTGTTAGCTAATGCTGTTGAAAGGCTCATTGATGATTAGAAAACCCTTGTGCAGTTATGTTAGCACATGGATAAAAGTGGGAGTTTTCATGGAAAACATGGAATTGTCTGGATTACCCCAAACTTTTGAACAGTGGTGTGTGTTTGAGTGAAGCTGCTGTGACAGTGTGTAAGGACAGATAAACATTTAAAAAAAATAAAAATGTATTAAAAATGTCCAAGCAGGAGAAGAAGGTAATTTTTCGAGAAAAGCCACAGAATTTACAAGTTTTCAGTCATAAATTTACAAGAACAAACTTAAATATTGTCAGAAACTGCAGTTGTAAATTTGCTATTTTCTGTTTATAAACTGAATCTAAAAACTAAATTCAAGTATTGCTTGAAATAAAATTTTAAAATTAAAAGAAAAACAGTGAGGATATTCTGACATTAAAATTGTGAATTTATATTTTAAAAGCTTGGATGTTTTCTGAGATTAATTGTAAATTGAGAAGAACAAAGACTGATGCTGTAAAATTAGAAGCAAAAAACTCGGATATTCTTTTGGATTAAAGTTTTAAATTTACAAGAAACAAATTTGGATCTCCTGAAGTTAGTTGTAAATTTGTTAGACAAAGCTCTTTCTGCCGTGTAATTAAATTATGTCGTCAAAAATCATGAACCAAAGAAGCAACAAAAGTTCCATTTATTTGGTTACTTATCATACATCTTATACAGTGTCCAATACTGACGTCTTGAGGCATTACAGGAAACACTAACATGTAGAACTGGTTTAAAAGGAGGATTAAAAGATTCCAAACCAAAACAAAACAAAAAAATGAAGTGCTGGAGTTTAGTTCTGTTTGGATCACAGAAAGTAAAGAATAGATGAGAGTGAAAATGGTTGCAGCTCTTCTTCAGTCGTTTCATCAAATCAGTTTTATGTCATTCTGGAATGTCGAGACTTGCCCCGGCTGCTGTCATGTTCACTGATGACTTGTCTGTTGTCAGGTCCGCATGGAGAACGTGACGGTGCTGGGGGAGGATGTGATCGTGAACGACGAGCTTTACCTGAACGGAGCCAACGTCCTGCCGCACAAATCCATCAACGAGTCGGTCCCAGAGCCGCGGATCATCATGTAGCGAAACTCCCAACGCCTTTTATATGAACTGAACACCCAAACTGTGCCAGAGGAACAGAGGGACGAACAATCGGGTCGGGGGGAGGAGGAAGAACAAAGGGCTGCTTTTTGTTTCTTTTTAAAATTGATTTGGATTGGTTTTAGCCCTGCTTGGCTGCATCTTCCACCAGTAAGACAAAAACAGACAGCGGGGAGGTTCATGCTAGTTATAGAGGTCAAACGCTGGTGGATGATAAATACAGGGAATACAGGGGAGGGACGGGGGGTGGTGAGGAGATGAGAGCAGCATTAGCACTGCTTTTTAGACTCCCTATGCATTTACACTGAAAGATCAAACCACATGTTGAAATCATGACTAACAAAGCTGAGACTCTGATCAGACCTTTTCAACAAAATGCAGTATTCAACATAGTTAAATGCAGTTTAGTTTGTTCATGTGGACAGCACAACTGTAGCTGTGAAAAAGCAAGAGTTAGGAACCATGTTTGTGTCTACCAGATGAATGTACGAGCTCTTCCTTATCCCATCACAACATGTGATTTGATCCATTTTTATGTAGAAATACTAATTAGTGCAGCTTTAATTAGCATCACTGTCAGTTTTGTGTTGTTGCCTTGACAACGGTTTTTCTGTACGTAAAAAATGAACAACGTGTAGCTGCAGTTTCTAGTCTGTTTACATGAGTTTGAGTGACACTGAATCAACGGTGTGTGAGGGCCACTGTAGGTTCTAAATGAACACATCAGTAGAAATACTACTGAGCTGAAGGAGGAGAGTCATTTTTGAGAAAACAAACTACGTGTCTTAGGTTAAAGTTGTAAGTTTATGACAAAATCTTGTCTGATTGAAGAGCAAGCCTCTGATATTTTTTGAGAAAAAAAATATAAAAAGACTATTCTCCGAGATCAAAGTAGTAAATTTAATAAGAATTTGGATAGTCTCTGGCAATAAACTTGTAAATTTCCAAGAAAGACTTGAATGTGCTCTAAGCCTGAAGTGCTGGACATTCTGAGATTAAAATTGTAAATTTACCAGAGTAAAAACTCTATTCTGAGATTAAAGCCAAAAAATAAAAATTACATTAAAAAAAATCCCAGAGATAAACACCAAAATATAAGATGGAAAAAACCATGGATCTTCCCTAAGACTGATGTGGTAAATGGATGAGAACAAAGCTCTGAGATTAAAGTCAGAGTAAAGCTCAGATATTCCCTGAAATCAAAGTCTTAATAAATATACAAGACAAAAACATGGATATTCTCTGAGATTAATATTGTTCATTTATGAGAAAAACAAACTTCTCTGACATGTACAAAATGTAAATATACAAGAAATTATTCTTTTCTTCCTTTATTACTTTTTTAAATGTGTTTTTCTGGCCTAAATCACATTGATTTCCTTATTGCCAGATCTGAAAATACAGTTTGATGAATGGAATGAAAAGTACATGGAGTTCTTTCTCAGAATATTTCTCCTCCTTCAGCTTGGTAATTGTTTTTTTTAATGATTTAGTCTACAGTGGTGTGCATGTGGACTGATTTAGTTTTGTCTCAGTGTTTCTGGAAGTCGTGCTGTGGTTGAGCTCATGCTGTGCTGATGTACAGGTGTGTGTCAGGACCTGGTGACATCACAGGGGGGCGTGGTTACAGGTGCAGCAGAAGTTTGGGGGAGTTTATTCTTTGGATTCATTGTGAAGAAAGTTCTTCATTATGCTGCAGTTCATTCATGTTCTTCCCTAAATCAGAAGTACTTGTTCTGTGTACGGTGGCCATGTTGGGACATTTCAGGCTTCATCGGTCTCAGCTGGACTCCTCAGTTAGCCACAGCTAGCTCACCTGCCATTTGTTAGCATGCTCCACCAGAGTTCTTCCTGGTGTTACCTCCAGCTTTGTTGTACATTTGGCTAAAACTCAACAGGCTGTGATGTGGATTTTGCTGTTAGAACTGTGTTGGATGACTTCTTTAAAAGTCATGAATGGACTTAAATCTTCAACTTGTAAGCTAATGTGATCAGTATATATTTAAAGTACAGAGGAAAGAGTCAATCTGGATGTGTTGGTCAGCAACCCCTCTCTAAAAAGTGATAAATATGCAAATGTTTAGCATGTTAGCACGCCATTTTAGCATTCATCTCAAGTTGAAGTTGCTGGGACTTCACTGTTTACTGAAATGTTGGTCAGCTAAAACTGTTATTAAATGGACCTGCTCTTATATAGCGCTTTTCTACTCATCAGAGTACTCAAAGCACTTTTACAACAATTGCTCCCATTCACCCAGACACACACTAATGCGCAGGTTGCTAATCAACCTGCAACATCAGTCAGTATACATTCATACACCAGTGGAACAGTCACTGGTAGGCAATTCGGGGTTCAGAATCTTGCCCAAGGAAACTTCGGCATACAGCACATGACTAGGCGAGAGCGGGAATCGAAGTGCCGACCCTTTGATTATTGGACGACCCGCTCTACCACCTGAGCCACAGCCGCCCCATTATTAATGACACTAGTTGAAATTAGGAGGACTGTCTGATTCATAAGCTGCCTCACAGGCTGACATTTAAAATTATGTTCTTTAATGAACATAAAGGGAATAGTCTGCATGAGACAGACTTGACTGCTGATCTGTGTCGCCCTGGTTGTAAAAACGTGGCGGTGTTAAATCATCAGATGGCTGATGGAGTGAAAATAATTGTTCCTGGAGGTCGTCCTTGTTTCAGATCAGGACTAATGATACATGTACATGTGCAGCAGGTGGTTCAGACACTCAGCACTGGACTGTTCCATGGTTGTTATGAAGTCAGTGATGAACAGTGGGGGAAACTGTAAATGTGAAGGCTTTATGTCTGAATGAATGAAGTCATTTCTTGTTCTGAAGTCTTTTTTAAAAAGAGAATAATGGAATCTACTGATCACACCTACGACATGTTGCTCTGTCTGTCTTTCTTTTCCTGGTTTTAGGGGATATTTCACACAAGAGGGTCAGCTTTTTATAAAAGGCAAAACACAACAAGTTAGCACATACATATATATCTAAATTAAATCCATATCAGAGAGACATCAGTGGCAGCTTGTTGGTGTAACCTGAACCTCTTCTGAGCAGTAGGAAGCCTTACCCACCGAGCCACCACTGCTATGAGTATGCTGTATGTACAGTTATGAAGAAAAATTTAGGTATACTTAAAAAAACGTGTATATTACGGCAGTCTTCAGTTTCCAGTTACTGTTTTAACTCTTAATTTTTTTTTTTATACTGGAACAATTGAAACACGTCTTTCTCACAAAAAACAGCAAACAAACGTGTTTTGGTTCTTTTGTATATTTATTACAAGTTTTCTGGAAATATGGCAACATCTGCTGGGTCAAACATATACAAAACTACTTGAATAATCAGTTTTGGTGATGTAGAAAGCTGTGCCCTAACTTCTCATGACTGAATACGATTGACTACAGCTGGTGACTCCACTGAGCTCATTTTATTCACTCAGACTCAGCAACAAACAGTAAAGTGGAGAAGTCTGAGAAGTTCAAGTCAGATCTGAAAAAGCAAATAATTGACTTGTACAAGTCAAGAAAGAGGGCTGCTCAGTGGTTACCACTGTCACCTGACAGCTGGAAGATCCTGGGTTTGCGTCCTGGACTGGGTCTGGGATCTTCCTGCATGGAGTCTCCATGTTCTCCTCTACATGCGTGGGTTTTCTCCAGGTTCTCCAGCTTCCTCCCACAGTCCAGAAAGATGCTGAGGTTAATTGGTGATTCTCATTTGTCGGTAGGTGTGAATGTGAGTGTGATCTTTTGTCTCTATGGTGCTTTTCCACTAGCATCTACTCGACTCGGCTCTACTTGGTTTGTGAGGTTTTCCATTAGGACTTAGTACCTGATACCAGGTACTATTTTAGAACCTACTCGTCTAATGTTCCAAGCGAGCTGACTGGAGCCGATAACGTGATGTCTGCAGAGTGCAGGCCACTGATTGGACAGGGAGTGATGACACGAGAGTGGCTCCTTCACGAAAACCACACCCCCCATTTTAGAAAAAAACTGACAGCAGTGACGATGCACATTACTCTCCACTGCTTTGAATTTGACAAAAAGCCACAGACTGAGCAGCAGGTATACCATGGCCATGATGTCCTCCATTGTTGTGTTGCATTTGTGTCGCACACAAATGACGTTAAGCGACTTCCTGGCTGCTTCCTGACTCCACCCATGATGAGGTGGTACTCAACTGTAGTGGAAAACGACCTCAACCAAGCTGAGTCCAGTAGGTGGTATTGGAAATGCGCCTTAAGTGTAGTCCTGTGATAGACTGTTACCTGTCCAGGTGTCCTCTGCCTTCACCCTCAGTCAGCTGGGACAGACTCCAGCCCTCCATGACCCTACAGAAAATAAAGTGGTGTATAGATGATGGATGGCATGCAAGAAGGAAGGGTTTTCTCCAGAAATAGCACGTTAAGACTTGCATCAAGTTTACTGCTGATCACATGGACAAAGGTTTTAGACTGGTCTAGCTAAAAGACATTTAACCAAATATTAGCATTGTTGTAAGTTCCCAAAATGCATCTCTGGAGTAAATCATACGAGTCGCTGGAATACATTTACATCAAGACTATCATGATATACATCATCTTAACAAGTAGGTAAACTTTTGTTCACAGCTGTGTGCGGCAGAGGCTACTTGGCTTTCTTTGTTTATTTTTTTAAAGACTACTATATTTTATTTTTAATTTGCACATTTTTACAAAAAATAATCTCATTTTGGTGTAAAATGTTAAAGTTTAAACTGGCAAAGAACATCTCACACATCAGTATCAGCAATAAAACACACATGCGGCTGAACCAACACCTCAGGTTTAATCAACATTTATGACATGTTCACTCATTCATCAAACATAATATCAGCCCTGTCCAACCCTGAATCAAACAAAGGAAGATATACACAACAGTATCAAAAGAACTCAAGAGCTCCTCCTTCTTCTCAAAAATAAAGAAAATAATAAATCTCTTCAAAGGTTTCAGTGCAGCAAATAAATAAATATCAGAAATTATTTCTCAGGCATTGGTATCAAAATGGCCGCTGTTCCCGCCTTAACAGGTGAGGAGTTCAACAACAGACTTTGTTTATGTTGTCACTTAATATTCTCATGTACTTGGACACTAAGCAGTTATTTTTCATTTCACATGAAAATCAGTTTATTACAGTTATAAACATTTGATTTTTTCACATCTGAGAGTAACTAAAACCATAACTTTTTTTATCAGCTGTCTTCATAATACAGATTAAAATGTCTTGTAAAAGTTCATCTTTCAGTCCTTTCCTGACACTTCAGAGGCTGTTTAAGGCTTTTTTTTAAATTTGTGAATTCAATCCACCCTCAGTGACCTCTACTGAAGGCAGAAATGTTCTGCCATGTCAGGATGAAAATACAGTTTCCTGATAAAGAAGGAAGGAAAAGCAAATGCTAAAAGACGGGAAAACATGAGCGATTTCATGCCTCAGTTCTACTTTACAAACTGTTTCTGAGTATTTTCATTATCAACCTGTTGATCATTTTCTGGAGTAGTTCATTAGTTGTTTAGTCTATAAAATGTCATAAAATAGTGTTTCTCAAAGCCCAAGACGACCACCTCAAATGTCTTGATTTGTCCACCAACAAAGATATTCCGTTCACTGTCAGAGCGGGTAAAAGAACAAGAAAATATTCAGATTTAAGAGGCCGAAATCAGACAATTTAGACTTTTCTCTTAAAAAAAATCACCCAAACTTATCAGTCAATCAAAATATGCAATGATTAGTTCAGTAGTTGAGATAAATTGATTCATCTTCAGAGTGGAGTGACTTCTTACTGGGGAAAAAAGTGTATTTCTGGTCAGTGTGGATGAATGTTGCTGCTATTGGACATCTGAGAACAGAACAAATCAGTTAAGACAGACATTTTGTGACTAATCACTGATTTACCAGCATATGAAGCAACAATGTGAACGTTTGCTTGGAGGATGAACCCTCAGAGATGAACCAGCTCAGTCTGCGTCTCCTCTCAGCTTCACAGAGCTTAAACTTACAACTTCACCCTTTTATTTCACTCTCTGGGCCTTTGCTTGGCAGCAGCCAGCAGCTATTTTCCCCAACTGGTGAACAAACTGGATTATTTAGCAGCTGAAGAGATGCTGGATGAAAAAATAATTGGGCTGGTACAATCTTGACTGTGAATGAATGATAATGGAACTCTGCTGCTGCAATCGTTATTTAGGGGAAACATTTAGACTCATCTGAGCAGGGAAAGCACAGGCGTCCTGCTTTTGTTTATGCTGGTTCAGTTACGGCGTACTGGGACCCTAAATGGGACTGGTTGTTAATTACACCTCTGCTTTCACACCTGTAGCCAGTTAAAATAGTTAAAACACCTCCCGTAAAACCCATTTCCAAATGTGTTCATTTTCATACCCTGACAGCTAAAACAGTGACTTTAGTCTGGAGTAAACTCTCCATTAGTGTGTAGAGTGGATTTTGGACACTCTATAAATAAAGGAGATGGTTAGCTTAGCTTAGCTTAGCTTAGCTTAGCGTACAGTCAGGAAATGGGGGGAAGCAGCTAGCCTAAACTCTACCTACCAGCACCTCTAAAAGTCACCAGTTAACATGTTAGAACTTGGTTTAATCCCCTCAGTAGTGTCTGTTTATTGGGGCTTTGTTTCCAGCCTTTATGCTAAGCTAACCTCCTGGCTGTAGCTTTGTTTTTACCACACAGAGTTTTTTTTTTTTTTATCTCATTCTCAGCAAGAAGGCAAATATTTCCTAAAAATGCCACACTCGTCTTTAAGCTGTTGATTCGCCTCTCGTCCTAAAACACCTCTAGGAACATGCAATGATAATGATTCATTTTAAATGCGAAAATTAGCTAGGTTTAACAAAGAATTCACTGATTACATGCAAAAACCAGAGGAAACTATAAAACTTCCCTCATTACTGATTCATTTGGTGGACGCTATAGGATTAAAATGGGACTAGATAACATTAATGTGGTCATTATTATAACGATATCGGTAATTTTTATTCCTGTCTCCACAGATGCTGCAGTTGTTAAAACACATTCACTGTTGTCTTTGCTCTCCTCTCTGTTAGCAGTAAGAACTGTTAGTTATTCATGTAAGTCATGTTGGAGGTTTTAGTGACTTCAGTTTTTAGGCAGCTGAAAAGATCACAATCCCGAGTAGTACATTTGTACGAGGTCTGGCTGGTTTCTACTTGAGATGAGATGCAACAATGACCATGTAGGATTTGTTAGTTAGAAATAAAATAGAAAACAGTGAGGAAGAGAATGATTCCAGACTTTCTTCTGGCTTTTCCCCCACACAGATGTTAACAGGTAAACAGAAAACAACAAAAAATAGAGTGTGTGGGCGAGCTGGGTGTCAAATGATCAAATTAGTGTCAGATTCCCACATTTTTAAAACTCCTCTTGGTGTTTACACAAGGCTTCAAAATAAAAGCCTCCCCCTTTGGGACGTTTTATTCTGTGTTGGAAGTTGTGTCTTCATAATAAAAGCAGGAACTGCCGGATAAACAAAATAAAATTCATCCAGAGTGGCTGACAGAAGGAAGAAATCTTCAAAACAAAAGCCACCCCAGCAGGTAGGTTCCAGGTGGAGTGATGCTTCAAAATAAGAGCACTCCAGAGGAGACGGAGCCACATGTCTACATCCCACATGTGTCAGTCATGTAGTTTGTTGCGGTTCTGTTGTTTGCATATGACGTTGTACCGTGCACACGGTCTGCATGTGTGCTTTTGATCGGTTTGAGGATGAGAGTGTTTTATCCTCCTCACTTGGTGTTTGTTCGAGCATTTTCCTCCTCCCTGCAGAGGCTGGACGGGAGCGTTTTATTTCAGAACGAGCGTGGCCTCAGACCCGTCCTTCCTCTTCAGATACAGTCCGTAGGTAAGGTGGTGTTCCCTCCTCAAGAAGGCATAGAAATAATCCGACACCAGCAGGATCTATGGAGAAACAAAGATCAGGACAGTAATAAATACTCAGAGAGAGAGATCAGGGAACTGAGTAAGTTCTCTCAAACAAATGTATTAAATAGAAAAACACATTCAAAATATGTAGCTTTTCCTTATACATCTTTATCAGAAGAGCTTTCATTGATAAAATGAAATCTTCACTAAGTTTAGCGAACTTAACATTGGTACAACAGTTGAAGAATTCTTTAATTAGTCTATTAGAAATGATTTTCTTTTCTGTTACGTAGCATTCAGCACAAAAACTGAAAGTAAAGTTATTAATGAAATCACAACTGATTCACAGGAATAACAACATGCAGCTCTCTTTCAGATGGATCCTGCTGCTATTTGATGCTGCACGTATTTTAGGAAGTTAGAGAAAATATTCCTGAACAGCACGAAGCAACAAACTAGTCTTCAGCTCCTGGTAACATTCTGATAAAACCTGGACTGCATTCATTACTGGTGAGTCACACTAAAGCAGAGTGTCTTCAACATAGTGACGTTTTATCTTAATGGACATTTCTGTTTGTTTGCATCATCGTGCTTCATATCATGATGCTGCCACCACCATGCTTCATATCATGATGCTGCCACCACCATGCTTCATATCATGATGCTGCCACCACCATGCTTCATATCATGATGCTGCCACCACCATGCTTCATATCACGATGCTGCCACCACCATGCTTCATATCACGATGCTGCCACCACCATGCTTCATCACGATGCTGCCACCACCATGCTTCATATCATGATGCTGCCACCACCATGCTTCATCACGATGCTGCCACCACCATGCTTCATATCATGATGCTGCCACCACCATGCTTCATATCATGATGCTGCCACCACCATGCTTCATCACGATGCTGCCACCACCATGCTTCACATCATGATGCTGCCATCACCATGCTTCACATCATGATGCTGCCACCACCATGCTTCATATCATGATGCTGCCACCACCATGCTTCATATCATGATGCTGCCACCACCATGCTTCATATCATGATGCTGCCACCACCATGCTTCATATCATGATGCTACCACCACCATGCTTCATATCATGATGCTACCACCACCATGCTTCATCATGATGCTGCCTCCACCATGCTTCATCATGATGCTGCCACCACCGTGCTTCACATCATGATGCTGCCACCACCATGCTTCATCATGATGCTGCCACCACCATGCTTCATCATGATGCTGCCACCACCATGCTTCACAGTGGGGATGGTGTGTTGGTGGTGACGTACAGCATTTGGTGTCCGCCAAACATAGTGTCTAGTCTGATGTACAAAAAGCTCCATTTAACCTTTTATTTTGAAGGGTATGTTATGTGTAACTGTTATTTACATTGTATGGCAGGTAAAAGATCATTCACCCTTTTTTCCTTGGTCTGCAAACAGTGATGGATTATATCACATCATGATGCTGCCACCACCATGCTTCACATCATGATGGAACTTCTTGGATTCCCTGCTGGTTGTCAGGGATCAAGCCAAATGCCTGGCAAGATGGTAAATGATCGTTTTCACGCTTTAGGTATTGTATAGAGGGAGCTTTACAGGTCAGGCTCTAGTATTGTTATTTCTCTTTAATGCAAATAAGTCAGAATGATTTCTGTCTGAACATCCAATTCTCCAGCAGAAAGCAAATAAAATGTGGAACTTTTCCAGTAAGTTCTGGAGGAAACAGCTGCTATAAATCCTGGATTGTCTCCAGATGCTACACATCCCTTCTCCAACTCAGACCTCTAACTAAAGTTAGCGGCAGAATTCACAGGATCACACTTCTTAAAACATACTTTTATCAAACAACCTTTCCTGATTTTATTTGATTTTCTTGGAACTTTTCAGATCCAGTTGTTTTTAGAAGCTATATTGTGTTTTTATCTGTCTCCTAAATCCTGATAATTTGATGCCTGTCTGTTTGGTTTTTCTGCTTTGGAGAAGTCTAACTTGTATTTTGAAAATGCTCTATAAATAAAGATAACTACTGTTATTATTAATGTTGTTGGTAAGAGTCCCAGCAACACACACCACCACCAGGACACTGAAGCAGCTAAATGGAATTCAGCCATCATCACATTAGATTATCTTGATCAATAATGGGCCTCTGGCTCCGTCCCGGCTGTCCTACCTGCGCCACGTTGAACAGCAGAGTTATAGCGTAGTAGAAGTTGGAGTTGGCGCTGCCGGCGTAGATCCAGAGGTGCCAGAGGACGGGGAACAGAGTGGAACAGGCCAGCAGGACGCAGGACACCAGGAAGATGTTCCTCAAGACTGGACAAGGAGAAAAACCAAAAAAAGCACTCAAGCTTAAGTTCTGGATCATCACTGTGTTTTAACAGTTTAAATGTTCATTATTTTTCATTTAGTAAAAGAACAAAAGTCACATAAAAACAAATCTTTTCTAAAAGAGACTATAGTCAGTGTTTTTATGTTGACAGTGAGAACCATCAGCTCTGCTTCTTTTGCTATTATGACCCACAGCAGTCAGCTAATTTCAGTTAAAAACCTCTAGAAAAGCCAATTAAAACAGGATTCTTCTTTGATTATTAAAGCAGGACAGGGAACAGCTAACGTCATTGTAGCACAGGAAGAACTTGACAGAAATGCTCTCTGTTGAGGAGGATGTCAGTCTGCCACACGATTACTAAAAAGAACAACTGCTGCTGGAACATCTGTGGACCAACCAACTCTAAACCACCTCCACATTTCATTCTGTGGATGCATTTTGTCCTGAAGCAATTTATAGGATGAAAATTCACCTTAAACTGAAAATAATGATTCAAAGAATTTGACACTTCATCCATCTGTATAAAGCCTTTTTGTTGTCAGACATTTAACGTGCACAAATAGGCCAGAATCTCAGGAATCTAGCACATCACCACCCCCTACTACAAACCCAATAAGTCACCTAAAATCACCGTTCCAATAGCATCGGCATTATTGGCTTTGTGAGCTTCAGGGCTTTGAACTGAACACACTGGATTACTAGATTACAGGGAGCTTGTATTATGGATGTGGCTGACAGACGCTCTCATCTGACGGAATTCTCTGAAGTCGGACAATCGCTGGTGTTCCTTTCAGAAAGAGAAAAGTGCTGCATCTGTGATGGGTACTGAAGCATCACTGGTGTGTGAACGTGTGTGTGAATGGATAAATGAATGAATGAGAAATCCTGTAAAGCGCTTTGAGTACCACTCAGGTAGTGATGAAGAAAATAGCACACCTTTTGCTACAGATACCTTCCAGTGTCACTCCTTCACTCCGTTTCCCACAGTTATCCATAATTCTTTTATCTTTTGTTATTTGCTACTCTCTGTCAGATCCCTCATCTCTTACCTTTTATCGTTGCATCTTTGCTATTTGCAACTGTTTGCCAGACTCCTTATCTCCTGTCTTTTATTGTCTGTCAGACGTCTTGATTCAACCACCTTTTCTTCTTTGTTCTCTTCTCTTCTGTTGCTGATTAGCAACCATACACAAATTAACCACTATTCACATTGTATTTACATACGGCCCCCTCCCTCCAGTGTAAATTCGGCAGATTTTAAATCACAGCTCAACAACAAACATGGTAGAAAAACAGAAGCTACCTTATCCGTGTTTTATTTCTCAGTAATTCTTCTGCTGGATCAGTCAAGATAGTTCTATCTTTAAAAATCTGATCATTTATGAGGGTAAAATGATTAAATAATCAGTATTATCTATTAATTTAGGCCAAATTGGTTGGCAGGAAGGCTCATGTAGTTCACTTACAGATAATGTGAAAATTATTATTTTTCCCCTGCAACCAATCGATTGGTTGAAGAGTTCGTACGATTTTAGGCAAATAATGTTTTCTGTGTTTACCTGCAGCCCTTGGTGGACCTGTTGTTTCTGTACTCACATCTGTGCAGATGACTCCAGACAGGGAGGAAGGCCATGTAGAGTGCAATGTCTCCCACTGTGGGGTACGACTTAAAGATGGAGATCACGGCTAACTGCATGAAGATCAGAAACACTGGATGCTCCCTGTAGCACAAACACACAGAGCAGCATGATGGGACTGACCAAAGAAGACAGACAGATGAAGCTGGAAGGGCTGACGGGGTGACGGTGATGTGGAGGGCTTACTTGAGTTTGACAGACAGGGGGATGGTGTAGAAGAAAACGTTGATCTGGAAGACGCAGAGGAAGAAGAGGCGGAAATGTTCAAACATCTCAGCGAAGAAATACCAGAAGAGGCCGATGTTCGGGGTCAAGTCAGGAACAGAGAGACTGAAGGGAGAGAAAACAGAAAGTGTAACAGCAGAGGTCTACCGACTGACCGGGACTAGATAACATTTCAGTGTTGTTTAACACTTTTGAACAATATGTGCTCTGACAGGGACTTTTAACAGTAATAAAATATAAATTCACAACATTCAAGAAGCCCTCATTCGGTGTAAAAAAACACAGACAGAACGCAGTACTCTGCCAGGGCTGCTCGGTCATATGATTTTATTAAAGATTTTGAAATCTTTAATAAAAAATGACCTTGCACTGAGCACAGGCATGTGTTCTGCATGTGTACGTTATGTACAGATACCGAAACACATGACCTAAATATGTAGCATGGGACTCAGAAACAGCCCACAATTTAATCAGTCGTTCCTTGGCTCATTTCTGATGGATGAGTCCTGATAAGTCCTCAGTGGTGGATTTGTAGTAGGATCACAATCATGAGATCACGTAGTGTTCACTTGTCATGGTTACAGTGATGCCATGCCACTATCTGGCAATGATACAGAAAACTTTAACTAATCTGTGGATCCAGACTATAAGCTGCATCACTGATAAAATCTAATCACTTGGTCCTTGTGTCATTTCTGACCTTCCCTGAAAATTTCATCCAAATCCGTCTTTTTTTTTTGAGTAATGTTGCTGACAGACAGACGGATGGACGGAGTGTTCCTTGGCAGAGTAATAATAATAATAATAATAATAATAATAATAATAATAAAAGAATTTCCAGAGTTTAAAAGCCTGACTCCATGAAGCACGTTTCAACCACTGAGCAACATATTAGCTTCTAACAAGCCTTCCAAAGAGACTTCAGACGTTTTTGGACAATGACAGTCCAGACTGGGAGAAACGTTCATGCACAGTCAAAACAAACTAAATGAAGCTCCTCCACAGTGCTACTTAAACTTTCTTTCTCCGCTTACATGAAGCCGTAGACGGACGGCATGTAGTCCCAGGAGCCGAGAAGGAAAAACGAGAGACAGATGAGGACAAACAGGCTGCCGAGGTACATGAAGAGGTACTGAGCGATGAACCACCAGAAGCTGGCTCGCCGAAAATTCACCGGGATGTACTGACGCTGGAGGAGGAGACACAGAATCACAGACAGACATTAAACACAGGCGTAAAAACAAGAAGGAATACTCAGATATTTACCGTCTGGATCCTGAAACCTGCAACTGCTTGGTAAATGCACATTATCGTTTTATGAAATTATCAGAGCCCAAAACTCAAAAAACAGAAAGACTCACTGGATTTCTAACTACTCACTAGTTATTCATCTGAGATGTGCTGCTCCATCAGAAAACCTCTCTATTCTACATGTGGAAACAAAAGTCACCATAAATAAACCATTCACACTAACCAGATTCTTTAAAAAATAAAAAAAAGAACTCTCTGCTTCTGCATGCATTGAAGAAGCCATTAGTGATTCAGCAGAAAGCAGTCAAGTATAAAAACTGAATAAAATGTAAGTAGTAAAATATCCATAACCACAGTACTGCAGGCACTTCCAGCAGTTTTTGTAAAGTATATTAAAAAATGAACATTTGTGTGCTGTTTTTATGATTTGTGGAATAAATGTGGACGAAAGACACTGTCTGAGTTCTCTGTAGCTCTCGTGCTGTTCACATAGAGGTGTGAGACTTTCTAAACATGAGGCTACAGTGAGTAAAAATGTGACTGAAGGTTACAAAAAAGACAGTGAGAAAAGCTTTAAAGCAGGTGGAAGAACAGGACAGAAGTACAAACTAGAGATAAATTAATGAAGACAAAGGATATGTTTTTTAACTGATAGTCAACAGTGTTCTCAGGCAATAATTAATTAATCGATAACACATCTTGAGTACAGTGGAGACCATTCTATATCCTGACAACCAGAAGCCACTCAGCTATAGGAACTCTGTCCTAATAGACTTTAGCTCATCGTGAAATGTAAGACTCTCTCTCAGCATGAACATTATTCACCACAGAAGTCTCTGTCATGCTTAGCCACACAGAACTCCTCCTCAAACTGAAGCTAAACACAGCAAACAGGCTGCAGTCTTCTAATCTAATAAACTGCAGGCTTCCTCTTGTAGAACAACAAGCTGCTACTTGTGGAGAGCGATAGTGTAAGATGTGGTATTGATCCAGTACAAAGTAAATACACACTGCAGACTAACGTTTTCAGTCGTCACACTGGTACGACAGACATGGTCAGTTGGTCGCGCCCACCTGGTCTGACCTGGCTACAGGTGAAACACCTCACTAGCTGCACATTTGCTCACCACAGACACTACATTTACCAATGTTCCCTAAACGCCTCACGGTGCAGACTGATGCTGCTCAGACAGGTGAGTGAGCAAAAATGACTTTGATAAGAGTCTTTTAAGAGCGGGGCACATTTTTAAATTTTAAAGATTGCAGTCAGTCGATTCTGTATAGTGGATGGAAGCTAAAATCATGATTGTGATCAATGGTCATTTCAGTTTGTAGCCCTGCTATGGCACTAGCCTTTGCAGTATCCTCCTGCCTGCAGTCTGATCATCAGATGTGTCTCAGACTTCTCCTCCTCTTTCCTCAGTGTTGGTTGAAGAACGTCCAGCAACTAAACAGCTCATTTTACACATCAGAGGGGAACAGACTGACAGAGCCATGGAAGTAATTAAAGTTACACTTTCCACCACTATGATTGAAGATGGAGCTGCTGAGCACGGACGGACGCACGGACGGACGGACGGACGCACAGACAGAGAGACAGACAGACAGAGAGACAGACAGACAGAGAGACAGACAGACAGAGAGACAGACAGACAGACAGACAGACAGACAGACAGACAGACAGACAGACAGACAGACAGACAGACAGACAGACAGACAGACAGACAGACAGACAGACAGACAGACTCCTTGATGAAACCACAGCAGCTCAGGCATACAGCAGAGAACTGAAACTAAAGTATCGATCTCATTAGACTGGTTACTATCAGTACCAACGCTGGAATCGATCCACCACCAGCTGCTACAGCTAATCTACATTACATGTTCTGACATGAAAGCACTTCATTTTCTGCCTTATCGGTTAATAGATTTCAGTCAAATCATTAACAGCAATTAATTTATTCATGATTAACATTCCTAGTGAAGACGGTGAAACAAACCACTGGACATGTCCATTCAAACGCTGCATACCTGCATCAGATACAGCATTGCTGGAGCACACAGAGTCAGAGGATAGATGGACTGATAGGTGGCCAAGCACAGAAATATGGCACTCAGCAGAGCGTTTCCTGAAACCCAAACAGAGTTCATGTAGGTCAGAAGAGTTGGCTAACTTTTTAACAAACTACTAGAATTAGATGAATTTCTAAATGGGTAAACAACATAACAGTCAAATCCTGCTCAGACAGAGAAGTTAGATGAGATCTGTGGTTTACCCTTTATGGTAGAGAGGATGAACAGGGCGACGACAGCGTTGTTCAAGCCGCATGTCGACTTGGCGACACAGGACAGGATGGTGAACGGGTTCAACAGGTAACTGTGAGAGAAGGTGACAGTAAATTATTTGGCTGCAACTCTGGAGGCCGATGCATAAAAATCTAAAGTCTGAGTTAAGGTTTCTTTAAAACAAATCAGTTTCATAAAATACCCTTAAGTCCTCTCCTTGACATTACCTTGTAAAGTATTTGGGGCTTTCTCCTTATGTTGTGATACTTAAGGAATCCTTTAAAGTCAGTTAAACCACGGTACAAAGACTGTCTCATTCTATCTCAACAAGATCAATTTTATGTCGATAAAAACTAATGAAATAAACTGTCAGGCCTTCTTGAATGAATTCATGTTGCAATTTCCTTCCACAATTGTTCTTTTCTTTTTGCTTTTATTCACAGATCAAATTTTCTCCTTAGCTTGTGCTTTCTTCTTCCTTTGTCTTCTATTCTTCTGCCATTTGTTGAATATTTGTTTGAAACTTTCCATATACCAACTTTGGGAGACAACACCAATCACCAGGCTGTAAACATGCTCACATAAAAGAGGAGTTTTAGCAGCGTAAAGAGGACCAACACAACGTTAGGCAGGCGGTCATAACGTTATGCCTGATCAGTGTAATGTTATAGCTCAGTACAGCTGCACATTACTGCTCTTAAATGTTACATTTAAACATACCATTAAAGAAATGATACTGTACCCTAATGAAGGATAAGTGGAAATCAGTTGAATGTGATTTATGGATTCATAAATACCTCATCGGTTTTCTAATCTGTGTTCTATCAGCTGCAGCACCAGCAGTGGAAAACTGACAGGACAGCAGATCAGGACCACATTTAAAAACATATTTATGCATGTTCTGTATGACCGGCTGAATACATGTAGGTTCCCATGGAAACACGATGCATTCAGTGTGCCTGTTACTGCACTGCTTCATTAAGAGGGATCAGTACTGCACAGCTCAACAGGCTTACAGACAGTAACTTAAACGCCAAACTCTTAACAGAAGCTCTAGAGAAGGTTTCCTGTGCAGCATCAGTTACCATGGTGATCTAGCAGGCTAACAGAGCACCGCCTTCATGACAACGAAAACCCTGGCTGAATCCCAAACCGCCCCCTACACACTATCCCTACACACTATCCCTACACACTATCCCTCCGTTTGCGCGTTCCCGCGGAGGGTCCTCCATATTAAGGGCCGTCCCAAACCGCGTAGTGCGGAGGGGGAGTGGACTGTTCAGCCCTTAAATAGCGAGTCTGCATCGATGCTCACTCTGTACAATTTTTTCAGGAAGTGCAACGTCGAAATGGAGGAGGAAACAAACATATCGATGTAAGTTCCACATGCGTTTATTTCTCCCACGCCTTTTTCACACTGACAGAGCATCACAAAAAGAGTGATGTAAAAAGATAAATCAAAAGAAACAAATCTTCTTCTCTGCTGATGTTTGATTTAATTGTGCACCCCCTGACACCTTAAAATTTGAACACAACTGACAGAATTCATTCATTCATTTGTTGGATTTGAAATGCCAGATAATAAGATTGGAAAACGTGAGTGAAAAAAAAGTGGGATGCTTTCGTCTTCTGGAAGCAGCAGCGATCCTTGTTAGTTGCAACCTGTGCCACAGCGCGACAGCCATGCACAGTAGGCGTCTTTGTGTTACCATGGCGATGACGTCTTCCGTTTTCCGGTGAGGCGACAGGGCGTCCCATTCCTGACGATCGTATTTATACCCTCCCCCTTCAATAATAGGTGCCCTCCACAGCTGCGAGTGTGACTTCTTTTGGAGTGACACTCGGTAGTGGAGGGGGAGTGTGTAGGGGGCGGTTTGGGATTCAGCCCCTTACTTCTCTTTAACACACTGATCTTAGTAGTGCAGCCCTCTGGTGTCACAGAGAGGGAGTACAAGCAAACAAATGTTCTCCATGTAATCTGTGGAGTTTCACTGTGCTAGAATGATTTTTAATGCACGAAATGTCTAAATAGTTTTCCTTAACTAAGGGAAGTGTATAAGTATGGAATCACAGGAGTGCCACGTCAAAATATAAATAAATAAATAAATAAATGTGGAAATATAAAGAGAAATAAATAAATAAATAAGGAAATATAAAGACAAATAAATAAATAAAAGGAAAAAACAGAAAAGGTAAAAGCAAAGACAAAATTTTCCTTTGTATTTATTTATTTCTCTTTATATTTCCACATTTATTTATTTATATATTTTTTTTGGATTTGGCACTCCTGTGACTCCATATATAAGTGATTTGGTCGTTAAGTCGTTTGGTCCTTATCTAAGGAGAAGTGTCAGACTGAAGGCGTTTTGTGCAGCAGCTCCCAGGTTCAAAAGGCTTCAGTAGGAAGGCCCTCTCTACATGCAGGGTTTGCTTTAGCGCCCTCTGGGGGCAGATGACACTTACAACATGGCTACTTTCAGAGGGATGTAGTACATTTCTTTGGGGCTTCTGATGAGCTCCAAACAGTCCAGAGGATAGCGGTCTGCCTCCAAGGCAAACTTCTGCTTTCTGAACTGAAACAGCATCAAAGACAGGTCAGTAAATGTTAGAGTTGTTTTTACATTTAATTACTAATATGAACAAAACGTTCGATCCAAAGGAATGGTAAATGTAGTATCTGTCATATGTGGCCACATATGTGAAGAAAGGAGTGAAGTTCAGAACACAACAATCAATATTTCATCACAACCTGATGCTAGTAAAACAAATGATCGTCTCTACTTTATACAGTTCTATCCACTGTTGAATAATCTATTATTTGTCAAAAAATGGTGAAAAATGTCAATTTGTGATGTCCTCAAATGTCTCGTTTGTTTCCATAAATCAAAGATACTCAGTTTATTGTTACAGTAGAGTCAAGGAACTAGATTATTACAATTTCAGGAGCTGGGATCAGGATCTCCACTTTTTTCGTTCGGAAATCACTCAAACTGTAAGAATGGACAACCAACTGCACAATCATTACAGTTCATACATGTTTATTTGTTTTCTCTGGATGGTTTGCTGCGTACTTACCACCTGTTTGTTGTAGTCCTTGACGGCCATGTAGAGAGCCACAGCAGTGATCACATCTGCCAACTGAAGAGACACAAACGGTTAAAAAGAAAATCCTTCTGCTTTCTCTTCAGATCACAGCAGCAACAGTCCGGCTTGTGTTCACTGTGGATCCTACTGGAAATATTCCACTTGTTTATCAGCATTTGGAAAAATGTTCTTCGTCTTCACTCACCATAAATGTGATCTCTGCATAGTCCACCACAAAGTGAAAGAGGTAAATGATGAGGGGAGTCTGAAGAGAACAGAAGAGGACATTTGGAGTGAAAACACATATTTAGAGTACAGCTGAACTAAAAACTCATCAGTTACAAATGGAACATGTTTTAACATTAAAACAATAGTTTCCTGCATTAAAAAGGCTGAGATTCAGGCACCCAGATAGCTGAACTGATTGAACAGAAGCTATAGTCCCAGACTCAGCGGCCTGGGTTCAAATGCAGCTCATGGTCCTTTACTGCAGGTTTTCCCCCGTTCTTCTCCCCACTCTCCTGCCTGCCACTCCTCAGACCAGTCTAATTCAGTCTAACCGGTCTAGCTTCAACTCTACACCTTCTCCAGAATGTGCAGACAGAAACAGCAAAAACTGAGGATGAACAAGCCTCAAACTAGTTCATCAACTCTACTTAGACGTCATCTGGAAGGATGCAACTCAGTAAAGTTCTACCTCTTGACAAACAACGCTGCTTTAGTTTGACTGAGAAACGGAGACAAATCTGAAATATTTCTTCTCCAGTTTTCAAGTCAGAACGTGTGTTTTTAAACGTCTTTAATGTTTTCTTTAGAATATTTCCCAGGCTTCTAGGTCTAGGTGGCCGATCGCTCAGTGTTCTGACTGCCTCAGTACGTGTGTGGATCTCTCACCTCATGGAAAACGTCTCCAGAATACGGTGAAACTCCCAAGTCGAGCAGAGCCAAACCTTCAACCACTGCAAACAAACAACCAGAGAAAGTGAGCTTCCTGTTAGGGCTGCCTGATGAACAATTCATGAGGGGTTGTGGTTTTTGTGTGAACAGCATGCAGCTCATGTGTTGTGTTTTCTCCTGCATTTCAAGCTGAGGCTTCATACAGATTTATTACTTTACATTTGTAGTATACAGTTGCATGCAAAATGATTCAACCCCCTGACATTTTTGACATTCTGGCAAAATGAGCAACATTACAGCTGCAGGCGACTAAATCTCAGGGGTGTCAGCTCATCTTAGTCCAGGTTCCACATTCAGCCCAATTTCATCTCAAGTGGACTGGACCAGTAAAATCACAGCATAACAACCTATACAGTGGTATGCAAAAGTCTGAGCACCCCTGATCATTTTTAAGACTTTCCTTTATAAATCACTGGTTGTTCGGATCAGCAATTTCAGTTAAATACATCATATAGCAGACGAACACAGTGATATTTGAGAAGTGAAATGAAGTTTATAGGATTTACAGAAAGGGTGCAATAATTTTTCAGAGGTGGCTGTTGTGTCATTTTCAGTGTCTGATTTCTCAGATTTCTGTTGATAAACCCTGAAACACTGTTTTGCAGAGCCAGACTGTGTGCAGAAGAATGACTTGAGGAGGATCCCTGCATCTCTGCTGAGTGCTACTATGTCCTGATCACTGCTGCAGCCGTGTTCCCTGAGGACTCTGTCCGGCTGTGGATTGTATGGAGGGTTTTATGCTTGTCTCTTCTAATCAAACACAGAATTAAGACACGAGTCGACTCGGCTCTAATTTAAACCTCCATCTACAGAAACCCGTCTGCTGCTGAAGCTCTGTGTAGTAAAACGCTCGTGGGGTTTCTAACGTGTTCACATTGCTGCAGCTAAACCGGTTTGACGTTACCGACGTCCCTCAGTTACACCGGATAACAGCGCCGAGCTGGGGCAGCAGGAGGGAAACGGAGCGGCGTTTCAGCGACCAAACCGGGATCCGCACCGCTGTCGAACCCCCGCTTACCTCTCTTCCAGGCGGTGATCGGAGACACCACCTCCACCCTCTCCGCGATCAGCTCCGCCAAGTTGGATCTGAACAGAGCCGCTCGGATCGTAACAGCTAAAATCAACAGCAGAGTCAAGGGAGCCGCCATCTCGACAAGGAAGCGCTGTCCGCCCTGCGAAGGGCACGGTGGGAAATGAAGTCCGCTTGGAGTGAGGAAACCCGGAAGTCCACTCTGAAAAACATGATACACTATTAAATGAATGAAAAAAAACCTTCCATATCATTTACTTATCATTTAGATATCACTCCTAAATAATAATAATAATAATGATAATAATAATAAAAAATATTATTATTATTATTATTATTATTGTTGTTGTTTTAATCATCATTTTACTATTCTATTATTTTAGGCAGAAATTTAGGAGAAATAAACACGATTAAGGAAATACACTCCAATTGTTGTTAGTTGTCTTGTCAAGCGGAACAATGCCATTCTGTAATTTTGTAGAAGTTTTCACCCGGAAACTCTTTTTGTGTTGGATCAAAACAAAACCGACAAAGCTGTGTAAAGCTAAAGACAGTAAATTCCCTGGTTTCCGCCAGTGAGGTTTTCCTCTTATCAAAATAAATTAACTCTGAAGAAAAACTGATTCAGTCTAAAGTATGTGAACATATTTTGGTAACAATCGGGCACGTGCTTTTAGAAAAAATCTTACAAAATTATTAAATGTGAACTATCTTTATTATACATTTTTCATTTTCAGTGTGTTTTATTTGTATGAATGTGAATGGGTCAATATATAATGTGTGACTTCTTGTATCATAGTTGACATTTTTGCTGTTTTCAAGCCTAAAATCAACATGGCCGCCTATAACCAAACACCACATGGCACTTTTAGACTAAGATTCTTCTAAGTATTATATATACAACTAAGTAAAATTGAAATTGAAAGTTATTTACAATGATATTCCAGTAAACCTGTTAACTACTTCATTTTAAATAAGTCAGAAAGCCTTGGAGTCTGTCCAGTCTTTACTTCAGGAGGAAATGACATCATGTGGAGCAGGTCATGTGATCTGGAATTAACACACTTCCTGCAGAGGTGTTTTTGTAATGGGGAACTTAGTGGAAAGTGATTTCTGGGACACAGATACAATTTGTTGTTTTCCATATAAAATCTGATATTTTGCCAAAAAAGAAACATCTGTCATGATTATCTCAACTAAATAAAAAGAACACAATCCAAGCTATTTCTGAATCAGCTCATTTTATTATTGTTTAGCTAATTAGAAGGTGGTTGTTATTAAATTCAGACGGTTATTTAGTTGACATTTTAGTCATATCCAGTTATTTTTTTAATAAGTGATTGTTTCCATAACAAATAATTATGAAATTTGAAAAGATATGATCATAATGAACATAAAAAAATATTATTTGTTTTTACTTTTAATAAAAAGGTATGCAAGATATATCTCATGGACTTCAAAGTCCCTCAATTATATATTGACCCGGAAAATTTTTTAATCATTTTGAACAAATTTTGAATCATTCTGGAAAATTGTCTTGTTTTTTCATAAGGTTTTATGTCAGCTTGGTTCTTTCTTGTCATTTTGGATAATTTTTGTGTTTTTGGGATGATTTTCGAGTCATTTAGGACAAATTTCATGTCATTCAGGACTAATTTTCTGTAATTATGGATCATGTCATAAAATTTCAGGATTTTTTTTGTAACAGGGTTGACATTTTAGTGTTATCAGTCATTTTTTTTATTAAGTTATTGTTTCCATAACAAATAATTATGGAATTTGTAAAAACATAATCATAGTAAACACAAAAAACTGTATTTTTGCAACCTTTAATTTAAAAAAAGATATATCCTATGAACTTCAAAAGTCCCTCAATTATATATTGACCCTTATGTAAATATTTAGCTCAGAATTCAATGGAACGGTTATGTGGTGCTTTTATACTGAAATTTGTACCCAGGAAATACCTGCTGTTGGCGAGAACTTGACGAAGTAAAGCCCCTGTCAGGACTTTCGTTTTCATTTCTTGACTGGAAACAGAGTTGATGTCGGTGTATTGAAGAGAGATGGCAGGTTTAGAGGTGTTGTACACCTGTGTCGCAGGTAGCATCAGCTGCCCGCAGGACGCCATGGTGTGCTTCGTCCACTGGGAGATGATAAAGAGCGGATACAGATGTGTCGGAGCTGGAGACGAGGTGAGATAAAGCAGCTAGCTAGACTTGTGTTAGCTCTGGTGCAAACAACAACACAGCAGCTCAACGACAACCTGCTCATTAGTCAGCCTGGATGGATTCAGCTCATTATTTTAAGGAATTTATATGTTTACGAGTCAAAACTAACGGAATGTGGATTCATATGAAAAGAGTCAAAGGATCAATAGATGCTGAATACGATTTGTAATTAAAAACTTTCTGTTTTTCAAATAAAATATATGCCGAATCAAAGAGCCTCTTTTTATTCTTCAGACAAACCTTTTGGTTCGGTTGTTTAAATAATTTTGGCACGTTCTACTCAATGAGACCTTTAACTGTCGTTTTTATCAACGAACCTCTGTTCCTGTTAGTAGCTGCGTTTAGCTTAGCATTGGCCTCCTGTAAGAGTATCACCTCCTGTGTGTAGCTGACATTATCCAGCCACTGTACCTGTCTGACAGACGGCTTTTAGCTTTGCTCCTTAGAGCTGTCGTTTCACTACAGAATCAAACAGAAGCTGATTTAAAATGGAGGTCTGACGAGCTCTAAAAAGTGTCATGTCATCTTTAGCAGGCTAACGCAGTTCCACCACAATACTGCACAAGTACTGAACTACTTGACACAGTGGAGAAGTGTACTTGAATAAAAGTGCAAAAATATTGTACATCAAAATGTACTTCAAGTACCAAAAGTAAAAGTACTCACTATGCAGGATGGATAGTTTTGCATATGTGTATACAGTCATGGCAAAAATGATTAGACCGCCTTTATTTTTTTCAATTTCTTGTTCATTTTAATGCCTGGTACAACCAAAGGTGCATTGCTTTGGACAAATGTGATGATACCAACAAAAATATCTCATAAGAGTTTAATTTCAGAGCTGATATCAGACATTTTCCATGGTTTTCTTGATACTAACCTAAACCACTTCAGTTCTTCCATCAGTAGCTATAGAAAACAGCTTTTAGGATTCCATGTTTTCTTTTCTGTCTGTTTTAGTGACATGATCCACTCAGGAGTTAGTACTGATTCATAACCATTGTTTCTGATGACTGCAGCCATGCGTCTTGGCATGCTCTCCACCAGCTTCTGATCACAGCAGACCATTCCTGTTGCACTAATTCTAACTAATCTGCTTTGTTTTTTGGAGTTTGTGGTTCTCCATTTTGTGTTTGATGGTTTCCCACAGGTTTTCATTTAGATTTAGATCTGGTGATTGAACAACCAAGGCATGGTTCCAATGTTCTGCTTCTCCATCCAGGCTTTAACTGACCTTGTCTTGTTGGAAAATCCAGTCATTGGAGGCAGGAAAGAGTTATCCAGCTGATGGAAGAAGACTGTTTTCCAGAGTAGTCCTGTTCATGACCTGGTTCATTCTCCCTGTTCCACCCAGACTGAACCAACCCCAGATGATCACTGATCCACCCCCATGTTTTACTGTAGGGGCAGACAGTCTGGTTTGTAGCTTCTCTTGGCTTCCTCCTAACCAGTAAGTTGTCTGGAGTGAACATCAGCTGAAAACTGGATTCATCCCTGAAGAGAACCTTAGCCCAATCATCAACAGTCCAATCCTTGTGATCCCAGCAAAGAGTAACCAGGCTTTCCTCTGCCTTTCCTTGATGAAGGGCTTCTTCCTGCCCTGTGTGACTTCAGACCAGCTTCAACAAGTTGCTTTCCAACTGTTCTTGCCAAACAAGTCACATTTCTGAACAGTACCGACTCATTTTTAAGTTCCCTGGAGGTCTGAGGATGATTTCTAATGCAGAACTGGATGAGTGACGGTCATCTGGTGGGTAGAAAGATGTTTCCTGACCAGCTAGCAGTTTGGTAGAAACATATTGGGATTGATTTTTCTTGGTGTAATGAAGATTGTCATGGAGATCTTCTGGGGTTTTTTTGCCTCCTGTCTCTCATTCAAACCAATTTCCAGCAGTACCAGGATGGCTGCCTTTGTGTCTTCACATAATCTTTAGTTTTAGGCATTATGTGAGAGCTGACAACTTCTGAGCTGTGCTACGACTTGAATGTCAGCAGGAAACCATTCTAGACCTTTACATGTGCAGTGCTGCTTATGACATGAAATGTCCTCTTCTATACCCTGGAATAGAATGAAGCTGAAGCATGTCAAACAGGATATAAAGTATGATGGAATCAATCAGCTGCATTTTTGGTTGTGTTAATTGTATTCTTCAGGTAATAAACCTTTAGTGTTACCAGGCATTGAAATGAACAAGAAATTGAAGAAAATGAGGGTGGTCTATTCATTTTTTCCATGACTCTATTTGTTGATTGCTTCATAAATGACATAGTGTGTTATTAATCTGGGTGAATCTTCCTCTTTGTTTCTGTGTCTTTCTTGCTCCTCTTCCATCCTTCAGCCTCGCAGCAGTGATAAGAAGTCAGAGCTCCTTCCTGCTGACTGGAGCAGCAACAAGGAGCTCTACAGTCTACGGTACAAAGCCACCGACACCGACAACCAGATACTGCTCAAAGCCATTACTGTTGACTCCACCTTGATCTTCAACCTGATGGTAGGTAAACCTCTGCCTCTGAACTCCAGCAGCTTGTTTTAGCCCAGTATGTCGATGCTCTTCGCTTATTGTTGGAGCTGGCAGACGAACGGCTTAATTGCTGAATTTGGAGACTAATAAGTCAGAAAAACTGCCTAATTACTGTCATATAGTCTCTGTTGGAGATGGCAAACACACATCCATAAAATCTGTCGACACATTACCTGCACAAAGGTAACCAAAAACCGTTTTCAGGGATCTGAAACGTGATGATTTACAAGTTGTGATATAACCAGAAATCGGTGTTTCCTGGTTTTCTTGACTTCCTGAATTTAGATGTGACCAAAGTAGAACAGGAAGCGGCATGATACATAAACTAGAAGCAGAGACGACTCAAAAATGTGTGTGTGGGGGTCACGTTTTTCCAGAAAAATGTGACTCCATATTCTGTAGATATTTAAGTGCTGAGCTGTTTTAGTTTGTTTTCATGCTTGTCTCCTATCTGCTCTATGGGAACACAGCCTGCAGTTCAGATGAAAAGTCTTTGGATTGTTGTTACGTGACGGCTGGTTGCTGCTGAGTCACTAAAGACTCTTCAGCTAAAATGTGGATTGCAGCATTTTTTGCCTTTTTTTAAAAAAAAAAAAAAATCTAATTTAAAAAAGTGGTTTGCATGTGTGGTGTCCCTAAAGTCTGAGCATGGAGGCAAAAACACGTATTCTCAATAAATGAATTTTTTAACAACATTTTTTTCAATATATATATTTTTAATAGATTGAATTTATTTTGTATTACATAATTAATCAAATATATGTTTAATGTATTAGCCTTATTTAACCTGTGGTAGCAAATAAATGCTACTTAATGAAGTTTCCTCTGTGTCCAGTCTTTAGGGACACTCTGTGGATTACAGTGGGTACGGAAAGTATTCAGACCCCTTGAAATGTTTCACTCTCTGTGTCATTGCAGCCATTTGCCAAAATCAAAAAAGTTCATTTTATTTCTCATTAATGTACACTCAGCACCCCATCTTGACAGAAAAAAACCCCAGAAATGTAGAAATTTTTGCAAACTTATTAAAAAAGAAAAAGTGAAATATCACATGGTCAGAAGTATTCAGACCCTGTGCTCAGTATTGAGTAGAAGCAGCCTTTTCAGCTAGTACAGCCATGAGTCTTCTTGGTAATGACACAACACATTTTTCACACCTGGATTTGGGGATCCTCTGCCATTCTTCCTTGCAGATCCTCTCCAGTTCTGTCAGGTTGGATGGTGAACGTTGGTGGACAGACATTCTGAGGTCTCTCCAGAGATGCTCAATTGGGTTTAGGTCAGGGCTCTGGCTGGGCCAGTCAAGAACGGTCACAGAGTTGTTCTGAAGCCACTCCTTTGTTATTTTAGCTGTGTGCTTAGGGTCATTGTCCTGTTGAAAGGTGAACCTTTGGCCCAGTCTGAGGTCCTGAGCACTCTGGAAGAGGTTTTCCTCCAGGATATCTCTGTACTTGGCCACATTCATCCTTCCTTCAGTTGCAACCAGTCGTCCTGTCCCTGCAGCTGAAGAACACCCCCACAACATGATGCTCCACCACCATGTTTCACTGTAGGGATTGTATTGATCAGGTGATGAGCAGTGCCTGCTTTTCTCCACACATACCGCTTAGAATTAACACCAAAAATTCAATCTTGGTCTCATCAGACCAGAGAATCTTATTTCTCATAGTCTGGGAGTCCTTCATGTGTTTTTTCAAACTCTATGCAGGCTTTCATGTGTCTTGCACTGAGGAGAGGCTTCCGTCGGGCCACTCTGCCATAAAGCCCCGACTGGTGGAGGGCTGCAGTGATAGTTGACTTTGTGGAACTTTCTCCTATCTCCCGACTGCATCTCTGGAGCTCAGCCACAGTGATCTTTGGGTTCTTCTTTACCTCTCTCACCAAGGCTCTTCTCCCACCATTGCTCAGTTTGGCTGGACGGCCGGGTCTAGGAAGAGTTGTGGTCGTCCCAAACTTCTTCCGTTTGAGGATTATGGAGGTCACTGTGCTCTGAGGAACCTTGAGTGCTGCAGAAATTCTTTGTAACCTTGGCCAGATCTGTGCCTTGCCACAATTCTGTCTGAGCTCCTTGGGCAGTTCCTTCCACCTCATGATTCTCATTTGCTCTGACATGCACTGTGAGCTGTAAGGTCTTATATAGACAGGTGTGTGCCTTTCCTAATCAAGTCCAATCAGTTTAATTAAACACAGCTGGACTCCAATAAAGAAGCAGAACCATCTCAAGAAGGATCAGAAGAAATGGACAGCATGTGAGTTAAATATGAATGTCGCTGCAAAGGGTCTGAATACTTCTGACCATGTGATATTTCAGTTTTTCTTTTTTAATACATTTGCAAAAATTTCTACATTTCTCTTTTTTTCCTGTCAAGATGGGGTGCTGAGTGTACATTAATGAGAAATAAAATGAACTTTTTTGATTTTGGCAAATGGCTGCAATGACACAGAGAGTGAAAAATTTCAAGGGGTCTGAATACTTTCCGTACCCATTGTAAAGTGATTTTGAGTCACGATCTTCAGTTTAGATTATGTTTTATGATGGGACAACGTGTCACAGATGAGTAGTTCAAAGACCTTTGGACAGTTGAAAATCTGGCAAGTTTTTCTGTTTAAGTTTCTGGTGTTGACCTTTTTTTTGTAAAGATAAAATGGAGGTTTGATTACACAAAACAGGATATTTGACATGAGAAATGTGAGGCTTAGAAAAAGGCCATTTTTGTGTAGATATAAACTTTAGGAATAAAATATCCACCAGGATAACAAGAATGTATTTCATCCATCTCTGAGTTAAAAAAATTGTCCAAATCAGTCCAAAACATCCCCGTATAGCAGAGGTGTCAAACATGCGGCTCGTGGGCCTAAAGCGGCCTGCCAGAGGGTCCAATCCAGCCCCCTCTGTAAAGTGTAAAAATTACAGTAAAACTATAAATTTCAAATAATTTTTCCACCATGACAGTTGTTTTGATCATAAAGTAGAATTCTAGATTCTTCTGTTTTGTATCACATTTTTCTAACATTTTGTCTTGTTTGTTTTTTTTGTCTGACTTTTGTTGTTGTCTCAGGTTTTTGTTGTTTTGTGTTTCCATTTTGTCTCGCTTATTCTTTTTGTCTTATTTTTGTCATTTTGCGTTTTGCTTTATTCATTGTTTTGTGTGTCATTTTTGTCATTTTGTGTTTTTTTTGTTGTTTTGTTTCTCGCTTTTGTCATTTTTTGTTTAGTTTTTGCCGCTTGTCCATTTTTTGTCTTGTTTTTGTTGTTTTTTGTCTTTTTTTGCCTGACTTTTGTCATTTTGATCATAAAGTAGAATACTATATCATTCAGTTCCAGATAACTAAAAGTTTTGTCTTTTTGCAGATAAACTGTAATCTGTAGGTTGTAATGCACAAATGATAAACTGAGGCTGAATGTTTTTCAAACTGAATTATTTTTCTTAACAAATTCCAGGTTCTACATGAGGTTTTGTAAAAAGATAATTTCTTAAATGTGAACATTTTCAGAATGTACTTTTTTGCACTAAAACAAAGGAGAAATTGGAGTTGTGGTTATGTAGAGGTTATTGTGCTGTGAGTGAACTGAATGTGGAACCTGAACTAGAATGAATTTGACGCCCTGCCCTGTAGGGAAGCCACACCTGTACCCACAGAGCACCTTTTCTACCTCACTGCAGTAAAGTGAGAGCTGGCAGTGACCACTGGGGGTCAGCAAAAACAAGATGTTCAAGTAATGTTCATGTTGCTAATGCTCATCTTTAAACATGAGCCTGTTTGTTCAGGTCAGATTCCACACGTTACCCTGCAGACCTGCCGGTTTAGTGTTTAGGTGATTAATAACATGTTTTCTATGTTTGTTTCTGTGTTTGAAGAACTCAGGCACGCAGCAGGTGTCAGACTTGACCGTGAACATCAGCGATCACGTGGATGCTGACCAGCTGCACACCTTTGACAGGTTGGTGTGTTATCATTGTTTAAAGTCCTGATGATGACCATCAGCAGGGAGCAGACCGCTGTGTTCAGCCTGTTCTTCCTCATCAAACGGAATAATCTGAAGAACCAGTTCATGTGGTTTTAAAGTCATTTAGTGTTAAAGACTATGCATACTGCTTTAATCCAGTCTGAAATAACTCAGCAACTGCTGGCTGTATGTGTTTAGTTGTGCTTTTGAAAATGATTATGTGCAGCATTTAAAGCTGATCAGACAGTACAGAACAGTCTGACAGATCCGCTGTCCTGATGAATGAAATGAAGAGCTCTTTCTTGTTTGCAGCGTGTTCAAGAGTGCAGACAGTTTGTCAGAGAAGGTGAAGACTCAGCTGCTGCCCTCCCAGGACAGATCAGCAGGACAGAGGAAGAGTCGGAGGGAGGAGGAGGAGGATGAGCAGAGAAGAAGAGCAGATGACAGCGACCCCCTCCGGATCCCCGGCAGACATCCTCGTCAGGGAACACAGCCGCACTGGTGGGTGATGACGCAGCCAAAAACTGTTTGTTCAGATACTAGTTTTATTAGTTTATTCTCAAAATCACTAATATGAAGTTTTTAGAACATGTTTGCTGTTTTTGTAGTTTCTGTTTTGACTGCATAAAAAAGACTTAAAAAAGGGGAAGAAGGGATCAAATCATTTCAAAGTCTTCAATCTGACTCCACTGATGCGTTTTCATTCATTCAGTGCTCTTTGCAGCATTTCTATCTTTCCTAACTGCTTCACTGTCTTCATGCAAACTGCAGAATCTGGTAGATGTGGAAAGCGGAGCATGTTTGTCTCTGTGACTAACAGAAGACATGGATGATTAACAGAAGAGAGAGAATCTTTCTTTAGATGCTCTTAGAGCTGCTCAACATAAATCTAGGGTCTCCAGTAGTCTTCATTACATTCAGAAGCAGTTTTAAGAAACATTTTGTGTCCAGTTACTTTTGAACATTTGGACATCGTTTTAACTCACACACAGTTCTTTCTATACTGGTGTAAATTCACTCAGATTACAGCAGAGACTCTGCATTATAATGTAGTGTTGATTATTTCAGAGTGAATGTGAGGAAGAACAAAAAACAACAACAAAAAAAGAGCATCTGTCCAAATAATTCCTGTCTGGACCGATCTAGTGTCAGTTACTGTGTGACTGAACATGATTCACCAGTCTGCTATCTTATGAACAGAAATCTGTTCATGTTTTCAGTTCTTCCTGAGCACTGGATGAATAAAATGTGTGTAATGCTTAATGACCTTCAACCTTTGGCACAGGTAATGTTTCTTTAATGTTGGATAAACTTATTTGATGAGTGTTAAAAATTCCTCTATGCAGAATAAACTCTGATTATCAATCACAAATGATTAACTCGTTAAACTAAAGCCAATCGGGTGTAAAAGTTGAGCTCACTGTGAGACGTGCAGATTCCCATAGACTGTCCAGGTGGATTAGACGGTTTGTTTGCAGCCTGAGGAGCTAGAATGAATTCATCTTCAAATATTTTCACAAATGATTAATTATTTTCAGTAATATTTAAAGAAAAATGTAGAAAAAAAATCAGATTCAAGCTTTTTAATGTGAATTTTATTCTTTTTTTAATTACTTCTAACTTTTTCTTTTCCTTTTTACTCCTCTGTAACAGTAAACTCAATGTCTTTGTGCTGTGAACAAAACAGGACATTTCAGGACGTCATCTTGTAGTTAAGGAACACTAAGTGGCATATTTCACCATTTTCACATGTTTTTTTTTGTTAAAACTGACAAATCGCAATGAATTAGTCAGTAGCTGCTGTGGCCCCATCCACAAACCAAGAAAATAAATCAGCAACCAGGATTTAATCCTCAAGATTCTGATGCCATCAAACCCCAAATTAGTTCACAGATGCATACACAGACAGACAGACAGACAGACAGACACACACACACACACACACACACACACACACACACACACACACACACGTTGTTTTTCTATACCGGTGGGGACTTACCATTGACTCCCATTCATATCTAACTCCTAACCCTAACCTTAACCATCACCAAATCAATGCCTAACCCTAAACAAACGTTTTTGCACTTTTACATTTTTTATTAACAACGATATGGCCAAGAAAACGGTGTTGCCACCCGTGGGGACCTCATTTTAGGTCCCCACCGTAAGACAAGTCCCCACCTTTATAGCAAATAGTCAGGTCAAAGTCCCCACCGGAATAGCAGAAACAAGTACACACACACACACACACACACACACACACACACACACACCCCTCTGGATGTGCTGAGTCCAGACAGAGCAGCTGTTCGTAAATGAGGCCAGAGCTCAGGCTGCTACAGTGCGTGTTTGCACTTAAATTAGACACGTTATGGGGACATCAGTCTGTTTTCACAACACATATTTCACATTTTAGAAAAAAAATGGTTTTAGATTTCAGTAAGTGTCCAGGAAAAGAATGTAAGTCAGTGTGATTTCCTCAGAAGGGATGGAAACATAAAGTGTGTGTGTGTTTACGCTGTCATCTTGAATCAGTGGATATTAGAATGAAGATTTGGTTGAAGGTTAGATTTACCCTCTGCACCCAAACAGTTTCAGGCTTTTTTTTTTCTTTGCTCCTGTCACATGTTTCCTCCCTGTAGGCTCATTATTCACTACAATCTAAGTCCTTCACCTCTGTGGAAACAGAACAACCGTGGCTGGATGTAGAGAGAACTCAGGGATGTCTGTATAACACAGTACAGTGGGGTGGATTCTGAAAATGAAAAATAATAAGAGTTGAAATGCTTTGATTGTTGATTACAGAAAACAAAAACACTAAGCCTTCAGCTGAATAGTCAGTCACCAACGAGTTCATGGTTGGTCTGTCAGGTGTATACACATATACAGTCTATGGATAAGTGCAGATTTTTTAGCTTTGTACAGAATCTAGTTTACCTTTAATTGGGGCATTAGAATAAAGTGATTTTATTAAAGTAGCACTGTTTCCTGCTTAGATTTGGATGTGTGTTCTGATGAAATGATGCATGCCGATGAGCAGCTGAAGGACCTGAAGCTGAAACAGTTTGTAAAGTATAACAAAGTTATAATGCCATAAATCATGAAAAGATCGAAATGAAAGCTGAATCTTCCTGATGATCACTCACATCAGCATATGAACACAAATTTTACCACTATTGGAAAAATGATGATTTTACATACTATAGAGGATTTACTACTTGGATTTCAAATTTTGTTTCCATTCTTGCCTCTTGTCTGCTCGGTGTAAACACCGCTCCTGCATACTCTCTGAAGTATTGTCATGCGACCATTGAACCACAGCTGAGTCCCTGAAGGCCTCCTGGTTGCACTAAAGAGCACAGACCTTTCTGTTTTCACACGATCTAGCTAAAACAAATGACTTATTATTGGTAGTTTTAAAAATGGAACATGTAGACTAAAGTGATTTTGAAGAAATATCACAGGTTAGGCTTAGATTTGGTTCAGTGTACCACCTGAAGGAACATCACACATGATAAGTTTAAAGAATGTCAGAAAGTTAATGAGAAAAGCACTCAGAGCGCAGTGCTCGGCCAACTCTGCTCACTCTTTGTATCATTTGTGCTGAGCGTGTGTTCTGCATGTGTACGCTATGTATGGATACTGAATCATGTGACCTAAGTATGTAGTGACGGTGGGAATTGATGGGACTCAGAGACACCCCCACAATTTAATCAGTTGTTCCTTGTATCATTTATGATGGATAAGTCCTGGGAAGTCCTCAGTATCTCACAATGATACAGAAACCTTTAACAAATCCATGGATCCAGACTTTAAGCTGCATCACTGCCAGAATCTGATCACTTGGTCCTTGTGTCATTTCTGACCTTACCAGAAAATTTTATCCAAATCCATTTGTCTGTTTTTGAGTAATCTTACTAACAGACAGACAGACGGACACATGTACGCCAATCATCACATAACTCTGCCGCATTCCTTGGTGGAGTAAAAATCCAACTATTCTCAGTTTATTACAGAGGAAAGGTTACGTCTTTCAAATCTACCAGTGGGTTTTTGGGCTCAGAAGGTTAAAGGTGAGATTTAGTTTTAGAGGTTAAAGTCAGGTTAGGGTTAGTTAGAGTTACTTAGAGTAAGCCTGACAGCTTTAATTGCAACAGATATTTAAGTTGTAAAACTGTCATTTAGTTCTCTTTAAGGATTGTTATCAATCTTTGTCACTGATGATGGGGTTGATGAATGAGATGTTTTGATGCAGATTTTCAGTCATCAAGGAGATCAATAATTGTTCTAGCCTGGCCGCGCTAGACCCATGTTCTGAATTCTGAAGGCACAAGGGTCTAGGACCGCTCGACAGGGAGGGAGGCGGGCTTAAAGGTTGTCTTTCAAATCACTCTGCAGCAATTGGGTAGGTATACAACCAATCAGCGCAACGAATAGGCTGATGTAGTTCCTAGAGCGCCGGCGGATTGTGGCTAAGTCCCATTAGCTTCCCAACCAGCAGAGCCAACTGGTATATTAAGGATTTGCCATATCCCGTCGGCATAAGTCCAAATACGTCTTTCTTCTCAATGAAACACTTCAGTGCCGTCCTTTGTTTATCTTTCAAGTTGAATTTTAGCTTCAAATCTTTAAGGGCTGTGGCCAAAGCCGAGTCGAAAGATAACTGTTTATTGTGCACCGGTTGTTTCTGTCAGAATCGTCACGCCTCTGTCGTCACTTAGTTACGCCCGCCTTCTGACTCTACACTTCATGGTGATTGGTCCGGCCAGTTTTAGGAGAATCCAGCCTCAAGCCTTATGGAGGGTAACTAGACCCACCCTGGCAGAGAATTAAATTCGTTGCTGTGGGTTGTCTAGCGCGGCAATAAAATGTGCAATAATACAAACTCCAACACAAAACTTCACTGAAATGCCTTTGGTTATTCTTGTTTTGCATATTACATGTAATTAAAGGGGTCTGCACAGTGATCAGTGGTTAGCACTGTCACCTTGCAGCTAGGAGATCCCTGGTTTGTGTCCAGATCTGGGATCTTTCTGCATGGAGTCTCCATGTTCTCCTGTACATGTGTGGCTTTTCTCCAGGTTCTCCAGCTTCCTCCCACAGTCCAAAAACAATGCTGAGATTAACTGGTGATTCTAAATTGTCTGTAGGTGTGAATGAGAGTGTGATTGTTTGTCTCTATGTGTAGCCCTGTGATAGACTGTTACCTGTCCAGGTGAACCTTCACCCTCAGTCAGCTGGGACAGACTCCACCCCCAATGACCCTGATGAGGTCTAAGCGATGTATGGATGGATGTAATTAAAGACAGCTTTCAGCATTCATCCGTCAGTGTTGATGTGTAATCAGCAGTGCTGTGGGGACTCAGAGTGGCAGAAAGAAGAGTCGACTGCCTCAGAGCCAAAGTAGCGCACATTCAAATAATTTAGTTTTCATCAGGAATCTGTAAAATGTGGAAAAATGCTAAATATTTTAATACCAATAATCTATTGACCCCCAGCCCTTATAACACATAATAAACTCGTGTTCTTGTTTTCGATTTCTTGCTGACATTGTACCAATGAGATGGTTAATAATGTAGCATTATGGAAATTCCTGTGAATGTATGATTTAAAGGCAACCTAATCAAATCGAATCATGTGCATTTTACTGGGGACAGATGCTGCAGAGGAGGCAGATGCTGCTTTCTTATAAGATAGGATGAAATTTTATTAATCCTGAAGGAAATTTTTTATCAGAAATTGCTCAGAAAAAACAAAATATAACATAAATTCAGTGCCTATGCTATGCCTGAGGAGCTTGGATTACTTTTTTCTGCCTTTTCATGCTGCATTATTTGTGTGATGTAACGAAATCAATTATTAAGATGTTGCAACATCAGATATTTTTTAAATTGAAGAAACAAGAAGTCGATCAGCCTCACAGCCTGTCTGTAACTACAGCATCAAAGTAGAGAATGTGTGGTCAGGGGTTAGTACTGTCCTCTGAAGTGGGAGAAACACCTCCCCCCCCGGTCCTCTTAGCCGTGACCTGATCAGATGAGATGCGATGTGATGTCAGCACTTTATCGACCTCACTGCCGTCGCCTCCTCGTCCCCGGAGAGACGCAGAGAGGATGAGATAAGGACGAGAAAACAGTGACAGATGGAGAGGAAGTAGAGCAAAATCTGAGAGGAAGGAGAGAAAAGATAAAGAAAAGGGAAAGAAAATCAGAAGAACAGATACAAGGAACAAAGAAATGAGTAATAAAAGATGTGGGAATTGAGCAGAGAGGTTGGAAAGAACAATTAGACTCTCTAATGGGACAGTAGGCAGCATGTAATGTTGAACTGTAGAAGCTGGCTTGTAGAAAATTAGACTTCTGTGATCTTCCTCCTTCTGAAAACACCTGAATTAACTGAGCTCATCAAAGAAAACACACATTAAGCTATAAAATCTCATGACATTGTTTCTCTTTGTGGTCATTGTGTCTCTGGATATTCTTTTTGTTTCTTTAAAGTCATTAAACGTCTCTTTGGCTCATTTTCACGTGTTTGTGATCATCTTTGTGCATCATTGTGATTATTTTGAGTCTTTTCTGTCATCCTTTTGAGTTGTTTAGTGTCTCTTTAGTGTAATTTTACCATTTCTTTGTGGCCAATATGCATCTTTTTCTTTTTGTGCTCTTTTGTCTCGTTGTGGTCATCTTTGGTGTCATTGTGGTCGTTCTGCATCACTTTGTGTTTGTTTTATGTCTCTTGGGGTCGTATTGCATCTCTCTGAGCTTGTTATGCGTGTCTTGGGCTACTTTTGTGTCCATTTGCAGTCATTTTGTATTTCTTTATGGTCATTTTCAAAGTTTCTGTAGTTATTTTGCATTTCTTTGAGGTCTTTGTCTTTTCATTGAACTCTGACTTTTTAATAAGAATTAAGGAGAGGTGTCCCATGTCCCCCATATATTATGAGAAATACTCATAGGATGTGATGACAATGGTTTTAATTCAGATATTTAATGCATGTTTGTAGCTTCAGAAGTGATGATGTCTGTCACTCGTTACTGGTTTTAGCCTGAATTTTGCTTGATTGTCTTCTCTGTGGTAAAAAAAAAAAAAAAAGTCTTTAAGTTGATTTTTAGGCACAAAAACAAATGTTCTGTTTACAGATGTGTTGGTGTGTTTCAGGCCCGACCCCATGGTTCCTCCGTTTGCAGTTGGAGGAGCAGATCTGGATCCCTTTGGGTGAGTCCATGTCGTCCTGCATCATAAATCCCTCAAATCATTTTCAGATGTATATTTAAGCATGGCTCTGGTTTTGTTCTAATCTGGGATTTGGGGATGAACACGTAGTGACAGAGCAGCAGCGGTGGATTACTGGCGTCTGTCCAGATTCATTCCACCACTGAATGTGACGCTTTAACCTTAAACATCAGAGACATTACCAGACAGAAGCAGAACATCATTTTACCTCAGATGGAGCTTTTTTTGTCTCCTTCGCTTAGAGACTTCATAAATCGTATTAAACTCCTTAATTCACCCCTTTTGATTCACCTTAATTTGTTTTCAGGTTATTGTTATCACTTTATTCCTCACTAGCAGTGTCACTTCCACTAATAATAAGAATATGATGACACTCAAAAGTACTCGAACACAAGCCATCGTTTTATTAACCTCAAACTAATCATCTCTTTCTGATACTTTGCTGCCTTGATTTTTTATTTTAAACAATGAAACTGTAACGGCCTCCCATTACTTGTCCCTCCTCTCCGTGAACCTTCTCTCCCCTCAGATCTCGTACTGGTGGGATGATAGTCGACCCGCTGAGGTCGGGGTATCCTCGCTCTGGCTTTGACCCGTCTAGCGGCATCCCAGACATTCTGCCTCCTGGAGCTGTTCCCCCGGGAGCTCGATTCGACCCGTTTGGACCCGTCGGACGTCACAGACCAGGGTGAGACACACACACACACACACACACACACACACACACACACACACACACACACACACACACACACACACACACACACACACACGCCTCTCTCCGTCAGCGCCACCGCTGTGGACAAACTGGTTTGTATAAATAACTGAATATAAAGTGGTTCAAACCTGTGACAAGCTGCTGACACACTGATGCAACAATGATGACAGATTTAATGTTTTATCACTTAGAGGGACCAAATCGTAGAATTAAGTAGGATTTTTCCTGCAGGACTTTGACCATGTCAGTGGTTAGCATTGTCACCTCACAGCTAGAAGATCCCTGGTTCACATCCCAGCCTGGGACTGGGATCTTCATGCATGGAGTCTCCATGTTCTCCTGTACATGTGTGGCTTTTCTCCAGGTTCTCCAGCTTCCTCCCACAGTCCAGAAACATGCTGAGGTTAACTGGTGATTCTAAATTGTCTGTAGGTGTGAATGTGAGTGTGATTGTTTGTCTCTATGTGTAGCCCTGTGACAGACTGTTACCTGTCCAGGTGTCCTCTGTCTTCAGCCTCAGTCAGCTGTAATAGACTCCACCCCCCATGACCCTGATGAGGATGAAGCAGTGTATAGATGACGGATGGATGGACTTTGACCTATACAGAGTACCTTTACGTTGTTGTATTTTTACTTTTTTCTTAAGTAAAGGATCTGAACACTTCTCTCACCACTAGCATCAGTGTCTCCCTGAGGTTAGTGTTACTGAAACAAAGTAGTATGGATGTTATTTATAGCTGCTGTGAATTACTGTAAAATTACAGTTTCTAGACTCTGTCTCCATACCATTAAAAACAATGACAGCACATGGGTGTATGACAGTAATTAATTCATTTACTTCCTTTATTTAACCAGGAAGTCCCACTGAGATTAGAGATAAGAGAGACCCGGCCAAGGTAGCAGCCCTACAGAAGTTCTATAAAACAGATACATGATACACACAATAAACAATAAAACAGATTGACAGCTATTCAAATGACCTCTCAAGAAAAACATTCACATTCCTTTTTCGTTATATTCTTAGACTCATTAATGGATATGAATGTTTCCAGTTTAAGAGTTTTTTTTTTGAAGAATTCCATGACCAAGGTGCATGATGGGAGAATGCTGCTTAGCCACAGTGTGTTAGAACCCGGGAAACATTCAGAAGCTTCCACTTGGAGGTTTGATGGTAGCTACTAGGAGTGACAGTGAGAAGGTGCTGAGGTGTCCAGCAGAGCTTTATAGATGAGCATAGAGCAGTTTTGTTGTCTATGAATGCTTAGTGATGTCCAGCCAACCAGATCATAGAGAATGCAGTGGTCAGTGACAGATTCAGCATGTGTTAGTAATGACGGTGCTGTGTGTCTGTGTGTTCTGTTGCAGGCCTGATCCAGACCACATGCCTCCACCCGGCTATGATGACATGTTCATGTAGAAGCCAGCAGCTCCTCCTGTTTGCTCCTCTCATCCACGTCCTTTCCTCTGGCTCATAGCAGCTGTCTTCACCTGTTCGAGGGTTTCATCCAGTTTAGTGACTTACAAGTTCCAGTTTTCCGTGTTTGGAGAAGTTTGTTTTCAGATTTTCCTTTTGCATAACATATATACAACTTCTGCAGGAGACCCTTGTTCCTGATGTAAAAGAAACCGTCAAATAGACATCAGTTTGAAATAAAAGATGTCATCGATGTCATTTTGGACTAGTGTTGAAGAAGGAGATAGATACTGACCATAAACTCATATTTTGACATCTAAACGTTGGTGAGCTTCATTGTTGTGAAGCAGTGAGGTGACGTTTGGATGGGCTGCAGGGTGGATCTGAGTCCACAGGAGTCCATTTAATGAAAGATCACAGCTTCTGAAGCAGCAGTCTGTTTAGATTCTCATTTCATTCAGCTGCATCCTCTAGTTATGGTTTATTAATGTAAGAATTTTTTTTTTTTTTTTGCATTTCTCTTGGGAATATATTGAAAATAAAAGTTATAATAAAAATAAAGTTATTTACAATTGTTTTTCTTTGGTTTGTTATTAAAATTGAACTGATTGATCTCATGCCAAAATACGCTAATAAAAGCCTCTGAGTTTGCATTCTGCTCCGTGTTGTTTAGTTATTGTGTTGTTTAGTGCTGAATTTTGTAGGAAAATGCCACATTTATCGGCAAACGATAAGGTTAAAGCCCCTCCAACCATCTATTTGTTCAAAAAAAGTGCCCTAAATCATCTTGTTTTAGGTTATTTAATTTACTGCTGCATCCTCCTTATTCTGTCTGTCATACTGTTAGATTTTTTATTTCTACCCCTCATTACTTTAAGCTCAATAAGCTGTTATGTATTAATTTATTTGGCAGCTATCTCAAGTTGTTTTTATCTGTCCAGGTGAGCTGAGAGGTAAATATCGTAGTGGACACCACAGGTAGCGGGATAGTTAAAGAGGAGGAAAATGGCATACAGTGTGAAGACAGGGTGTTAGAATCAGAAATAGAGGCAGAAACGGCAAAAGCAATACACAAAACACAACAACAAATAAACGAGACAAAAAACACAAGTGAGACAAAAAGGAAACGGTAACAAAAACGTGAGATAAACAACAAAAGTCCAAAAAAAGACAAAAAACAACAAAAACAGGACAAAATATTACAAAAATGAGACACAAAATGACAAAACAATCTAGTATTTTATTTTAGTTTTTCAAAACAAATTGTCATGGTCAAGAAATTATTTTCATTTTATAGTTATTACTAATTTACAATCTGAGTTAATGTCTTCTCTGTAATTTTTACACTTGGAGGACCGGATTGGACCCTGTGGAGGACCGCTTTTGGCCTGTGGGTCGCAGATTTGACACCCCTGATGTAAATGATGCTCTGAACTCACAACTGAAGCTCACAGATGAGTCACACTCACCTGATGTGTCTCCTTTTACTTTAATTAGAGCTTCTGGCACAGACGTTCTCACCTTTCGACCAGCAGGTGGTTACATCGAGTTTTGCAGAGAGGAAAGTGAGGATCTGACTTTGTCGTGTGGAAAACATTCATGAGTCATTCTGACACCAGAACAATCACACTTTATGAAGGACGACAGCAGAGAGAGTACTGAAGCAAAAGCAAGATGGGGACAAAGAGAGACGAAGAACATGGAGGCGAATGTTCAGATTTAAATCTGCCCAAGGACTGACAGTGGTAATAATGCGAGAGACGACTGGAAAAGACTTGAGAAATGCTCAAAGTGGGATAAAAAAAACGGACAATAACTCATAATCCAAACCAACAGCAGAGACAGGCAGACATTTGAAGGGCAGAGACTCAGTGTGAGAGAGCGCTGCAGCACTGGCCAGACCTGCAGAGCATTCACAGCTCATTACTAAATCATCAGTGGGGGTTTTCACCTGGCACACCTGCTTCCCATCAACTCATCCGCTCCATCAGAACATCCACCCGGCTGGTCGCCCAGTCATCACTCTGTCCATGACCCAGAGGTAGCTGTCACTCTTAAGCCAGTGTTTCTGGTCCTGTTTTCGTTCTGACTGAATTACCTTTTGACTAACCATGTTTCCTTGTGGATCAGACTCTCCCTCTTCAGCCTCTCTCAGCCCTCAGCCTGCCTGCTTACTCTCCTACAGCCCAGCCAGCATTTCCTTCACCTGGTCAGCCACCATGTGCTCACCTCCTTCAACCTCCAGCACCACTCCGGCTCTTTGCCTCCAGCTGCCATCCTTCACATCACACATACCGTCTAAAACTTTGGAACCTTCTCCTGAGTCTGAGCTGCATATGGGTTCCACTTTTGCTGAATCCTAACTGGTTGCTGGGTACCTGCTTTGTTTCTGTGGTTTTGTTTTGTGGTTAATAAATGCTTATTCTAGTTTAACTATGCGGACGTTCTGGTTTTAAATAGGCAGTTTCTATGTAGTTACTATCACTTTGTTGTGTGGTTGCTGTGTGGTTTTTATGGTTTTGTTCTGTGGTTGCCATGGTTTTACGATGTGGTTGCCATGGTTTCATTTTGTGGTTGATAAATGGTGGCTATGGTTTTACAAAGTGGGTCCTACGTGGTTTCTGTGGTTTTGTTATGTGCTGTGGTTACTTTTTTTTTACATGGTTGCTATGGTTTTGCTGCGTGATTGCTGTGCGGTTGCTATGGTTTTGTTAAGTGGTTACACAGTTGCTCTGTGGTCTTGTGGTCTTGTTTTGTGGTTGCTATGCAGTTGCTGTGCGGCGTCTATGGTTGTGTGTCATGGTCATCATGTGGTTGCTGTGATTTTGTTATGCAGTTGCTATATAGTTGCTGGAGTTTTGCTGTGTGGTTTCCATGGCTTTGTAATTTGGATCCCAGGGTTTTGCTATGCGGTTGCTATGTTTTTGTCTTGCAGTTGCTATGTGGTGGTTAGGGCTTTGGGATGCGGTTGCTATGCAGTTTCTATGCAGCTTCTATGTAGTTACTATGGTCATTGCTGTGTGTTTTTTATGGTTTCGTTCTGTGTTGTTAAGGTTTTGCTATGTCGTTGTCATATGATTGCCAGAGTTTTGTTGTGTGGTTCTTCAGATTTTGTTTTGGTCTTGTTATGGGGCTGCTATGCAGCTGATGGTTGCTGTGGTGTTACAATGCGGTTACTATGTGGGTGCCATGATTTTATTTTGTCGCTGATATATCATATACGATATGAATCAGTGTGTTACGATAAACTGCCATTAATGATACAAACACATCTGCTAACATCTTGTGATGTCTTTCCAAGAATTTGAAGCATCTCTGATGTCACTGTGTGATGGATAAGAAGCACTTTAAAGATGACAGGTACAGGCTTTCCCCACTTCAAGATGGAGATATTAAACCTACAGCATCTCTCTGATTGGACGGTTACACCAACCGCCATGCCGCCTGGCTGCAGATCGACCTGCTGAAATGGAAATGAGGTTCAGCTGATGTTTAATAGAAAAAGCAGAAAGCAGTACACTAGTTTAAAAACAACAGCAAAACAGAAACTTTATTGTTCACATTAACAAAATCATACTTAAAATCAGCATCATGGTTACACACAGGATACAGCTCCTCAGTATGTACAGAACAAGGCATCGGACCTTTACAGCGCCACACACTAGTAACATGCAGATTCACTGTTCTCCTGAAGCACACAAAGCAGCGTCTTTTCAAACTATGATAAGGACCAACAACAGGAGATGACACAGATATATTTGTTCGATCAATCTTTAGAATATATTTCTTCAGGTCAGTGATAGAACATTGAAAATTCTACATTCATCATCATTCAATAATATAGCATGTTTGTAGGAGGAATTTTCACAGCGTTAATTCACTTTATGTCGGCTCTTCAGCAGGATTTTAAAGATTTATCAATGGGTAATAGTTACGAATAAATACTGATCATGTATGATATGCCATCATTTTAATAATATAATTCAGTTACACACTGTACACAAGTCACTGTGCTCTTCATAAAACACACCACTGAGCAAACCAGGGGTCTGTGCAGCTTAAACCATTCAGTTAGAAAGGGATTGTTCTCGTATCAGACGGGGAAGACAAGATGACTGAATATCTGCTATTGGTTTCAAAAATAAGCACAAATGTCACTCTTTGTGGAAGTGATGTTGTAATGATGGAATATATCAAATGAAAATGTCTGAAATTGTTGTGAAAATCATGAAAAGCCAATCCTAAAAGCTGTCTTAGAGGGAAATTCCTGTTTTAATTAAAATAGAAAAATGCTCAAAATGTGCTGCAGAAGCTTCAGAGTTCACATTTTTTCTTTTATAGGATCTCAAAAAACATCGAAAACAATGACATCTGATTCTGACATGACTGTGTAGCTGAAATACAGCATTTTATTAATCCTTACATTCATAACATCTGTCAATGCATTGGACCAAATTCCAAAGTTATTATACCAAGCTCATTTACTGAAAACTCCAAAGTGGAGCAGCACACATGAAAACCTGCACATGTGGATCGTGTGCAGGACGATAGTTGACTGGTCACAAAGACAACAACCACAGACTGTCTATAAAAGATGGACGCAGCAACCATGGTGTCACTCATTGATTTGTGGACCACCCCTCCTGAAGCCTTGAGTTTGGCATTTAGCATTTTGCTCTTTTGAAACCCAACCCAGCAACTGATAGATAGGTCTGACTGGAAGATGCTCATATGATAGCTAACTGTCACATGGTAGCCCATGGTAAAGCATACACTGTTCATTTGTCCCCTAAATGGGGCAAACATTTACACCATGGACATCTGCCTCATTGAAGGAGACTTGAAACTAGCAATTGAGGCCATAAACTCATTAGGAAGATGTTTGCTGGAGTAACTAATCCACTTCATAATATACGTATATTCAGTTATGCCCTAAAATGGAAGCAACACCCCTTGTTACGTCTGAGCGGCCCTGATTAACCGCTGTGGAGGTCTCAGTGCTGATTTTTGTAAACTGGGAGAAGATGACTATTATTTTTCAGCCCTCCCAGTGTTCTTTTTGAGCAGCAGTCTTCTCCCTGACATGCAACATTAACCATCCAGGCAAACGTAAGCCGCCTCTGTTGCTCTATTTCTACACGCTTCATGGGCCCGGACTGACATATAGCAACTACTGTTTGCTGTTTCACTGCAATTAGGGTTAATGTTGCAAATCTATAGAGCAATGGAAACACAAAAGCTGGAAGGTAGTTAACAGGGAGAGTTCCTGCAGTGGAACACAGTCTGTGGAGGTTTACAGTGTTTCCCCGCCTGGCCTTCATCATCACACAGTCACTACTGCACAAACTCTGGCTGCAAATGACGTCACTGGTGAAAGTGGTGGCATTTGCTGCTGAGATGTTTTGGATTCCCACCTGAGGGAGTCATCATGTCATCCATCTTTAACAGTTTGCAGTCCCGACCAATCACGTTGAACACTGGGGCTTGAAATGAGCAACAAAAGGAGCTTGTGTTTCCTAATTTCTACAACTTCTTAACAGCAAAACTGTGTTACATTGAGACCAGACAAAAGAAAAATAGGCCAAATATTAGCAGTTTCAGACTCTAGAACTTCTGGCTCTACTGCTAGCAAAAGTAACACGGCAGCTAAGGAGCTCCTGAGCAGTAAACGCTACGCTAACCAACACAGAACACGTTTTTCCACTGAAATGTGAAGACACCTAAAGCAGATCAGCCTCAGTTTGGAAGCTCAGCTGTGTTTAGGTGCCATTGATCTGCTTCCAAAACAAAGCAGTGGATGACTTTAAGCTGATTTCCCCCATTTTAATGTCTCAGCTGTTTTAACAATGAATGTGAGGAAGAGCAAATGAGCTGCTTGTGTTTCCCTAAAGTCATTAAACAAGAAATAAAAAAAATATTGAAAAAAATGCAACCAGAATTATCTTAACAGCCGTCTGCTCTGTAACAGTCTAGAGACCCTGGTTTTCACTCAGATTAAAGGGTTATGTCACTTTTCTGAAGTAATATTGGAATAATTACTGTACAATAGACCAAAAATCTCCTTATAACAACTCTTCCACCTATAAATATTTCCACCAGTTTATAGTGTAAGTAAAAATTCCAGTGATATATCCCTTTAGTGTCCATTACGTTTGTGGTAAACATTACTTTCACTGTCATATATTGATTGCAAAAGATTCACATCTTTGACTCACAGACACACATTTCTATTCTCAGGCCTCTGAATATTTTTTCATTCCTTTTGTATGTTTCATAGACTTTCATATGCATCATTTCATTCTGGTTTCCTAAAGCGATATTTCACTGGGATGGAACTGTTTTACATTTAAATTCATGAACATTCAGCTGTGAACACACGACAACCTGAGACATCTGCCACTGACTCAGTTCTACTTTTATTTGAAATAGAAATAAATGCAGGGATGACTCAAATTGTAAATGTTTCTACGTTCACTTTTTCAGAGGAACTACAACAAATTTAATGGGGAAATATTTTTATGACTTCCTACAACCACAATAAATCAGTAAACCTGATTTGAGGTGATCTTTTTTCAGAAAGTGGCTGCTTGAATGATTTCAGTTCAGGTTTGAATGTTCTGAATTCAGAGGCCAGTAAAGCCTAAAACAAGCAGATTCTTCAGTGGAAGCTGACTCTTCACTTCTAGGTTGGTCCATAAAAACATTCCACCTGCGTGAAACATCGCTTTATCTCTTTAAATATACATCTAGCTACTCTGCACGTTCAGGACGGAACAAAAGAAGAACAGGAATGTTTATACAACAGCGTTTTTTACTGAAATCATGTGACTTTACATCGAATAGTTTCACGTGTGAATGACAGAAGATAATATTGTGATATTACGTGACACTGCTGCGCTGCACCACCTTCTGCGGCAACACATGGTACATTCATTGAGTCTCTGAGTAAAATGCTACTGCTGTGTGTTACATGTCTGCATATTGTTTGCTGTACATAAAGGGAAGCATCCAGCTGCAGCCTGCCAGCAGCGACAGCAGGTTTGTTTAAGGTGAACAACACAGCAGGAGGTTAACCGGAAACTATTATTGCCTAGCTGCTTATTTGAGGTTGTATATCTATTGAACCAGGGGCTTGTTGCTACGGCGACCAGTGCTGAGACAGCAGGATGTGTTGTGATTAATGAGGCTGAACTCGGGGTCTGCTGAAGTGTCCTTGAGTATCGCGCTGCATCCCAAGCAGCTGCAGAACCACTGTGACCTCCGACCTTCAGTGTGGACACTTTTTGTTCTTCTGAAGATACTTAATATGTATTTGTGCGACTGCAGGAGGTTAGGGTTAGATTATAACAGGCTGGGGCACCCGGATAGCTGAGCTGGCCTAGGGACTATAGTCCCCGATGCGGCGGTCATGGGTTCAAATCCAACCCGAGACCGTTTACTGCATGTCATCCCCCACTCTTCTATCCATGTTTCCTGTCTCTGTCTCCTCTGTCCCATACAAGAAAGGCCAAACGTATAACGATCATAGGGTCCTGTGAGTTTAAGCACTGACAAATCTGCATTTATTAACGTATACATATTTTGTAAAATGTAGCGAATTGTGCATTTCTTTAAAGGTTTCAAACTGAGATTTGAGACACGTTTGGCCCAAAAGACAATTAACCAGCAGCTATTTTATTAATCTTTTTTAAGATAAAAAATAAATCCAGTTTAAGGTTCCTAAGGTTCCATTTTGTTTCCTGTCACATTTTTAGCCACCATGGGCTAGAAGTGGAGAGAACACAGAAATGTATTTTGTACATAACATCACAAATCTTAAAAACTGAAAAATATTGAATTGAATTTACTTCATTATTTCAGCTACAAAAACCAAGGGGAAACATGTTGAATGATGTACAACTTTGTATTTCCATTGCTGAGGTGTAGTGGATGCAGTCAGCAGCTAATCTTACTGTTTATATATTTAAATATGTTGTTGTGTATAAAAATAATTGAGGAAGTGTATTTCATCTTAATTTCATTCACCTCTGGCCTTGAAAAGTATGGCTGAAAATCAGCGATACAAGAAGAAAACTAATAGTTTTTTTTTTAACTAACAACAAAATAAGTTCAACTTATGTGAATGACTTTTAAAAAAGGATGAAAATATGAAGCTTAAAGTGTACTAAAGTGGTGACTCTACAAACTGTAGATATTTTAATATTTACATGTTTAAATTGGGGCTGCACGGTGGTTAGCACCATCGCCTTAGGATCCTCGGTTCATATCCTGACCTTCCTGGATCTTCCTGCATGGAGTCTCCATGTTCTCCTGTACATGTGTGGGTTTCCTCCAGGTTCTCCAGCTTCCTCCCACAGTCCAGAAACATGCTGAGGTTAATTGGTGATTCTAAATAGTCTGTAGGTGTGAATGTGAGTGTGATTGTGTGTCTGTATATGTAGCCCTGTGACAGACTGTTACCTGTCCAGGTGTCCCCTGTCTTCACCCTCAGAGGGATAGACTCCACCCACCCATGACCCTGGTGAGGATTAAGGTAGTAGGCAATGGATGGATGTTTAATTTGTCTCTATCCTTGTCTTCCATCTGGTCTGTGTAAACACTGCCTGCAGTTCAGCTGAGAAACTCTTGAATTTTTGTCATGTGACTTGTTGCTGCTGACTCACTGAAGGCTTTGTGGTTGTGCTGGATTTGGGAAACTCTAGCTGCTGATGGTTTATTCTTTAGCCCAGCAGGGTTATTGTCTGCTTCATAACACTCTGACTTGTTAGCCACTTTTGACCTAGAGTGAATGAATTAAGACATCTACATCTTCATTATTTTTTCTTAAAAATGTGGTATTTACTGGCACTAATGCCAACTGTTCGTCTCCTCGTCTGCAGGGACAACTAGAGGGTCTAAGACTTTATTTTTGCTGTTGCGTCCTCACAAGGACTTTCCATGACATCTGAGAACTGTTCCCCCAACAGTCCTCGATATAAATAGACTATTTCTATGGTAACAGAGTCATCGTGCGGCCGACAGAATAAAGATTGATTTTCTCTTGTGTCTTTGGTCAAGGTGCTCGCGTTTGGTCTTGACATTCAGACGCGTCACAGAGGAGCTGAAACCCAGCGTTTCTTTCTTCACAACACATCGTCTTTCTGCTCTGACTTCTAGTAAATATCTAATCATGTGTTTAATTACGCTGCTGAAGTAAAGCTGTTGGGGCACGAGGGTGCGTTATAAATGTATGAGTCATTTCAGGAAAGACAGGAAAAATTCACTCTTTTAATCAGTTTATTGTCTGCGTCTCTGAAATGACTGATTCAGCTGCACAAGCTTCACCGCCATCTTTGTGAAGGAAACAAATAAAGGTGCCTGAATGTCGACAGATATGACAGCAACTGTCAGGCGTGTTCATTTTTTAAATAGCAGACAGGCAACTTCTGTCACTTGAAGCTGTTTAAAGTTGTTTAGCCAAGTGGCTTGAAAAAAACGTGATTCTTGAAGCTTCAATTTAAAAGCTCAGTTAATCCATAGACACTGAATATTCTGACTAAGGTTTAGAGCTGCAGTATCAGTTGTTTTGTTAATGTGCTCAAATGCTCAAATGACCCTTTTTTCCTTCATATTTCAACTCACTTATAATCTTTATTGACGTGCTTTGTCAATATTTTTGTTTCTGAATCAATGTCATGATGAGAAATAAATTCAGTTTTCAGGTTTTGAATACAACTGCAGTGGTTTTATAGATGAGGCTACCCAGCTGTTCATAAAGTGAGTAGACTAGCCTCACTTCTAACAGCTGCAGCTTTAAACCGACGTGCACATTAATGCAGAATGGTAGAGACATTTCTGACTTCCTCACATAGTGTAAAAAATTCAAAAGAAGGAAAGAAAAAAGATCAAGAATTCACTTTAAAACATGGGAGTTAAATTGCAGGAGGAGCAGCGAGTTCACAGAAAAACAGGAGGTCATTTGTGTAATTACTCACTGGGGCAGGTAATGTTAAACCTCCGCCCCCCGGAGAATTAATCCTGTCTGAATGGGGCTTTGATGTGTTAAATCAGTGGAGTGTTTTCCACAAAAGCAATCCTTGGTCTGTGGGTCTGCTGCTCGCTGCATCTATCCATCCATGTAACTCTAATAAAACCTCTCAGACCTCCAGAGTCCAGCAGCAGCAGTAATCCTTCCCTGCATCACGTTGTGTTTCTGTAGCTGCTCTTTCTCTCCTCTAATGACGACCTGCCGGCTGCAGCAGACCTCCTCTCTGTCTCCCAACAACAAGCAGCCGCTCTTTCAGGCTTAATCTGAGTCGTGTCTGTCTGTTCATTCTCATCTTTTTTATCCCGAGGGGAGTGTGGAAACCTGAATGTGTCATTCAGAGGATTTAGCTTCTTGCTGAGAATCCACCTCTTCAAGAATCCCCTCACGTCATCCAGCTGCATCCCACCACCTCGCCCACTGCTTCTCCCCTCCGTCACTCACTCCACTTCTCCCTCACAGAAAACACTCTGCTGTGCTTCTTTCTAGTTGCAGAGCTTTCCACTCTTTACTTCTGGCTGCTCCTTCACTGCTCAGTGCACATCGGTCTGAATGAGAGCCTGAACCTACAACCAGATGTTTCTAATTCGTCTAAATGGTGATACAGCAGCTTATGTTTAAAAATCACCAACGTTACACAGTTTCTTAGAGCCAGAAACTGTAAAAAACTGAAAGATTCATTGGGCCTTAAAAAAATCCTGTCTGACTTTCACTTTTGTTGGGAAAATAAACCACATCTGGGCTTAAAATAGTGATTTTTCATCAGAATTGCTTCGTTGTTTCATTTTAGAATCGCCAAAAATAAAAACCAGATTTTGTGAAAAAACAAAATTTCTGTGAAGCTTTCAGTGATCCAGCTGTGACCATCAGTCACATGACAAAAAAATTCAGCTGAACTGCAGGCTGTGTAAATGTTAAAATATCCGTTTTCCATTCTGTGGTGTACATGTTGATTCCAGGTTTTTCCAATTTCTGTAAAATCAAAGAAATCTTTTTTTCTTTTTTAAGATTCATGTCAAAAGTTTGCTAAGCTGCACAGAAGACATTTCTGAGTTCAGCCTCCTTCTGGCCATTCTTGTGCTGTTTAAATAGAGGAATTTATTTTCAAAAATGAACCCACGGCAAGTAAAACAATACCCCCATAAGCAGCTTGAGGTTCAGTGGATTCAGCTGACATGAATGCAGATATACTTGAAGACACTTCTGCAGGGGCGGACTGTCACGGGAATCGAACTGTCCAGTAAAAGAACAAGATTTAAATCACAGCGCTAACCTGCTGCAGCACAGATTAAACTGACAGTGTGGAGCATCTCTGCTCCTCATAACATCTATTTTCTTTTTTCTTTTTAATGAACATCTTTTATCATTAAGAATAATACTATCATGACTACTGTGTATGTGAAACTGAAGTGAAACTTGATGTTGTGGCTTTCCTTTTAAGCGTCAAATATTTCATGAACAGCGGGAAAACGAATTGATGATAATTGGTTTATCATATTTGCTTGTTCCAGCTTCCAACATGTGACATTATGATGCTTCTCTTTGTCAAACTGGACGTTAAACAGAATATTTTGAGGATTATGACTCTCATAATCTTGTTTTAGCATTTGTGAGACATTAAATGGGTAACTGCTGAAATAATTAGCAGACTACTCTGGAGTTAAAACTGATTTATACTATGATATATACTATTTTCATTATAAGCACTTGCTTTATTGTCAGTTATGTCATGTTTTTAACCAGAAAAGACCCACAATTCACTGTTTCCAATTGCAGAAGTTAAAATAATCTATTTGACTAATTAAATCAGGTTATTTTGGACATTTTATGGATCAAACAGTCAATTAATCAAGGAAATAGTCATCATAATAATCAATCAGCCCTAATATCTACAGAGCATTTAGAGTATTTCATTGTGATTTAATTGACCTGAATGTTCATTAAATCACAATTTCTCTGTTTTCTGTTCCCGCTGAGGTCAAGAAGCCGCTCACAGGAACAAACTGGTCCAGCTGTGACGAGGTTTTTCCACTTTTGCATACCTGTGTTGCGTATTTGGTTTTTGAGCTTTAGCTTCTGCTGCTCCTCTACATCTGACATGTCTTCCCGTGATATTTATTACGTTTCTGTACTGTGTTACAGCAAACAGCTCAGGATGAGTATAAATGTAACAGTGAGTGTGTGTTTGTTTGTATATGTGTGTGTGTGGCTACATTACCCTTGGCTAACTGGTTAACTATACACACTATTTTACATTAGCATAATATATATACACTTTACAATGTGTGTGTTTACTCATTAAGGCATATTGTATCCTTACATGACATAAATAACATCAGGTTATAATACAAGTAGGCGCTGTGTCATTAAAGATTCATCTCACTCAAAACCAACTTCTTGTAGACAGAAAAAGACACGCACACGTCTCCTTAATGCTTTAAAAGTCATTTTGCTAATTTCCCATTAAGGCCCAGCTCATTATAATCAGTGGTGGATTGTAACTAAGTACATTTACTCAAGTACTGTACTTAAGACGTTTACCTGAACTCAGGTCAGTTGAAATGATCAGACTTTTCACTGCACTGCGTTTATCTAACAGCTGTAGGTACTTTTCAAATTTAACTTTTGGTGAACAAAACCCCTAAAGGCTTCAGAAACAATAAAAGCGCTCAGAGAGAGTAGTACTCCTCCAAAGCTGTCAGAAATGCAGCATTTTGTTTTGTTTATTAGTTATTGATGATCAGAAATCACCCCACCATAGAATGCATCCATTTAATATAGATGTACCCACAAACATAATGACCTTGCAGGTGTGTGTTCTGGATGTGTACCTTATGTACGGATACTGGATCATGTGACTTAAATAGCAGCAACTGTAGCAGGTGGTGGGAATTGATGGGACTCAGAAACACCCCCACAATTTAATCAGATGTTCCTTGTATCATTTCTGATGGATAAGTCCTGATAAGTCCTCAGAGGTGGATTTGTAGTAGGATCACAATCATGTGATCACGTGTAGTGTTCACTTGTTGTCATGGTTACAGAGACGCCATGCCGCTATCTGGCAATGATACAGAAATGTTTTGTCTGTTTTTGAGTAATGTTGCTAACAGACATGGAGATGGATGCCGATCATCACATAACTCTGCTGCGTTCCTTGGCGGAGTAAATATGATGTACATTAGAGATGATTAATTGATTCTGTGAACTGTTTAGTGGCCAGCTATTCTAGTTATCAATTATTGGTTTGCTGCTGGTTCCAGTTTCTTAAATTTGAATATTATCTGGTTTCTTTCATTCTTCTCAGACAGAGTATCTTTGAGCTGTAGACACACCAAGACATTGGAGGGTGTAAACCACTTTCTAACATTTCACAGATAGAACAATTATTTGATTGTTAAAATAATCCACAGATTAATGCACAATGAAAACGATCATTTCAGAAGCCCTAAATGAAACTAGTAGAGCTCAAATGATCAGCAACAGAAGTTATTTTAGATAGAAAAATGCCTCTAGATTTCATCACTCCAGCTCATTCTCAAACATGTACATTCACTTTTTTAATAATAAGTGTTTTAAAAATGATTTATTGTGAATGTGCCACTCTGGGCTCTGGTAACATTGAAATATTTCCTGAATTCTTACAAACCAAAAACACCAACAACCAGTTAGCTGTAACTACAATGAAATGTTGCCTATCAGTCACAAGGGTCATTTTGTGTAACATGTAGGTGAAATTTTCAATGCAGGAACTTATACTTGTAATAAGTATTTCTATTTCTGTGGCATCAGTAATGTGAACTTCCCCACCACTGATTATAATAACAGCTTGATCTGCCAAAGTTCATTTATAAAGCTGGAGTTTCTTTTTATAGCAGCAGCAGCAGCCACTAGTATGTAGCACAGGAAAGTTTGATATTCCACCTTTAAACGTCACATAAATATGACCATTCACATGTAATTTCAAGCCTGGGAACAGCAGCTGCTGACAGAAGATGGAGCGTGATGCTGCGGAGACGTTAGCAGGAAATGCTGATCAGTAAACACGAGGCAGCAGTTCTGGGTGATGCAGCGTTATTAGACACTGGACATGTGTTAGATGCTGAATATTTGCTCGCCATGTTCCGTGTGTTTAAATCTGTTTTTGTGTTTTTGGCTTCAGCCAGCAGCAGAGAAGGCGCTGAAAATGTGAGAAACTGAGGAGGAGTTTACAGGCAGAGCTACACGTCTCCTCCAGCTGTCTGAGGTAACACACTGTTACCCAAGGCTGCTTCTCAACAACAAACCGGCTCCGGCTGGTGGACTCACAGTAAACGGTGACTCATTTCACTTCTGCACCTCTCAGTCTCGCCTTTGATCGTCACCTCCTGCCTCTCGCTGCATCTTATTGACGACTGGCTAAGTGTTTAAAGCTGCATTAAGCAATTATCTTCCACATGAAGAAGTTTAGGATTCTCTCAGTAAACTTCACATTTCACGGGGAGACTGGCAGCCATTTTGCCTTTTCACTTGTCTTTGTTTTTGTGTAGCTCGACTGCAGTCACAGACAGATTGATTGGCAATATAAGTGTTCATATCTGATAGTTTAAAGGTTCCCTGTGGAGTTTTTGACCTCTACTAACACTATGGAGCTGTTTTCCTATGACTGACAAAACATGAAACACTTCATATGGGCTAATACATCTGTTGTTGCTTTAAGGGGCACTTCACCTGCAATTTTTATATTAAGCTCTCAACATTACCTGCAGTGTTGTTTTAAAAAATCTGAATATTTGAATTATAAGCGGTTATAATTGTCATCTTATAATAATAACAAATTAACATCCTTTTGAAGATGAAGCTTGACTATACAACAAACAGCAGACAGACTCCGTTAGAGACGAGCTGGTGAACATAGTGGAGCGTTTAGCAGCTAAAAAGTCACGTATCTCTCAAAAACAGAGGGAAGACTGGACGATAAATCCATCAGATGCACACAGCCATGACTCAAAATGAATCATAATGCTGCTCTGTGAGTGCTGGAGGCAGATGTTTGAAGGAAATAAAGCTGTAAAAAGCCTCTGATCGCTACCTGCTCCACAGCAGACAGACAGTTAGAGACGAGCTGGTGAACACAGAGCAGCATTTAGCTGCTAAAGAGACAGAAACAGACAGAAACTAAGTTGAAGGTAGAAAATGTTGGATTTGTATTTGTTTTATGGTAACAAACGTCTGTTGTTTTAAGTATAAAACAATCCAAAGTGGCACATAATGAACTTAAAGTGACAATAATATGATAAAAAAGTGGATGACTCAGAACCCATCCAGCTCTAATCTACTTCCTCATGTGAAGCTCAACTGTGCTGCTATAGAACCAAAACAATGAGCTGAAAGCAGTCAGATGATCCCTTTAATTAGTGAAAACATGTCGCTTAATGCAGGTTTAAACTGAGATTCTTTTTTGCTTTTGCTTTGTGAATATTTTTACTTTTATCGTCCATTTATTGCTGGTGGTGAGTGAGTTGCCAGAACGTTGCCTGTGTTTACTTTGTGCTAGCATCACGCTGTCTGTCTCACTTCTTCAAGACGTCTGGAAATGATGCTGCTATCCAACGGCTGAACTGTATTTCAGATTTCAGAAGTGCTATTCACAGCAGAAAGCCAAAATTTAAGTGTTAAAAATATGGCTAATGTGGAACATCTTCACAATAATGTTGCTCTCTGCAGTGCTTTTCTTTATTATGTGCTTTTATTGTGAAATCAAGTCTCTGATTAACATACTAGGGTTTAATATTGAAACTCTAATCTTTGATATGCAACTGTTCATCTCCGCATGTGCTCTTTTCCACGCAGCCACAGCCTTACCTCGCTCTTCTACCGTAGCAAGCCCTCTTATGTGAAGCAGTACATCCTCCTGATCAGTTAGAATAAATATCCTTTAACTCAGTTCATCCCAAACGCCGGCATGAAGCTTCAGCGGAAAGCCTTGTGCTCAAGTTGTGCTTCTCCAGTCGGCACCTGCACTGCTGTGAATCCCCATAATGCAACGGGGCACAGGAAGGCAACACGTCTGCAGAGGAAACAAACCGCAGGATTAGTTGAGTCCATGTCCAGCAGAAGCAGCAGCAGGAGGAGCAGGATGTCTGCTCAGTCCTGTTTCTAGTTTGGAGTCTCGGCTCGGTTCTGGCTGGACGTTATTCCGAGTCTCTGCAACCAAAAATTCCTCCCCTCCGTCCCCGCCGTCGCCTCCTCCCGCCTCCCCGGTCGCCAGCTGCTTCATCCTCAGGTTGATGGAGCCGTAAGTCCTTTTGGGCCGAATGAAGGCCGCCCTGCGCCGGTACATTTCTCCCCGGCAGATGGACACCATGAGCAGCACCGACAGGAACATCCCCCCCAGCGTCAGCAGGCCCAGACCTGCAATGATGCACTTATCCAGGTGGGAGCCCAGCTGGGCGTAGTACATCTCCAGCTTCTCCATCTGCCGTGCCGACACCGAGTCTGGGTCCACTTTAGCCTCCCTGGGGATGGTGTAGGCGATGACCACCAGCACGATGCCGCTCACCAGGAACACCAGAGCCAGGATGAAGCCGTAGTCCGCTGAGTGGTCGTCAGCCGGGCTGAACTCGGCCAAGTCCTGAGCGTCCTCTGGACCTCCAGCTGCAGCACCGGCCTCCTCATCGTCATAGGACTGAGGAGAAGCCTCCTGATGCTGCCGCTGGATGGGAGAGAGAAGGAAAGAGAGAAGGGATGAGTGAGGGAAGGGTTAGGGTTAATGAGAAACAAAAGATTTAAAAAAAGCTCAAAAAGGAAAGAAAGAAGGAAAGATGGAAGGAAAAGAGAAAGCAGTGAAGGGAAGACACAAAGATTGAAGGAAAAACAAAAAGGAAAAGAAGAATGAAAACATGAAGAATGAAACAATGATTGAAGGAAAGAAGGAAGAAAACAAGAGAAGTAGGAAAGAAAGGAGGAAGAAAGGGAAAAACAGTGGAAGTAATGAAAAGAAAGCAAGGAGAGTAAAGAATGAAAGAAGAAAAAGTGATAAAAGGAGAGTAAACAGGGAAGAAGAAAATGATTGACGGAAACAAAAAAGGAGAAAGAAGAAAGGTATGATGAAAGGAGGAATGGAAGAAAGGACAGAAGACAGAGGATGGGAAGAAACAAAGGGAAGAAAAAAGAAAAGCAGGAAAGAAAAGAGAAATGAAGGAAAACTAATGAAAACGAAAACAAAGGAAAAGGGAGGAAGGAAAGGATCGAATTAAAAATGGAAAGTAGTAGAAACAAAAGAGGAAAGAAAAAGAGAAGAAGGGAGGAAACAAGAAAGAAAGAAAGGAAAAGCAGAAAAGCAAGGAGAGAAGAAAAAAGACAAAAAAACAAATATGTAGTTGGTAATAAATAATAAATAATGTAAGTCAGTGAATAATCTGCTGCCCTCAGGTAACTCCAGCAGTAAACAGTAAATGTTTGTTTTATTCATGACAAATGAAAATATAAATTACAAAGTGGCACATTAATACTTGATAAGATGAATAATATCTGGTATCTGTAATATTTCTGGTGATAGTTGGAACCATGAGAGCGTTCCTGCGGTGTGGTCCCGTCACTGTGTTTCTGTGTTTCACCGCTGTGAGCTTTGAGAGCTTTGGCAGCTCCTCAGCAGCCCGTTAGCCCACAGTCTGTTCATCCGCTTCGTGCTGGGTTTGAACCGGGATTCACCAGCCGCTCTTATTTTACATTCTGGACTGTGCAGAGTCATGGAGCATTCAGGTTGTCTTACTCAAACATGAGTGCAGCTCCTGCTGGTGTTGGTTTTACATATTTCATTGGGTGTGAAAGCAAATTGAAGGTCAAAGTAGCTTTCTGAAAACAAGGTAGAGACCAAAAACAGAGCTTAAAGAGAGAACTTAAAACATAAAGTCATCAGCTCTGAATACATGCTCATATGACTGCAGCGGATTAGTGAACCAGCTGACCAGATGAGTCTGTAGTTTTTCCACTCACAATAATCACAAAGACACACAACGTAATCACAGAGGGAACAGTCTGACAACAGAACGCACAAAATGACCACAAAGTTGTAAAACAACCACAAAAAGATGCAAAATGATCACAAAACAGATGCAAATATATCACAAAAAGCCACAAATTAACTATAAAGACCTACAAAACGACCACAAAACCATCACAAAAAACACACACAGTTACCACAAAGACAATAAATGATAAAAGATGTAAAATGACCACAAAGTGATGCACAACAACCACACAAAGCACACAAAATTATCACAAAAGGCAGCAATCAACTAGAAAACACATAACATGACCACAGACACAACATAAAAAGCACTGAGTGTAGGACTCCGCCAAAGCTGCTCAGTCGTTTGATTTCCGACAGATAAGTCCAGATAAGTCCTCAGTGGTGGATTTGTAGCAGGATCACAATCAGCTGATGTAGTGTTCACTTGTTGTCATGGTTACAGTGACACTATCTCACAACCATACAGAAATCTATAACAAATCTGTGGATTCACTTGGTCCTTGTGTCATTTCTAACCTTCCCTGAAAATTTCATCCAAATCCATTTTTGAGTGAAGTTGCTGACAGACAGACAGACAGACAGACAGAGAGACAGACAGACAGACAGAGAGACAGACAGACAGACAGACAGACAGACAGACAGACAGACAGACAGACAGACAGACAGACAGACAGACAGACAGACAGACAGACAGACAGACAGAGAGACAGACAAACAGAGAGACAGACAGAGTAAGAGATGGACAAACCAATGTTGATTATCACATAACTCCACAGTGCTCCTTGGTGGAGTTATGAAAAAATCTAAAACAAAATGACATAAAATGATCACAGAAGGCACAAAAATAAACCACAGAGACACAAACTAACCACAAAAATGCAACACAACCACAAAATATATAAAATACTACAATCAACCCTGGGGACTCAAAATGGTCAAAAACAACCACAAGGAGTAAAACAACCAGAAAAAGACAACATGGCCACAAGTCTCCAAAAAGGACACAAAATGACACAAAATGTTAGAAATCAACCACAAAAAGACCCCACATCACAACGGAAATATACAAAGCGACCATAAAGAAACACACAAAAGCTATAATACTGAAACTTGCGGGTCTCTGGATAGATGACAGAAAGAAGCTCCTGCAAATATCAGTGATCAAATAATAATCAAACCACACTCACATAAGACAAGCTGCTTTAGCATTCAGTCTGACACTTAACATTACAGATATCAACAACTCTGTGATGAGCCAGAATTTATATTCCAGACATCTACAGTGACATCCTGAGCAGTCAGACTGACAGCAGAGCAGAAACCTCCCTGTTGTGATGACACTGCTCATGTGAGGCTTCATGTTTGATGCTGGTCCAGCAAAGCAACTGAACAGAGACAGCAGAGGTGACGACTGCTGCTGTGGTGAACGAGACTGAGGCAGCTCATCAGCGAGGAGCTGGTGGAGAACAAGAGCTCTGTTCATTAGAGACTTGTGGATGAACTTTGGTCTCTGTCCACAGCAGTGTCTGAAAACAAGCTGTCTCTGCCCTCCGATGTAACTACAGATATCTGCAGCGTCATTTCAACAAGTCAAAGCTCTAAGTCAAGGTATCTGCAATTACTGCTCAGAATTCTATTTCCAGATATTTACAAAATCAGTTCTAACTACAACGATAAAACTACACGATAATATAGATATCCTGAATTGAGAAGAATTAAAGATACCTTAAACCAGAATTATGACTATCCCATTCATCCATCTATTCATCCATCATCCATGCATCCAACCATGCATCCATCCATCCATGCATGCATGCATCTATCATCCATCCATCATCCATGCATCCATCCATTCATTCACCATCCATCATCCTTGCATCCATCCATCCATCCATTCATCCATCATCCATGCATCCATCCATTCATCCATCATCCATGCATCCAACCATGCATCCATCCATCCATGCATGCATGCATCTATCATCCATCCATCATCCATGCATCCATTCATTCATTCACCATCCATGCATCCAACCATGATCCATCCATCCATGCATCCATCCATCTATCCATGCATCCATCCATGCATCCATCCATTCATCCATCCATGCATCCATCCATCCTTCCATCCATGCATCCATCTATGCATCCATCCTTCCATCCATACATCCATCCATGCATCCATCCATCTATCCATGCATCCATCCATGCATCCATCCATTCATCCATCCATGCATCCATCCATCCATCCATCCATCCATCATCCACACACCACGCAATCCTCATCAGGGTCATGGGGGCTGGAGTCTATCCCAGCTGACTGAGGGTGAAGACAGGAGACACCTGGACAGGTAACAGTCTGTCACAGGACTACACATAGAGACAAACAATCACACTCACATTTACACCTACAGACAATTTAGAATCACTGATTAACCTCAGCATGTTTCTGGACTGTGGGAGGAAGCTGGAGAACCTGGAGAAAAGCCACACATGAACAGGAGAACATGGAGACTCCATGCAGAAAGATCCTGGGAAGACTGGGACATGATCTTGTAGCTGTTAACCACCAAGCAACTGTGCAGCTAGGAATCGTAACTAGTCAGAGTTAAACTGAATGTGAAACTGGAGTTAGAACTAGTCACAAATCTGCAGTCACAAACCCCAAACACATGGAAGTGCATCATTTGTCCAGCAAGAGTGACAGTGTGGACAAATGAAAAGTTCTCTGTGACTGAGGACCAAACCACAGATATCTGCTGAACACATCTGGTCTACCTTGCTGCTGCCTGATGCTGGAGGTGGATAACTGGCCGATGTGGTCGCCTCCTGCTGCTGCTGGTCCTGCTCCTCGTCCTGCTGGTAGGAGGCGTTCTCGAAGCCCCGGGTGGTGCCCACTGTGGCCGCGGTCCAGGAGGTCGGCGTTGGAGACGGGCCTCGTCGGCCTCCTCCACCCCGAAGCTCCCGGAGCTCCACGGCGTTGAAAGAGAACTCCATCAAAATGTGCTCATGTCTTCACCAGCCCTCAGCTCTGCTTTATCCTCCCTGAAAGAAAGAATTAAAAACAGTGATTGAAGGCACAAGAAAAAGTGGAGTGGTTATATTGACATGACATCTTTACACTGGTATAGTATGAATGATGAGCGTAGGGTTATTATAATATGGGACAGAATAAGTCTTTGAGCCTCAAACACTTCCTGAAATCTGAATGTCTTTATTTGCACAAAGGAAAACATAAAAATAAAATAAAATACAACAGAATATATATGGATCTAATTAGACTTTAAAGATTCAGTGCTTGTATGAGTTTATAATTCACATAATTTGGAGTAAAAAAGACGCAGTCCTGAAGAAAAAACAGTGGTGCAGTGAAATGTAAGTATCATTTTCAGCACTATCCTTACAAATGTACCTGTACACTGCACTTATTTAACAGCTACAGTAAAAAGCCCAAATTTTATGTTAGATATTCACAAAACATTTACTTTATTTATTAAATAACCCAACAGTTTATACACAATCCATTTATAAAGATTAAGCAGGGGTCTTTCATTCACTGCATTCTGGTGACATTTTTATGCACCACATGTTCCTTTTCTGCATCACTTTATAGTGGGACTTATTTCCCACAATGCCCCCTGCATTTATTTAACAGCTTTTCAAATCAGGGTTTTATTCACAAAATATGTATTTTATCGATTAAATACCTAACACTATTTAGACTCATTAAAATAATATATCTCTTGAGAGCATTAACATACTGTCTACCTTAATTAATCGCTAATAATTCCAATTATATGTGATAAATAAATAGATGTCTCAGCATAATGTGCCGTACAAATACAGGTGCTTGAGTGCAAACACTTTCACTGGATTCTTTTGACCTCTGCTAGAGTAAATAAAATCTCAGGAACATCTCACTTTGTCACAAATGGCTCAGTTTTGTTGCACCAGAGAGGATTTATCTGGGAAAACTATTATCTCAACTCAGCCAGCAGCCATGAATCCATCTCACACAAACACACTGAATCACAGGAAGCTCACCTTGGTGGTGATTTACTTCCATTGCTTTCCTCCTGTCATCACTGGAAGCGCTGCTGTCACATCCTGTTGAGTGCAATGGAGAGTTAAAATCAGATGCTGAATCTAAAACAGATGTCACAGACAGAAGAGATGTTTCTGCTTAATGACAACCTACACTGACTCCTGAACATCTCATTCTGTATCCAAAAACCAAATGAACCTAAAATACTCCTCAGAAGTGTCCTATATAATGAAGACAATACAATACAATACAATTACTTTATTCATCCCCGAGGGGAAATTGAACAGACTGGTCAAAAAGTACACATCCTAGTAGCTCATCTAGGGCTGAACAATTCATCAGAAATATTACTGAAGTCTCACAATCTCTGACTGCAGTAACAAATCTTGAGACCTGCACTACTAGTCAAAAGTTTGGACACACCTCCTCATTTAATGGTTTTTCTTCATTTTCATCACTCTTTAGATTTTCACTGAAGGCATCAAAAAAACATATGGAATTATGTAGTAAATAATAAAGTGTTAAATAAGTCAGAACATGTTTTATATTTCAGATTCTTCAAAATAGCCACCCTTTGCTTTGATGACAGCTTTACACACCCTTGGTGTCTGAAATGGTTTTCATTTCACAGATGTTCCTTGTCAAGGTTCATTAGTAGAACTTCTTGCCTTCTTAATGGGGTTGGAACCATCAGTTGTGTTGTGCAGAAGTCAGGTTGGTCCACAGTTGACAGCCCTATTTGACAACTGTTAGAATCCATATTATGGCAAGAATCGGTCAGCTAAGAGAAACGACAGTCCATCATTACTTTAAGAACTGAAGGTAGTCACTCTGGAAAACTGCAAAACCTTTGAATGTGTCTACAAGTGCAGTCGCAAAAACCATCAAGTGCTACAAACAAACTGACTCAAATGAGGACCACCTCAGGAAAGGAAGACAAAGAGTCTCCTCTGCTGCTGAGGATAAGTTCATCCAAGTGTCCAGCCTCAGAAATCACAAGTTAACAGCAACTCAGATTAGAGCCCAGATAAATGCCACCCAGAGTTCTAGTAGCAGACACATCTCTACATCAACTGTCCAGAGGAGACTGAACCAATCAGGCCTTTATGGTCCAATAGCTGCTAAAAAAAACACTACTAAGGAAAAACAACAAGCAGAAGAGATTAGTTTGGACCAAAAAAAAAACATCAGGAAATGACATTAGAGAGATCAGTGGAGATCTGTGCTTTGGTCTGATGAGTCCAAATTTGAGATCTTTGGTTCCACCCGCTGTGCTTTTGTGAGACCAGAGAAGGTGATGGATGGTCTCTACATGCATGGTTCCACCGTGAAGCATGGAGGAGGAGGTGTGATGGTGTGGGAATGCTTTGCAGGTGACACTGTTGGAGATTTATTCCAAAGTGAAGGAACTCTGAACCAGCATGGCTACCACAGCATCCTGCAGCCACATGACATCCCATCAGGTTTGGTTTAGTTGGACCATCATTTATTCTCCAGCAGGACAATGACCCCAAACACACCTCCATGCTGTGGAAGGACTATCTGACCAAGAAGGAGATGATGGAGATGACCTGGCCTCCACAGTCACCTGACCTAAACCCAATCCAGATGGTTTAGGATGAGATGGACCACAGAGTGAAGACAAAAGGACCAACAAGTGCTCAGCATCTCTGGTACTCCTTCAAGACTGTTGGAGAACCATTTCAGGTTCTACCTCATGAAGCTCATCCAGAGAATGCCAAGAGTGTGCAAAGCAGCAATCAAAGAATCTAAAATATAAAACATGTTTTGACTCATTTCACACTTACTTGTTTACTACATAATTTCATTTGTGTTCATTCATAGTTTGATGCCTTCAGTGAAAAACTACAATGTAAACAGTCATGAAAATAAAGAAAAACATTGAATGAAGGTGTGTCCAAACGTTTGACCGTTAGTGTCAGTGAACATGCCTGCTTGGTACAGATTGCAGCAAAAACCAATTATCATTTTAACATCTCTTGCACTGGAAAATAAATGCAAACATACAGCATCAAAAGCCAAAAAAGCTGCTCTTCCACAGTCAAAATTGCTCAAAATGCTGCATTTTATGCAGTATAAGGCTAACCAGTTAAAGGTTACCCGGTCTAAGGTGCTCTATTGAGTTGCAGAACATTATAACGCCTCTGTTTATGTCACAGCCAGGGTTTTGACCCCCACTTTACTGCTGTCTGTCCCTCTGCTGCAGGTGTGTCTCTCTACCTGCTGCATCTGCACTGCTGGAGTCAGCATGGATGAAGCACAGCTGTGGAAGACGCACATCTGCAGCTCATCCAGTAGCAGCAATAAAGACCGGCTCCGCACTGCACTCAGTGTCGGAGTCTACTGACTGTCTGTCTCGATCTGAGACCACGGTGCGACACTGAAGACGCCAGAGCAGCCTCCCCACCCTCCCCCTGGACTGAGTGGCATTGTTCTTTGTTTAATAAAACCTGTTTGATAGACTTTCGCTTATCCCCTGCTCTGTATGCTCTCACTCTTGGGTTCAAATCCCATTCCCGCCCCCTCATACCATGACAGTTGACCAAATCAAAATCTGAAAATACATTACTTTTTACATCATTAGGAGATGAAAAAACTGTGCTTTCTACAATGTCCAATGCTAAATAAACTGTTCTATACAACACTGTCAAAGTTGAATAAATGTCACCTTCTGTGCTGTCAGGAGGCAAGAAACTTCCTCTTTGATCAAGACCAAAAGCCAAAGAAATCTGCTTTTAATGCAGCCAAAAGCCAAAAAAATAGGCATAGTTTTCTTTACACCATCAAAGCCAACAAAATATCGCATGTTACACCATCAAAGGCCACCTGGACTAATCAGAAAGGATTTTTGTTGCATATTGTTCAGCTCCATAAAGCATCATGTGAGTCTTCATCGCCAAGGTCCGTTCCAACTAACAGGGCTACAAATACCGGAAAAAACTGACATTGAGATATTTAGTATTCTGTAGTATATATATTGCTACATGGAAAAATACAGATATTTTCACCAGATTTTTTGAACAACTCTGTGGTGCTGATTCAAATGTTCAAAGTTGTTATACTGAACAAAAACAAAAATGCAGCATGAAATAATTCAATGTGATCTATTGTTTTAGCTATAAAGGATTTATTGCTTCAACACAAAGCCAACAGAACAGACTTCATGACCCAGAAAATGGAGTCACAGTCAGAAACAAGTCACACATCTGTGACACACACAGTCCATGAGGCTGCTGTTCTTATTCTTGTTTTTTCATCTGTGTCACTGAATAAAGCTGCATTTTAAGGTGTCCTTTAATAGATCAAAGGAGCTACACTATCTGATGTTTGTGCTTTAAAGCCACACCTGATCAGGGCATACGTTAACTCCATGCTCAAGCATCTGTTTCTGTGCACAACTGATCAAACTGAACACTTTTCCATCCATAACAAGAGATGAGAGATTGAGATGTTTCAAGTCAGAAAAGAAAAATCTACATATTGTGTTTTTATTTTTGTTCAGTGTAGTTGTGATGATTGAAGGATTCTGCTAACAGAGGGCCAGTTGTTGCTCAACGTCATCCTTAGTGTAGCTGATACATTTCCATACAGCTGATGTTGCGTTTCCTTCTTTTTTTCTTTTTTTTTAAATTTAGGCGTTTTTTCAGCACTTCTCTCCTGTTCCTTGCTCCGTCTGTGGTGTCTATGTGAAAGCTACATTTCAACAAACTCTGTGTGCTGTAAATAAAGTGTAAAAAAACGGACTAAATTATACATCAGTCTGACTGGTCTAAAATGAGGACCATTTGTATTGAGGAGCAAACAAAGGTGCAACCAAATGTTTCTGAGTTACCTGCCTGACTTCACAGTGCACCTCCTGCACTTTCATTATACTATTATACCGTAAGCACTTCATTATGCAGCTCTACAATTTAACAAAGCCTGAAAAAATCATCTAAAATTTGTCGACAGAAACAAATTAAGATGTGCACACATGCACATGTCTGAACCTACACTGACATGTGTGCATCTCCTGCTCACCTTAACATAAAACTGACTGAAATTCACAGAGTTCTGCAGAAAGGAACATTTTTCTGTGACCTGATCAGTGTTGTACTCACGCTAGACAGACATGCAACTTTTCTGGATAAAACAACTTGTTCTGTAACTTATTAAAAACGCACCTGAGAAGATCGTATATACATCCATCCTTTATCTACACACCGCTAAATCCTCATTAGGGAGGAAAATACAACTTCAAAATGAACAAAACCGAAAAAGATTCTGTATTTCATTCTGTGGAGTAGAACTCTGGAACAGTCTGGGTGAGGAGACAAAAGAACATCCAAACATACAACAGTTTAAAACTACATACAAAGAGAATGTTTTCTCAGGATACAGGGATGGAGTGGAGGTGTGACAGTCACTGGGTGTGCACAGGTTACTGTTAGTCATGATTTATTTCTAAAATCATTTGTTTTCTTTATTTATTTATGTGTATTATTAGTTGGGTCTTTTCTTCCCGCTGTGTTTTGCTGTTGTTAGGTCCTTTTGTCTTTGTCCTTTTGTATGAATGTAAACTGAAACATTGGTGTATATTTATTCTAAATCATGTTCACTATTATTTTTATTGTTATTATTATTATTGTTTATAAATGGTTGTACTTAGAAGAAACAGAATGAAGAGATTTACAATCATTGTGAGAGGAGAATAGGTGGGATTAGATCGGCTTCCACATCCTCCCACCCATTTTTAAGGAAAATATTCTTTGTTTTTTGTTGTGGTTTTGCTTTTATGTAGAAATTTTCAAAAAAAAGATTAATGGGGGCTGGAGAACAAATAAAGACAAACATTCACACCTACAGACAATTTAGAATCACCAATTAACCTCAGCATGTTTGTGGACTGTGGGAGGAAGCCGGAGAACCTGGAGAAAACCCACGCATGTACAGGAGAACATGGAGACTCCATGCAGGAAGATCCAGGAAGGTCAGGACATGAACCGGGGATCTTGTAGCTGTGAGGTGACGGTGCTAATCACCAAACCACAAATGACACAAATGATTTTTATACACAGAAATAGCCAGTGTGGTTATGACAGAAAAAAACTAATATTTAGTTTCTAAATGTAGCTACATCTAAAATCCATTGTTTCATTTCATTTGTTAAGTTTGACTTTTAAATTAAGTGCAGTTTTATTACTGCTGTTGTTATTATAGCTTCTGTTATCTTGTTGGTTTGGGTATAAGCTGTGTCCGGACTCTGTTATTGTTATGTTAATAGCAGATTATGACTATTATTATGATTCATGAGTCTATAATATGTTGTGTTTCGGTTTTAATCTGACAATATATACATAAAGGGAAAAAATAGATATTTTTCTACCAAAAAACAGAAAACAGAAATATGATCCCAAAACGAACCCTCAAATGAATTCACTTTCCACAAATGTCCTCTCAAAGCAACACACACCTAAAAACCCCACAATAAAAAGAAAGCCTGTCTTTCCTGTAGAGTCCTGGCTGTGATTCATCAGGGAGGATATTCCAGCTGGACAGACCTTTATTTTGTACTCTATCCTGCAGATATTTACATTTCTTTTTTTCTTTTTTTTTTGTTTCTGCTGCAGGATAATCTCCGGGGAGCTCCAGGCCACAGTAACCCACTGACACACTTCCATCCATCCTGACATGAAGCTGCGGAGCCCCAGGGAGCCCGGTGCCCGGTGCCCGGTGCCCGGTGGTCAGGCTGCAGCTCCGGCCGTCAGCAGCACCGTGACCTTGTCATGCGCCAAACCTGGACCACACACACCCCTGTGTGTGGAGACGACAGGAGGAACCGGGGCAGATAACACCGACATGCTGTCCAGAAGGCTGATAACGGGAGGAGGGACCGACCGAGTCAGCGGATAATCGGAGGGAAATTATGCAACCAGCGACACATTTCTCCGGAGGGAAACACCGGGGATGGATTCAGCATCCATCCCGAGCTGCATCAGTAGAAACGCCACCGAAAGCATCGATAATCCGCCGGGAGGAGAGGACGGAGGGGCTCGATGCGCAAAGAGGCGGAATGACGGTGGAACGAGGAGTCTTACCTGGAGCAGGAGCCGCCACCGGCCGGGAATCTGCACCGTGGATGCCCGGAGAGATGGATGCTGCTGGAGGATGAGTGAGGAGGATGGAGAGAGGAGGAGGAGAGAGAGGGGTGAGACTGACCATGCGCAAAAGCAGCCCGTGGATTTGAGCGGTGCTGGTGTGTGTGGAGCTGGTGGAGTCACGGAAACCTCCTGACTTCATGCCTTTGACCTACATCTGCAGACAGATCTCCTGATGCAGCGAGGCTACAGCGCCCCCAAACACCCCATCAGGGACGCTGTCCTCCAAATAAACCACAACAATGAACGCTTTCTGACTGCTTTTTTACGGGATTTTAAGAGCAGATAGCAGATTTCTGCTGTTTTGTTAAAATAGGTTTTAACCCTGTAAGACCTAAATACAGAAAAAATAAGCCCAAAAAAAATATTAACACACACACGCACACACACATACACACGCACACACACATGCACACACACACACACACACACACACACACACACACACATATATATATATATATATATATATATATGGACAGACACACACACACATGCACACACACACACACACACACACACTAGTGGGTTTTAGGGTATCATTGCTTTTTACACCATTACTTTTTTCTTTTTTACGGTCAGAAACCAAGAAGAAAACCTTCATCTTTTTACCCCATCAGAAACACAACATGCTTTATACAACATCAAAGGTCAAAAAAGCAAAAGCAACTTTTTAACTCAACAAAATCTGAAATAAAGCAGTTTTCAATATCATTAAAAGATGGGGGAAATGTTCCTTTTTACATTTAACAACAAAACCTAAAACAACCGCCTCTTTTTACGTCATCCAAAGCCAACAAAATGCTGCACAGCAACACTTTAATGTGTTCTTCATGGGGTAACAAGTACTTTCTTGTGTTTAGCATAGCCAGTTTGTGTAACCAATCAGTGAAGAACAAAGCTGATGAAAAGTGAAGTGAAAGTCATGAAGAGACATAATACAACCAGAAAGAGATGCAAAACAACCACAAACAGACACAAAATGACCACAAACTGGCAACAATTAACCAGAGTAACGCAAAAAATGACCAGAGAGAGACACACAATGTCCACAAATAGATGCAACACAGCCACAGGGAGGCAACAGAACCAGGAAACAGCCTCTCTCTTAACATTACCAACTCCATTTCTGAGACGCTGTGACAGAATTATTGCAGCGGGTTTTGAAAGTGAAGCAAAAGAAGTTCCAGACAGATATATGTGTAATAATGGATCTGGCAGGTAATTCTGGTCTGTGAATCTCCTCACAGCAAAGTCTGTCCAAAGAGGACTCACTCAGATGGAAGAGCCTGCCTCATTTTGGTTTGCAAAGATTACAATCTCCATACCTGTTACCATGGCAACACATATCTAGCGCAGACATTAGCATTCATAAATGCAGCACTCATGAAAACATTAGTTGACAAAAGCCTGTCATCTGACTGCAGCTGATTTCTACATGTTATCTTCAGAATCAGCTTTAATGACCGAGTACGAACACAACGTACAATCTGGTATCGAGTGTGTCGTCCTAGGAATATGGAAAGAGAATAGTAATAAAAAAGAAACTATGGAAAGAAGAAGAGAAGAAATAAAATTCATTTTTAAAACAGTAGTAATAAAAAATAAACAACAAAAAATATAAACTGACATTTACACATCTAGGACAAAAGAAAGACAAACACAGTAGTGCAAAATGATAACTGCTACAGTGCAAAAAAGAGAGAGCAGAGAATGCTGTTCTTAGTGCAAAAATAATGTATCTGTCCGTTGGTATGTAGTACAGGTGTGGAAGAATGGCTCAGCTGTTTATTAGGCTGCTCTTGTGTCTGGAGGTTTTTGTGTCCAGGAGGGGAGGGGGGAGAACAGCTCATGTCCAGGGTGAGTGGGATCTCTGGTGATGCTCTCTGATCTCTTCCTGGTTCTAGTGGAGAACAGTTCCTGGAATGATGTTTTGTATGTCTGCAGCTCCAAACACTCTGCTGAGATAAACATCCTCTATCTGCTCATGGCTCCATGGAGGGGACTGTAGTTTCTTTACCAGCCTCAAAAGACCAGCATGCATTGCAGCCACATAATTGGTCAGCAGATGATGCAACAAGTTAAAGTTGTATAAGCGCCCGGCATAACCTTCTCCTCTTAGCTTATTGTGGTCCTAATATGGTCCCTTTATCAGCACAGACACACTACATTACTCTGACTGACACGCACCAGGATGCTCACAGATATATATCCTGTTGAGCAGAACATCAAACTAATTTCTGTTCAGGAGCTACATTCAGCCCAATTTGATTTTAAGTGGGTCAGACCAGTCAAATCATAGCATAATAAACCTATAAAGAACAACAACTCCTCCTAATATTTCTCTTTCTTTTAGTGAATAAAAGGAAGAAGGTTAAGTTATCCTCCTGCTTTGTAAATGTAGAAAATGTATATATAAAAATGCATAAAAGTTGTATCAGTGCATCAACAACCCAGACTCTGTCATACTGAAGCTGCTTACTCACATTATGTTGAACAATGCTCAATGTCTTTAAATATTTTCATAGTTAGGATTTGTTTTCACCTCTGCAATTTTTACACTTTGCAAAGTCATCCCATGGGCCGGATTGGAGCCTCTGGAGGGCCAGTTTTGGCCCACGGGCCTTATGTTTGACATCCCTCCCAGAGAGGGTTGAGTCGTGCCATACAAATGATTTGACCTGATGATAGTATGTTAGCATGCTACAACTTCATGTCTATATCTTCTCTCCTAGTTTCTACATTAGAATGCTTTAAATGAATAGCCAAAAAAAAGCTTAAAGCTGAGGCTGGTGGGAATGACATTAGTTTTGGAGGTGGGGTGGGGTGGGGGGGAAGCAGGGAGAACATGCAAACTCCATGCAAAAAGATCCCAGGAAGGCCAGGATGTGAACCAAAAATCTTCTAGCTGATGAATGAGCTAACCACCAAGCCTCTGTGCAGCCCCCAAGTATTCACCCGAAAGAAAAACTGTCAACCTCACACGACACTTTCAACAGATGACATATAAGGTTGTTCAGATATTTTACTGAGGATCAAAGTGGGGGAGTTACCGATCGATAGTCAGGCTGCTGTGTGGACGGAGAGTATAAAACTGTATTTCAGATTCTGCTAACACTGGGATGTGAGGTTGGGCTGATGGGTAAGTGTTTGACATAGATTGGAAATGGGCCCCAAGCTGGGATTTAGCTCAAGGTTTTTCATGAGTACAGCTGGCAAATAATGAAAAAGAAGAATGTAAGTGGCAGGTGAAAGCAGCTCCTGGAAACGTTAAACATCACAGAGACTTCTTGGTATACGATGAACAGATATTGAAGGCGAAGGGAGCACCGGCTGTCAGAGAGAAGTCATCCATGTAAAAAGGCAGCAGCCCGTGAAATGCTGAATAATCTCATGTCTCGGCGGTGAAGATGTGTTTCTGAGCAGCCTCGGGTGGATCATCAGCTCACCTTGAGGAGATGTAAGGTCAGGGAAGTGTGGCGTGTCTCAGTCGCTGCACAGAGGAACCACAGAGAGGCTGATTCACAGGCAGAGGTGGCCTCAATACTCAGCTGGCCTAATTTTAGATCAGGCCTTTGTATCCAGGTTTAAAGGATGAGAAAGGATTGTATTCATGGGGATATGGAACATTTTGGGTTTCTCCTATTCCTCACAGTGATTAAATACTGAAAACCTGCAGCAGTTCTCTCTGAATCTCACTTCTAACTTTATCGCTAAATTCACACCAAAATGAAGACTGTGACGACCGATGAGGCTTTCTCAGTGTTTACAAAAGTAAATATGATTCTTTTCAGACTTCTACATGGGTACACCAGCATACCAGTGCAAAAAAACTGTAAAGAAATACCAAATGATTGTGCGGATACTTAAAGCTGGATCAACTTCTTGTTTGTGAAGAGAAACAGTTGAATGAAAGAACAAGACTCCAGGGTTAGAGTCGTATGGTTTACAGAGTAATGCCACATGACACCGTGTTATTTCCCTCAGTGTTCTTTAGGATGTGCAAAATCAGATTTAAAAGAAACCAGATGTGTTTTTAGAAATGCTGAAGCGTGCACCTTAGTCTCCTATCGCTGTTCTCCAACAGTCTTGAAGGAGTTCCCAAAGATGCTGAGCACTTGTTGGTCCTTTAGCCTTCACTCTGTGGTCCATCTTTCATTTTCTCACACTGTCACACCTCCTCTTCCATGCTTCACGGTGGGAACCATGCATGTAGAGACCATCACACCTCCTCTTCCATGCTTCACGGTGGGAACCATACATGCAGAGACCATCCATCACCTTTTCTGCTCTCACAAAGACACGGCGGGTGGAACCAAAGATCTCAAATACGGACTCATCAGATCAAACCAGAACAAGATGCAAACTGACCACAAAAATGCGAGAATCAAATACAAAGACGCACAAAACTACCTCAAGGGCAAAAAACAATGACAAAAAGACACCGAATGACCACAAACAACCACCAACTGGTGTAAAATTAGCACAAAGAGACAACAAAAAGGCAAAAGCAAATGCAAACATCATCCACAAAGACAAATATCAACCGTAGAGATTAAAAAAAATAACCACAAACAACCACAAAAAGATGCAAAATGACCACAAGATACAATATGATCACAAAAGGCCTGAAATCAACCACAAAGAAAAGGAAGTGACCAAAATGAAACACAAATTAACCACAGACTACAAGCTGCATCACTGTCAAATTAGAAACCACGGTAACGTAGAACGTGTGCATTTACACTGCGACCCAAATTATTAAGCAAGTTAGGTTTTTAATTACTTTGCAGAAACTATCGTATACATTGTTATATTGGTTCTACAAATGTATCCATAAAAATGTGACACTCAAATGACATCAGATGGAAAATGTAACATTTCAAATTTCAGGTGAACCAAATTATTATGCAAATCTTTATTTCAAACTCAAACATCCAGCATATGAAAATAAAACATCTTTTTTTTTATTAACAAATGTATTTTATACTGTCAGTTAGACTATCCTGAGCACAAATGGTCAAACAATAAGCATATCTGGATGTATCTTTACTTGGAGATGTAGCCACCTTTCTTCTGCATCAGAGTAAGGAGTAATTATTTCAACATTTGTTTTAACATCCTGTTTTACACAGTTTTAGTTATATTCTTAATGTGTTTATTCACTCTATTTTATTCTACATTCCTGTGTTTCCTCAGTTTGGGGCCGTCTGCATCTGGGGCTGTGGTTGGCTCTCGGTCCGGTGACGCCGACTTGGGATCCACTCTGGCGTTTTGGGAGGTGGGGAGGCTTCTGCCTTTCCTTTGGCCCCTGCCGTGGTGCACCCTAGGCTGGTGTTTGGGCTGTCGGCGTCTGCTGCCCAACGTGCAGACGACTCTCAAAGATGGTGTTTCCTCAACCTGGTTCCTCTGTGCTCAGCCAACCCATGCTGCTATGTTTGTATTTTTCTAGGTGGGTGGATGGGGGGGTGAGAATGGGGGTGGGCTCTTCAGGTAAACGTGTGTGTGTGTGTGTGTGTGTGTGTGTGTGTGTGTGTGTGTGTGTGTGTGTGTGTGTGTGTGTGTGTGTGCGTGTGTGTGTGCGTGTGCGTGTTTTATTCTCTGTGCTTTTTATTCTATGTAAAGCACTTTGTGCTGCATTTCTAGTGTATGAAAGGTGCTTTATAAATAAAGATTGATTGATTGATTGATTGATTGATAAGGAGCCTGCTGTCCATTGAAGATGTTAAGTTTTCAATTTCAGCAGGTGTTATGCTTTTTGCAGCCTTTACAATAGCTTCCCACTGCTTATCCTTTGATGAGAACTGTTTTCCATTTTCAAAAACCCTTCTTTTCAAGATCGACCACAGATTTTCTATGCAGTTTAAATTGGGTGAGGATGCTGGCCAGTCCATTACCTTGTCCTTTGGGTAGCCCTTTGATGCCAGCCATTCAGCAGTAAACTTCGATGCATGGCTTGGAGCATTATCATGCATGAACATCATTTTCTTGCGCTCAGCAGCTGTTTTTTTCTTCAACCACAGAAGGAAATTTTCTCCTAGAAATTTGCAGTAATTTGCAGAATCCATTTTCACTCCTTCTGCAACCCAGAAAGGTCCAATGAGTTCATTTTTTATGATGCCTGCCCATGTCATCACACCGCCACCACCTTGCTGACGCCTCAACCTGGGTGGAGCATCGGCACCTTCGGCTATCCAACCTCTAGCCCAACCGGACCATCAAGGGCGGCACGCATCTCATCAGTCCAGATAACTTGTCCAAAATCCAATTTCATGTACTTCTTACACCAAGCAAGTCTTTTGTCCTTGTGCTTTTGATTAAGTGGAGGCCTTGTTTTCGCTTTTTGGACCTTACCAAGCGTTTTCAGAAGACGATTCCGTGATGTCTTTGGGGTGTGACCGAGACCAACAGCAGAAAAGATGCTTGCACTGGAACTCAAAGGCTGTTTGACCATTTCTCTCTTTAAAGCTGACAAATCTCGAGCTGTTAGCTTCCTGCTAGGGGCCTCTTCACGTTTTTTCTTGCTTTTTCACCATTAGAAACAAAGGCCTTGATTGTCCTATGGTCACAGTCCAATAATCTGGTTATTTCGATCGTTGGCCACCACTCTCCCAAAAATGTCACGATAGAAGCCTTCTCCTTACTACTGAGGTCCTTCTTCTTTCCCATCTTTAGTGCTTATGGTCACAGAACACAGAATATTCACTTTTATATATATGTCTGCATAATAATTTGGTTCACAGCATTTTAAATTTTAACTGATTATTACTCAAAATTACTCAGATATTTTATGCTTTTGGATAATCAACTGCCCTATCAGGCTTACATTAATACCACTTGTTCATCAGTGGAACATATTTGGATAAAGATATTTTTTAAACGGACTTGCATAATAATTTGGGTCGCAGTGTAATATAGATGTACCTATATATATATTCTAAAATGCATTCACACTTTAAAGAAGATGAATGAAGCTTGAAGACATAAAAATAATGAAGTAAGTTTTATTGTACAAAACCTGACTGACAGTAGAAAATGCAAAAGTCACTGTTTAGAAAAGCAGACTCCATCATTATGTTTTCAGGCTGTCAATGAGAAAAAAACTAAGTGGTTCATCTTTTCTGACCTTTCCCTTCAACAGGTATGAAAATAAAAAGATATTAAACATTACAAAGATTGATTTCTAACAGCAGTACTGTTGTACATATGAAAACAACTCAGTATAATGTTAAATTCAGTAAAAAGATCAAGTGTAGATACTACACACACACACACATTTAGGTACAGAGACGCTGCATCAGTCCAGCTTTTTGTTAGCATTCAGCCTGTTTTTACAGCATTACATGGTTCAAAACCAAAGAAAGAAAATATTAAAAGGAGACAGCCTCCAAACAAAGTGGAGGTTCTGCAGATACTGTAGTGAAACACAACATGTTAGAGAAAACTATATACAAGTTAGAGGCTCAATCACATCTGGCAGCAGAGAGCTTCACTGTTCACCAGCTGGACTTGAAATTCAGATATTTTTATTTTAAAATACTGTCAGCTATTTGTCTACAACAAGGCACCGACAGGCTGAGAGGTTTGACTGTGAAAAGACGCGAGCACCGCTGTCATGGCAACCCAGAGTTTCACTGTACCGCAGTGAACACAAAGATGAATAAAAACAAAACATTCAAAGGTCGTCTGAGTCAAAAATCTTCCGATTGATTCACTGAAGAGGTTTTCTTCTTCATCAGACTTTAAAGGAAATACGAGATGTTTTTTGTTTTAGAAAAAGCTGGGATGGTGTCACACTGAAGAACGTACTACAAACATCTGCTGTTCTTTGTTAATGGACAGAGTGTGCTGCTTCTTTCAGTCTGTTAAAGGTGGAATTGAGAAATACTGAATCATCTCAAGCCTGCTGCTGTCACCAAGCTGTGAAAGCTTTGAAAAAATGCTTCTGATGCTTCAACATCAGCCCCCGACCCACGTGGTAAAACCATCTGCAGACATGTCGTCAAACTGTTGCATTACAATAACATCTGATATGAACACTACCAGACTAGTCCAGATCCACACACTGTTTGAAGAAGCTCGTTCAGGTTGTTTATCCTGTGTCACTACAAGGAAAAACAGCTTTTTTCATGACTTCTGAATCACCTCAAGCATCTTCTCCTGCATCATGCTCTGTTAAAAATGTCTGCAGGTCAGTGCAGCAGAGGGTTAGCGCAAGATGAACTTTACCCAATTAAGTCAAACAGATATTCAATTTACACTGACAAAATAAATAAGCCAAAATGATGTACTGCCAATAAACAGTGAGAGAAAGACAGGTCACAAAGGTTTCTGAAGCCTCAACAGATTAAAAGCTTATTGTAGAAAAATTAAAATCAAACCCTGTTTTCAGCACACTTTTACAGACGTCTTCTTCATAATGGAGGTCAATGAAAAATATTTTAGGGCTGCAGGGATTTTTTTTCATTATAAAACTACAAGTGAACAAACTGTGGTCAATGCGTTAGGTCTCTGAAGACATCTGAACCTCGACAACCTGCGCTTTAAATCACTGGTTGATCCTACTTCTGGTTGGGAGAGGAGGCTGAGTAAAAATGGAAAAGAAACAATGAACAGGAGTTAAACATGATACCTCGTGGACAGGTAAAAACCAGACCGTACACGTATACACAGATCACCCACAGCATTCTGACCACTGACAGCTGAAGTGAAAGACATCGATCATCATCTGTGGGATGCTCCATGTAGCTGCTAATGTGATGCTGATGGGTGCAAATGACACACAGATTGTCGTCTCACTGCTGTCTGCTTCATTCTCAGCTTTGATAACTGATGTGGTTTAAATATCACACTCTGGATATTATTACTGGTACAAAAGTCAAAACTTTGGGATGGTGAAAGTGGAACTACAATCTGCTTTGTAGAAAACAACACAGCATGAATGAATCTCTATGTCCCTCAGGTCATAACAGAGAAGTCAAAGTTGTGAAAAAAAGACTGTTAATGTTTCGTTTCCTGAAGGTTTCTGTCAGGGCAGCTTGTTGACCTGAGGAGCAGCTTTCATCGCTGTCAGGTTTTGGTTTCTGTCTGGTCTCAGTGACTCTGCCTCTCTGACACGACGTCCTGCAGACGCTTCAGCAGCACATCTGGACTGCTGCTGTTCTCTGGACACGCCCTCTTACTGGGGGAGTCGCACGCTGATGACATCATCACATCCCCCTCCATAGTGAAGGCCCTCTTCCTGCTCACACAGCCCTGCCGGATCATCCGGTTGATGTCGGACAGTTCCTGCATGGAGGCAGATGAGGGGACAAGGTTGAATGAGGCTCATGCTGCTAACAGAAACAACCAGTATCATTGTCTGTTTCCTACAGGGGCTCACAACTTTCCAGGTCTGTGGTGACCTCCTCAAATGCCTCAATAACAAACATACTCAGTTCACCATCCTGTAAGAAGGAGAGGCAGCAAATCCTCCACCTTTAACCCCAAACAGTTCCTGTCCTCCTTATCACTGCATGAGAAGCAGAGCTGGTTGTCCACTGATCTGCAGCCTCTCCATGGGAAGATGCTAAACCCTCCCAGTGCAGGCATCATGGCAGCTCTGGTGCTACTGGTGAGTGTACAGGAAACATTGTAAAGAGCCATTTACCATAAAAATGAGGTCTGCATAAACACTCTCTGCATTTCAAACCGTCCCTGAATGTTAGTCACATGACTGGAGGAGTCATTTTTAAAGGAGACATGTAAAATAAAATGCTTTCAGTGAAATCTATTCCTTATGCGTCTCCTCTCTGCTCTGTGTAAACACAGCCTGCAGTTCAACTGAAAATGCCCTCAGTTTTTGTCCCTAATGGCTTCATGTTTGTTTTCACACAGACAGCTGCTTCTGTTCCACGTTTTAAATGGGCAGCAAGAATAAAGTGATGCTGATAAATTATTTTCCCTATCTGTGGTAAGGAGCTGTTAAAAGGTTGAAAATCTAAGAATTCTTCCTGTTTTCATTTTACCAAGTTGTTTTTAAGATGACTGCCTCCTGATCACAGCGCTGGGCTCTGAATGTGACTTTTTAGACCTGTGAGACGTGGATTTAAGGACAATTAATAAATGAATGCATTTTACTGCAATTCATTTGATTAACAGCTGTTTTTTAAAATTCCATCTGAAAAAAATCATCCCTGGATGACTTCAGGAACAGGAACTGTGAGGCCAGAATGAAAATGGGCTCAATGGATCAAAACTTTCAAATCCAATAAGGATTACTGTGTCCAGCTTCATCTAAACAGTAGAAAAGAGTAAAGAACAGTGTGATAGCAGCGGGTCAGTCACACTGATGTTATGGAACCAGTTCTACCAAATCTGATGCTAAAGACGCACTGATGAAGAACTACACACACTGCATCCATTTCAGTCACAGCAGGAGTGTTGGAACCCTCTAATCATGGCAGCAGCTTGTTTGTTCCTGACAGTGTGGTCCCAGTGCAGTGTGTGTGTGCGTGTGTGCGTGCGTGCGATCAGGTGCTGGCTATACTTGTGGGGACCTAATGTCCTCACAACCATAGGAAAACCAAAAGAAATGTCACTTGTGGGGACCTCATTTCGGTCCCCACAAGTCTAAACAGTGTTTTCTTGGCCATGTTGTTGTTACTGAAAAAAGTAAAAGTGCAAAAACGTTTCTTTATGGTTAGGCATTGTTTTGGTCTGGGTTAAGGTTAGGGTAAGGGTTAGGTGTTAGATATGAATGGGAGTCAATGGTAGAACCCCACAATGATAGAAAAACACAGTGTGTGTGTGTGTGTGTGTGTGTGTGTGTGTGTGTGTGTGTGTGTGTGTGTGTGTGTGTGTGTGTTCTTGCCTTGGATGGGCTGCTGTTGATCCTGTAGGTGTAGGAGTTGGGGGTGAGGCACCCCGCTGAGTTCTTGTGAGGGGAGACGTAGAGCGAGTGTCTCTGAGAGACTCTGCGAGGAGAAAGAGGCTGAGCCCGGACCGACGGGAACGGAGAGAGAGGAGGAGCGTCGGCCTGCAGATCAAACACAAAGTTAAACGGAACGCTCAAACCTCAGCGTGCTCAGCGTGCAGCGGGGAGACGCTCGTACCCGGTTATCGTGGATGGCGTATCGCAGTGCAAAGCTCTTCATCTTCAGGACAAACACGCTGTTGTAGAACTGGATGAGGTCTCCACGCTCCTCCTCCACTGATTGGTTGGAGTTTGCATCTCCTGGGAGCTGACTGGTTTTCTCTGCAGCTGCAGAAACGCACAAACCAATCATCAAACATGTCAAACGTTTGTACGCTGGAGCTTTTTAAACGCCAAAAACGTGACTTTTATCAAACTTGTATCATAATAAACCGAATCCTGTTGGAATTTGCATTTGAGAAAATTAATCAAAAACAGTCAATGTACAAATAAATATGACCAATTATAAGTCATCAGCTGCAGCTCTGGTGTGCTCTGTTGTTCTATGTTTACATGGATTTAGATTTAATCTGGATTTCTACAATATGAATGGAAAATCAGTGGCCTGCACCTGTGAGTCAGGACATCTTTAAGGAGTCTAAATGTGCATTAACTGTAAAAAGAAAGAACTTTCTTTGGTTGGGTTATGCAGTGAAACCAACTTTTTAGGTAAAACTAACATTTTTGAGGACAACACCTCCATTAAAATGGTTCAACTGTTCAGTGTAAAATCAGGTTGTTCTTGGATCGGAGTGCAGGGTGTTCCTCATTACTGTTTAGTGCTGCTTTAAATGGGACCACAGGCCTCCGTCTTCTTTTAAAGGCTTTTAGTGAACACTCTGTGTGTGATCTTACATTCTCCACCTGAAACAGAATCCACCTCCATGTTTTCATCAGCTACCTGCTCTCTGGGAGTGTGACGCAGTAAGACGCTGCGGTACACCTGCACACACAACACACACACACACACACACACACACAGTTCAGTAAGTTTTGAATCTGATCGAGACACAAACAGTCCACAGTAGTCAGACAATCACAGGATTAAACATACTGCACGTTGTCAAAGACTTCATAAAAAGCTATTTTTTAAAAAAACAAAAAAAAACAGGAAAAGCACTCAGGGTGCAGTGCTCCTCCAAGGCTGCTCATTCCTCCATATGGCATTGCCACAAATGCAGCATTTTTTTACAAATGCACCATTTATTTATTAGTTATTGATGATCAGAAATCATGGTAGCATAGAATGTGTCTATTTAATATATATGTATCTACAAACAAAATGACCTTGTGCCGAGTACAGGCGTGTGTTCTGCATGTGTACGTTATGTACGGATACCGAATCACGTGACCTAAATATGTGGCGGATGGTGGGAACTGATGGGACTCAGAAACACTCCCACAATTTAATCAGCTGTTACTGGATCATTTCTGATGGATAAGTCCTGATAAGTCCTCAGTGGTGGATTCATATCAGGATCACAATCAGCTGATGTAGTGTTCACTTGTTGTCATGGTTACAGTGACGCCATGCCACTATCTGGCAGTGATACAGAAATCTTTAACAAACCCATGGATCCAGACTATAAGCCGCATCACTTCCAAAATCTAATCTGGTCCTTGTGTCATTTCTGACCTTCACTGAAAATTTCAGCCAAATCCAATGGTCTGTTTTTTGAGTAATGTTGCTGACAGAGAGTAAAAACCACAATGACACATTTTGTTTGTCTAGCCTGTGTATTTAGTGTGTTTCTTACGTGGCTGCTGGCCTGTGGTTGGCTCCGGTAACACTTCATGATGTCCTGGAAGGTGTGAGTCTCTTTGGTGATCTACAATGAAGGCAGGAATCACAGGAGTCACATTCAGTCTAATCACAGGAGTCCATTTGGATTCTTTGAAGAAGACTGACCCCCGATTCAGCAGTCAACGTTTTTGTTTTTTACAGTTTAAATGTTCATAACAAAAGATTAAAAGAAAGTCTCATGACACTAAATTGACTCTAGAAGTTAAGTTTTTGGCAACACAGTCACACGAGTATGATCATCACCTATAACTAATCACATGTCCAACCTGGTTTCTTTCCCAAAACACCACAGGTCCACTCCCACTGCCAGGATTTCACATTTTTTAGTTTCCTACCATTTAGTACATTTCATTCACATCTTGCACTGCCACTTGTTGCTAAAATGTGCTACACAAACACAGCTGCTTTGCTGTGAGGAAGCTGGTTACTTACATCCATGTGAGTTTTTGTTGTTAAAGTGTTACTCATTTAGTTAAATGTGACCGTGACAGAGGGACACAAATAAATGTAGATATTACATTTTAGAATTAATGCATATAAATGTTTAGCATCTCTATAAACCTGTATGATACTGATACAGCTGGAAACAGAATCATCTTGAGAATTGTTTTTAAAAACAAATTACCGTACCAGATGTTATTTATTTTCAGTCCGGCTATCAGTTTAGTGCACCTGTCACAAACACGTGTCTCTCAAAGGACAAAATCGTGGCTGAGAAATTAAAAACCTGCGAACATGTCCCCAAAACATTTCTCCTCAAGGCAGCAGAGAAGCCTCCTTTGAAAACAGCTGCCACCAGTTCTCTTAAACCCAAACAGTTTCAGTGACACATCTAGACCAAAAGCATCGTGACACACAGGGTGACACAAAAAAACAGGAACTTTTTAACAATCCAATAAAACCAAGAGTGATGGAAGAAAAGTATTTTATTCATAGTAATGGAAACCTTAAAACATACCATTTAAGAAACAATGATGGAATTTTCATTTTTGTTTAAAAATAACTTCCTGTAGATGGCGTCCTCCTGTACGAATACATTCTTGAAATCTACTGTTGAGATTCCTCATTGACCGCTACAACATCTCAGCGGGGATGCTGTGAATTTCATCCTGAATTCTCTGTTTTAACTCATCCAGAGTTCTTGGTCGAGTCGTGTACACTTTACTCTTGAGATAGCCCCAGGTAGATTTCAAGAATGCATTCGTACAGGAGGACGCCATCTACAGGAAGTAATTTTAAAAAAATGAAAATTCCATCATTGTTTCTTAAATGACATGTTTTAAGGTTTCAGTTACTATGAATAAAATATTTTTCTTCCATCACTCTTGGTTTTATTGGATTGTTAAAAAGTTCACCCTGTACATGATTTTAAGCTGAGATTTGCTCATGTTTTCTGAAGGAACATCACAGATGATTAGTTCCAGGACCATCATGTAATTAGTGTCATTTGAAGATTTGTTAAAAAGACAGCATGCCTTGTAATGTGGTCATGCCCAAAATTAGAGGATTATTTGAAGGAGGTCTTTAAAATAAATCTTTCATAGTGAAATTCCCAAAGAACACATAGTGGTTCTCCTTGGTTTAATACCAGAAGGAGTCACAGGCCGAGATAATGCATATTTGTTACAAATCCTACTAGCTTACATTTCGATAGCTGGATCCTGAATCCCCTTCATATAATGACTGGATTTTGAAGGTATGGGAGATTTATGAAAATGAAAAAATTACCTATGCTGTTAGACTTCAAAAAGAAAAATTTTTAAAGAGATGGAAGCCTGTGATGTCTCTGATACTGCAATGATATACGATATGTACTCCTGAGGGTTGATTTCCTGATTCGTGAATGTATGAGTCATCCTTTCTGCATCTGGTAATTCTTTTTTTTTTGCTTTTCATTTATTTATCTATTTTTATTTATTTATTCTTGCCCCCCCCCCCCCCCCATTTTATTATTTCCTACCATTATCCTTATTATCACTAGCACTGAATGTGGAGTTTGTCGTATGAGTTATGAGTCGGTATTGATTATATTTGTGAAGTGAGGCATATTTCTGTTCTTTAACCCTTTAAGCTTCAGTCAATTCCAGCCGTTTTCAGTACAAAAAAAAAATCGCTAATATTCTATTTTTAAATAAAAAAAATTATGAAAAATACAGGGAATATTGGACGCACATCACGAGGTGCATTTCTTTGAAAACGACCGATTCGTGGATTTTATACCGACTTCAGGACATGTTTTGGACAAAATAGTTTACTGGCTTGTGTCGTCTGGATGTAAAAGGTTGGATTATGGCCGTTTTTTGTGGAATCTTTTTTTCTGTGTGTAATAATGAACCCGGAAATGTGAGTCGCGCTGTGTGCGTTGAAGCCGTGTATAGAGAACGGACGGATGAATATTTGTTTTTGTCGGACAAATGTGTTTATATTACCCGCTGTGGTAATCGCATCTGAAAGTGGTTTATACCGGCGGATTCATGAGAATCTAAGCTTTCCATCGGCGTATAGTGTTTGTATAATCGGGTTTGCAGCCGTCGGACATTCTTGAAATTCCTATGCAAATTAGTAGGTGTACCGCCGGCGGTACACCTACGACGCACTGAAGTGTAAAGGGTTAAACAATTACTACAATGACTGGACTATAGGGGGATTGGAGGACGGTGGGGGAGGAAAAAAGAAGATCTCAAATGAAAGGACTGATGAAAGGGAAAAATGTGATAATTGTGGCAAGTTATAAATGTATGTGTGTTGGATGTTCAAGTAAAGAAAAACAAAGACAGTATGCCTTTCAAACCTGCTGGAAGGTCTTATGGTTCAACGGTGAACTGAATGTGAAGCTTTTCTTACTTTGGATATGATATAAATGCTGCACAGCAGCAGCTGGTCTAGGTGTCGGTCCTTCATCAGATCGGTAGAGTGGACCACAGAATGCTCGAAACACGTCCAGATTTTCCCTCTCAGCTCCGACGAGATGTCCAACTTCACACACAAATCCCTGAGCCGTACGCTGGCCAGGTGGTACACCTGAGAAACACAGAAGAAAGGATAAAACCACCACAACTGCACAGGACACACAGCAGAGGATAAACCCTCCCACATTTATACGATGATGGACACTAAAATCTGTCCGTTCTGCAGCCTCTACCTTCCTGAAGAACAGAGCCAGTGATCCGGTGCGTCGCGGCCGTCCACTTCCTGTCTGGGGGTCGGAGGTCGTGGCAGCAGCGGGGGCTGGGATGGGGGCGATCCGGCTCGGGGAGGCCGTCAGCAGGAACTGAGCGGTGATGGCAGCAGAGGAGTCACATGGTTGGACTGGGATCAGCGTGATGGTGCGGTCATTATTCACACCTGCAGGTATTCACACAGAGACACAATCAGCTCTATAAAGAAGCTACCAGCGTGTTTTATGCAGACTTATCTAAGCTCAGGGATCCGTCAGTCTGTCAGGGGAGGGGCTTCACTACATGTCCTGTAATAAGAACTGGTCCAACTGTACGGTATGATGATGCAGTCTCACAAGTCCATATGGCAGCAAGCTTCACAGTGATAGAATCCACATCAGCATCCTGTCTTCATGAACTCCACTCATATCTTTCCTTGACCTCATGAAGTCCTCCATTGAGGTCATGTAAAAGTGTTTAGGAAAAGTTCTTAGAGGCCTCACAACAGATAATTCAGATTTAGGGTGATCACAGTGAAGCATGTCTCCTTTCAGCTTGTCTTGTTATGATTACAGCCTTAATGAAGACGGAGTAAACTCATGACTTTTCATTCCTTTCCTGCTTTTGAAATATTTGTGAAGTTTGTGCTAAAATATAAATGTAACTTTCCTGCTTTACACACTGCATGTGTTAACAAAAGTGAGCGCTACAGCTCCAACAGTTCCTCTGCAGGAAACCACTTGAGCTCAGGGAAAGAAACATCTGAAGAATCTGTCTGGTTTCTGTGGATTTGTCTGAAGCAATCAAAGACGGTGTAGAGATGGAAATGTGTACTGGCCTTGCAGTGGGATGCTCAGGACGGTGGTCTGGGTCCCCTGTGCTCCGATCTTCAGGGTGCTGCTGGAGCCAAACGTCAGCCTCTTGGCTGGAGACGGCATGGGGCTCCCGCTGGGGTTGAGGCCTGGAGATGGAGCCGGAGGGTCGTCACCGAAGAGACGCCGCTTTGCGCTGCCGGCCGCAGGAGAGCTGTACCTGTCATGGACCGACAGCGGAGAGGGAGGCACATCTGGAAGAGGGGAAATACAACAAATTATAGCTCATGAAGGCGATTTCACACCAAAGTACAGAAGCTACCTGCAGACACAGACCACACTGAGTCCAGAGGGATTTCTGCATCCAAGAGCATGCCAGAGTTCAAGTGGCTTCAGCTGTGGGGTTTGGTGAGTACGCCACAAAGGCAGTAGTGTGAAAGCATGAAATCCGTAGATGCTGATCTGCAGCACAGGCATGGAACATATTCTCCAAACAGATGAGAAAGTAGCCTACCTAATACTCTGTGTCTACACTTTCTGTTCCCTGTCTACAGAAGCAGCTTTGCAGTGTATTCTGGAGCAGACTGGTGCTTTTTGATAGACATCACGTCGGCTGCTCCTCCCCTGCACAAGGTTGAGTTTTCGTCTTTGTTATGTAAATCAGGGGCATTTGACTGCCTCTTGGAACTCCTGAAAAGCTTTTACAGTAGCTGTTGCTGATCTAAAATGAAGACAGATGCATGGCTGTTTCCTCATTCTAAATGTTTTTATAAACACAAACTGGTGAACTGTTTTTACGGTGTAAGAGAAGGTTTCCAAAGAAGGCGTCATGTCGGTATGCGCTCCTCTGCAGGGGACTCACCTTTACGTATGCTGCCCAGGCCTGATCTGAACTCCCTGATACGAGGGTGGATGATGGGAGAGAGGGCCACCAGGGGCAGATGGGACTGAACTGTGGACCCAGAACTGAAAGAACCAGAACCAGAGCCAGTGTCGAGACTGGAGGAAAAATTCACCTGCAGAGAGACGGGAGATGAGATATAGTCTGTATCCCAGAGTGGAGATCCTTAGAGCAGCTAACAAAAGGTCACCTCCAGGCGGCTAAATTCTGCCACTGACATTAATTTAGAAACCTGCTGCGTTTTCTAATGCTGCACGAAACTTGCTCAAAGTGTCGTAATATACGCCATGTTGGGAAACTCTTGGTTTGTTCATATGACACACAAAGACACAATTGTTATTTACCACATTGATGAGAAATACAGCAGACTGAAATAACCCCCCCCCGTCGAATCGCCACCTTATCGCGGTAGAGGGGTTTGAGTGTCTCGGGGATCCTGGGAGCTATGTTGTAGGGCAGGGGTTCCCAAACTTTTTTGCCTCAGGGCACCCCAAGAAATGTTATTTTAATCTGAGGCACCCCTAAATTATTTCTATAGTTTGCACTCCGAGCACCTTCTGTTTGAGGCATATGTCACCATTACCGTAATTACCGTTATTAAAGTTTTTGTTGAAAAAAAGGATGACAACATCTGAATGAATATGTTTTATTGGGAAGTAGTATAATCAGTAAAATAAGTAACAAGTAACAGTTAAGGTAATATCCAAAAACGTTGGTCACCAAATGTGACAAATTTAAAGTGCAACTTACATTCAACCGATTTTATATATATATATATATATATATATATATATATATGGCATGCCGTTTAGGAAATTATATATATAATGAAAGTCGATATATATATAATGAAACTTGATATATATATAATGAAAGTTGATATATATATAATGAAAGTTGATATATATATAATGAAACTTGATATATATATAATGAAAGTCGGAATATAGAATGTTCAGATTTTCATTCCATCTATTCAAAGTTTCATTCCATATATTCAGACTTTTTCCTACTGAGCCCTGGAAGGACATGGCAAACAAAAACAGGAACCTTATTGGACATTTGCTCTTCAGATGAGCTCTTCTGTGATTATCTGTCTGTCTTCATGGTTGTCACAGGGAACGGCGACTACGTTTGAGAAAACAGGTAATTTTTAGAGATGTTTTGATTCTGAACACTGAACGTGTTAGCATTAGCTTAGCTACTTAGCTTCAACTACATTTGCATCCCTACATAGCTTAAAGGTTAAACACATGCACCATATGTTGATGATAATGATAATATCTATGTTTATCTTTATAGCTGGTCTTAAGGCTAATTACGAGGCAGAGGTCAGCTGCTGCCTGGACACATCCATGATCACGCCACTGGTGGGACACAATTGTACTGGATTTCAGCTGAAGGCTGCTGTTCTGTCCAAACAGACATTTTTATTGTGACATACCCTCCACCGTTGTTAGCTTTTGATTCAATAATTTTTTTTGAGATGAGGAAATCACTATTGCATGTTTCTAGTTAAATACCCTACTTTTATGATATATCACTACAGCATGCACTTTTTATATTTTCCATCAATTTCACCCAAAAGTTGAATAACTATTTGTGAGCAGTGTATGTAGACACATAATAGAAGCACATTTCAATAATATATCTGCTGCAGTAGTGCAGTTTATCTACCTAGATTGGTGTAACAGTAAAAAAAAACATATGCTACTGATGTTTCTGACTAAAATCTGCTTGAAAAGCACAACTGCTTATCTGTCAAAATGTGTGTAACAAAAGTGTGCACTGAACACTGAATAAAGTCTCTGTACATTATAGACAAAATTTGCATCTCTCATCACAAATTTCTGTTTATTCACCCAAAGTGCATGGGTAAAATACAAAACAGGTGAAGTACTAAAAAAGATTTATTTTCTAGAAAAGCCAATAGTCAACAATGCAGTTTAATTCTGGGACAGTTGCTCCAGCACCGACACCATGCGTCCCATCAGTGCAACCAAGGTTTTCTTTCATCTTCTGGATGTTCTGGAGAATGGCAGAGGTCACGTCTTGGTGTCTTCCGATCTGTTCCAAGAACCGTTCCTCTGACCTCTCCAGATACTGCAGAGGATCCACAGCAGCTTCCTGGTTCCCTTTTCCTGCATAAAAGCACCAAAAAGTACTAGTTGTCAGTAATTATTTTCTATTTTCATAAACACAGTTAACTTAAAGTAAATGTTCTATTTTGTGATTTTAGGATGAGTCAAACGATAACATACTGATCATGTTGATGTCTGCATAGTCTAACAGATCTTACTTGATTTGGTCTGTAGAGAGGAGGACAGCGTGGAGGAGCTGCAGGACGGAACCAGTAAGCTGCAGACTAGTGCTCCTGGTAACTGGACCTCATCATCCAAGGCCGACAACTAAATAAAATGAACAAGACATGCTGTTGATAGCATCTGTAATACAAATGATTTTATCCATTAACTGATTTATTGCTTTGTCCATACAATGTTAGAAAGTGTTACAAATAATACCTGTAATAATTTCCAACAGTGATAAATGCCTTGTTTTATTTTACAACAAAAAAGACCAAAAGCATCTGTGTATAAGAAATCAGTGCATTGGATTTCCACATCTGCAAAGCTAGAAAATCACACATCAGAATTTCACCTTGAAATTATGAAAATAGCTGCAGATTACCAGTACTCTTTACTTCACTGTGTTAACTTGATCATTTGAATCAGTTTTTTAGACTTGTATTACTGATACGAAACATAATCAACACATAAATTAAAATGTGTTCGCAAAGAGTTCACTGGTTCTTCAAGGGAAATTTCAATGATAACCATATAGTTCAGTAATATGATTAATGGGTCATTGTGTAACAGCGTGGGAGGTTCTGAATACAGGTGTTGGACTGAAATATTGCTGCTGCTTTCCTCCGGTTTTATAAGGAGTTGTTTCATAGCTTGTTAGCTTACCAGCGGCTAACTGGCTGGCAAACAATAGTTCAACGCCAACCTCTAGTCAGTGATCCGGTGTCCGGACCGCGTTAGCTGGCGGAACGTTCATAATACTGATGTGGGACTGTTGTAGCTAGCGTATTCATAGTAGGATAACAGCAGGATGTTGGAGAAATAAAACTTACCATTATCAGGATCGCTGGTCTGCATGGCAGACTCTTAGCGCATCGCACTGCTTGAATGTCTGTGTATTTCAGGCCGATTTCAAAATAAAACTCAATAAAATTCTCGTCCGGGTGAGTGTCCTTCATTGTCGCTTCGCCATACGGACATGTCCCTTCCGGGGCTCGGTAGGAAAAAAAGATTTGATATATATATAATGAAAGTTGATATATATATAATGAAAGTTGATATATATATATATATATAATGAAAGTCGATATATATATATATAATGAAAGTTGATATATATATATATAATGAAAGTTGATATATATATATATATATATATATATATATACACACACGTGGACAAAATTGTTGGTACCCCTCAGTTAAAGAAGGAAAAACCCACAATTCTCACTGAAATCACTTGAAACTCACAAAAGTAACAATAAATAAAAATTTATTGAAAATTAAATAATCAAAAACAGCCATTACTTTTGAATTGTTGATTAACATAATTATTTAAAAAAACAAACTAATGAAACAGGCCTGGACAAAAATGATGGTACCTCTATAAAAGATTGAAAACTATTTGACCAGAGTGACATGATTAACTCAGGTGTGTCATTTAATTGACATCACAGGTGTTTCCAAACTCATAATCAGTCAGTCTGCCTATTTAAAGGGAGACAAGTAGTCACCCTGCTGTTTGGTGAAAAGGTGTGTACCACACTGAACATGGACAACAGAAAGCGAAGGAGAGAATTGTCCCAGGACATCCGAAAAAAAATGATAGACAAACATCTTAAAGGTAAAGGCTATAAGACCATCTCTAAACAGCTTGAAGTTCCTGTGACAACAGTGGCTCATATTATTCAGAAGTTCAAGATCCACGGGACAGTAGCCAACCTCCCTGGACGTGGCCGCAAGAGGAAAATTGATGACAAATTGAAGAGACGGATCGTTGGAATTGTATCCAAAGAGCCCAGAGCAACCTCCAAAGAAATTAAAGGTGAACTCCAAGGCCAAGGTACATCAGTGTCAGATCGCACCATTCGTCGTTGTTTGAGCCAAAGTGGACTTCATGGGAGACGACCAAGGAGGACACCACTGCTGAAAAAAACTCATAAAAAAGCCAGACTGGAATTTGCAAAAATGCATGTTGACAAGCCACAAAGCTTCTGGGAGAATGTCCTTTGGACAGATGAGACCAAACTGGAGCTTTTTGGTAAGGCACATCAACTCTATGTTCATAGACTCAAAAACCAAGCATACGAAGAAAAGAACACTGTCCCTACGGTGAAACATGGAGGAGGCTCAGTAATGTTTTGGGGCTGCTTTGCTGCATCTGACACAGGGTGTCTTGAAAGTGTGCAAGGTACGATGAAATCTGAAGACTATCAAGGCATTCTGGAGAGAAATGTGCTGCCTAGTGTCAGAAAGCTTGGTCTCAGTCGCAGGTCATGGGTCTTCCAACAGGACAACCATCCAAAACACACAGCCAAAAACACCCAAGAATGGCTGAGAGAAAAGCGTTGAACTATTCTAAAGTGGCCTTCTATGAGCCCAGATCTGAATCCCATTGAACATATGTGGAAGGAGCTG